>NC_143554.1:154820000-155142500 GCF_054136105.1 Typopeltis vanoorti
AGTTGGTGGTTTTAATAGGTACGAATGACTTGACAGAGGACAAAGAGCACGTCAGAATGGACATCTGGAGGCTGCTTAGACGGATAAAAGAGAATAGTGTGATAGGAAGGGTAGTAAGCATGTTGCCTAGGTATGACTGTGGTGTGATGAGGCGGAGAGCGAGGATTATGAATGGTATGTTGGCTGAAATGTGTCAAGAGAGGGGAGTACAATTTGTTAATGTGTGGAATGAGTTTGAAGGACAAAGTGAACTGTATGGGAGCGACGTACTGCATTTGAGTGGTTATGGTGTGAGTCATTTGGGGAGACTGCTGCTGGAAGGTAGAGAAGTGAGTATAGAGAATGAATCAGATCAAGCGGGAAGTGATGTGGAAGAGCAGGACAGTACGACAGGAGAGATTGAAGAGGTGATTATGAATGAGGAAGTAAGTAAGTGGCATAAGTATGGAAAATGAGAGAATGGGTGTGCAAGATGAACAGGGAAACGGGGCGACTCAGGGTGGACAGGGATACACAGCATGAGAAAGGTGAATGCTCCAAGACAATGTGAGAGCATGTGTAGACAGGAAAGGAATGGGATGACCTGGGATCAAGAGGAAATAGTTGGAATTGAAAAGGGTTCTAAAATAAATAAGCAGAAAGGGAAATAGCCTCAGTCGAGCATGGAGAGATCACATCGAATGAGTGCTTATCAGTGGAACTAGCTGTAGATCGAGGAATGAGCTGTTGTGTTTATATACAAATACTAGAATAGTAAGAAACAAGGCAGATGAAATGGTTGCACTAATTGAGTCTGTTCACCCAAAAATTGTTGGAATAAGTGAGACGTGGTTAGATGAGGATGACATCCCGACAGGAATAGCGATGGAAGGATATGATGTGTTTTGTGAGGATAGTAGGGGTAAAAAGGGAAGGGGGAGTGCTATTGATGATAGAGAAAGAGTTATGTCCATACAAATAGAGATGCAAGAGGGAAATAGTGCCATTGGTTTTGAGGCAGTATGGTGTGAGATAGAGGTGAATGGAATGAAATACTTATTTGGATGTTGTTATAGGCCAGGAAATGTTGATGGTAGTGACTATGAAATGTATAATCAAATTAGCCAAGCAAATAAGAAAAGAGTGATCATTATTGGCAATTTTAATTATGGCAATATAGACTAGAATGATGAGATATCAACTGGAAGTAAAGAAAATGAGTTCCTTGAGTTTTTGAGGGATAACTACCTCAGACAGTATGTGACAGAGGGCACATGAGGGTTGATGGTCTTGGATTTGGTCATCTCATCAGAGGATGCAATTATAAATGAAGTGTCAAATCATCCACCAATTGGTGAGGGTGACCATGAGGTGATTACCTGGGTGGTTGCCACAGCAGCGTGAGGACCTCTATAAGAAAATGGTATATGTAGAACTACGGGGGGGGGGGGGAATTATGAAGAGCTCAGGAGACAGCGTGCAGGTGTAGCATGGAATGAAGAGTTAGCTGGAAAAAGAGATCAATGCAGCTTGGGGGATTTTCTAAAACTATCTGGTAGATGCAATGTCGAAATGTATTCCAAGGGTGAGAAGGGCTAAATAAGGTAGGTGTGAAATGGATGAATGAAGAGATTAAGCATGCGATACAGAGAAAAAGAGCATTATGTAGGCAGCATAAGAGAAGTGGAAATAACCAGACAAGGCTGCTGACTTGGTTGGTGAGGGTAGCTAATGAGGCCAAAAAATAATCCTAAGGAGTTCTTTCAATATGTAGCCAGCAAAAGAAAGAATGATTATGGAAGGATGACATTGATTGGAGAAAATGGTATAAAGACAGCTGTTGCAGACGGTGTGGTGGCGATACGTAATTAGCAGTGCATAAAGGTCTTTCAATCTTGTGAATGTGACTTCATAGAGAGATTGAGAGCAGTTGATGATGGGGAAGAGACTGTGAGCAAGAGGTGTTTGGGGAGTTGAGCAAACTAGATGTAAATAAGGCTGTGGGACTTGATAATATATCACCACATATTCTGAAGGAATGTGCCAGGGAGTTGACGCCGGCCTTGACATATTTTTTTAATACAAGTCTTGCACTCAGTCAAGTTCCTAAGGAGGGCAAGATTGTGCCACTTCATAAAGGAGGTGATAGAACTCAAGCATCAAACTATAGGCACATCTGTGTGTTAGGTGTTGTAGTTAAGTTGTTGGAGAAGCTTGTGAGAAGGATTCAGAATTGGATTGACAACTATGGTATTATCTTTGATGGACAGCATGGATTTACTAAAGGGAGGTCATGTTTTAGTAATCGACTTACTTATTACAATAAGGTGACTGCTTCAATGGACAGAGGAGAAGGATACAGAGTAATATACTTAGATTTTGCAAAGGCTTTTGATAGATTACCACATGATAAGTTGATAGTCAAACTGGAGTGGATGGGGTTGGATATCAGATTGGTGCATTGGATTGGAGACTGACTAGCTGATAGGTATCAACAAGTTGTGTATGGGGGAGCAATTTCCAGGAAAAGGAAAGTACTAGTGGTGTGCCTCAGGGGTCCATTTTAGCGCCATTGCTGTTTAACTTGTATATTAATGATATTGGTGTTTAGCTGGAGATATTCAGTTGTTTGCAGATGATGCAAAGTTGGGACGAACCATGAAGAGTAGAGAAGATGTTATGGCCTTACAAGAAGACTTGAATAAATTGAGTGACTGGGCACGGGAATGGGGATATGAGTTCAATGTTGCAAAATGTAAGGTTTTAAAATTTGGAAAATAAAAATGGGATGTAGAATTTATGCTTGGTGAGGATATATTTTCAGAGATGGAGGAAATAAGAGATCTGGGGGGTGATAGTGGATAAGGATTTGAAATTTAGGGCACACATAGCCAAAATTGTGAAGACAACACAAAGGCTTCTGGGAATGATGCAGAGGACGCTGACTTATAGAAGTAGGGAGATTCTTGTTCCATTGTATAAGGTTTTGATTAGGCCACACATGGACTATTGTGCCCAGATTTGGTCACCGGGTTTTCAGAAGGATGAAGAGATGTTGGAAAGGGTCCAGAGGTGACTGATTAAGGTAGTTTCTAACCTCTGGAATGTCAAGTATGAGGAAAGATTGAGAAGATGCAACTTGCAGAGTCTGGTGGACAGGAGGAAGAGGGGAGATATGATAGAGACCTACAAGTTAGTAAGGGATTGTTATAAGATCAGTGCTGGAGAGCTTCCACAGAAAATAGTGGGAGATCAGGGGAGAACCAGAGGTCATCTCTGGAAACTGTATAAAGCGGGTGTGAGTAGGGGAGTGAGAAGCAGGTTTTTTTTCATGCAGAGTTGTGAATGATTGGAATGCCTTGCCTGAGAGTGTGGTGTCTGCAGAGAATTTGAGTGTGTTTAAAGTATGGTATGATGAGTTGTGTGTTTGAGAAAAGGACCTGCTAGATGAGTCTTGCAGGTCCTTTTCTTGGGTAATAATAATAACAATAATAATATTTTCAACCTAACCAAGTTCAAAAGTATACAAGAATAAGAGTTTATAAAATTTTGGCAGAACCTTTTTCGCTATATGGAAGTGAATTATGGACCATAAAAACTGAAGAAGAAAAAAGAATAGAAACTGGAGAAATGAAATTCCTGCGAAGAACAGCAGGATATACTCTCTGGGACAAAAGAAGCAGCACAGAAATACATAAGAACTAAAAATAGACTCGCTATTGGAGGAAGTATATGAATACCGAAAGAAGTGAATTGAGCACATCAAAAGAATGACTGTTCTAGACTACCCAAAAAAAATACTCTAATACCACCCAGTTGGGAATGTAGAAGTCAGGGACAACCAAGGAAAAGATGGAAAGAGACTGGAACACCAGACATAAATCTCTGAAAGGATGATGAAGAGACACACATATTCTACTGTTCTTACTAAAGGCATCATGCATGACATAACGTGGAAGGTTTGGATAAGCTGTAGTTGTGAAAGATGCTAGTTAAGGTTTAGTGCTGAATAATTGATCAGGTTTGGATATCCGTAAGTGGAAATGCAATGCACCTCACTAATGTTTGCATTCAGCTTCCAAATTTTGGTATAAAGAAAAGTTCTACGTGGAAGTTTTTTATACTAAAATCTGGAGTTATGTTGGCTTCTTTATTTTGACAAAATAAAGGAGCCAAAACAAAGAAGCCAATATTTTTATTGCTTTTGTAATTTTTGTTGTATTTTTGATGTTTTATTTGTTGTTGTAAGTTATGCAGTTTCTCGTGTTAGAATGTTGGTGAAATATATAGAGTAAGGGCAGGCAATAGGGAACTTGCGAATCAGACATAAACCAGAGAACCTACTCTAAACATAAAACATAGCAATAAACAGAATGTACTGATAAAACTGAACTTTTTCAAGGGCATTTAACACGCTAGCACAGAGATATTCACTTGCATGTGTTGTATATTTCCTGAAAGCATTAAGTGATATAACACCTGTTTTTTTTTTTTATTGATTAACCCATTTCAAAAATGAATTTTTGAAATAAGGGTTAATCAATAAAAATTGTATAAATTTACCCTGATGTCCTTTTCAGAAAAAAACAGACTAAAATTGCCTGTGGAAATTTCCTTAGAAAAATTTTCTCTGTATTGATCTTTTAGAAATCCTTCAGTAATTTGTATGTCTCAGTCATATCACCTCTTTTATGCTGTTCACCCCACCCATTTCATTTCCCTCAGTTTCCATATAAGTATTTGCCTCTCTCGTTATTATAATATCTCCACCTGGATGATATGCTCTTGCAAAGTGTTCATTTAGTATTTCTGCTACTTCACTTGATTCAGTTACCTCTCTACCATTGGCATTTGTTAAAATCATTCTACCATAAGCATTCTTCCTTTTTGCTTGCGACATATTGAAAGAACTGTTTGGGATTATCTTTGGCCTGTGCTGCTAATTTCCTTTCATACTCTGCTTTTGCCTTTCTTACTACACTGGTTACTATTCTGGCCTCTGCCTACTGGTTACCTTTCTTCTTGAATTCCTTCCACACTCTTTTTTGCAGCTCCAGCTTAATAATGCTGTTCATCCAATTAATTCACACTTGATTTACTCTCCTGACTCTAGGTATGCAGTCTGCCATTACTTCTCTCAAACACTCCTTTAGCACTTGCTATTCACTATCAACATTCAGCCATTGGAGTTTCATATGCCATGGCACTGTTCCAAGCAGTTTTCTAAGCTTGTCATATACTTACCAGCCCTGTAATTCCACATATATGCCCACCCCTTAACTGAAAATTCCACACATTTAGCCACCTTTCAAGTCGCTCTCGCCAATTAGGGGTAACAGGGACATACTGGTTCTAGACAAATTCTTAGATTCACGTACTAGATTGAGCACTCTCAAACCCATGGTATATTCCATCACATGCCAGAGGTTTGAGAGTGCTCAATCTAAGGTAATTATTCCTTAGTAACTGCATAAATTATATTTCCTTCCTCCAATATGTCGTCTCCTTCTTCCAATCAATGTTCACATAGTTGAAATCCATAGTTTGTAATAGTTACCTGCCCTCTACTCATTGAGCATATTTGCTGATGCATAGTATCTCCATCTTTTCCATCCCCTGGTCTATAGAAGCATCCAAATGTATAGTTTGTTATGCTTGCCTCTATCTCACATGTGTTATTTTCACTGGCCTGCAGTTGGACTTCTACTCTCTTTGGTTGCAGTTCATCAGCAATCATCAATGTCACTCCTCCTCCCATTCTTGTTTTCTATCCTCCCTGAACATACTACACTATTTACATTCTATCACACTAACTATATCATTTTCTGTCAGCCAGGATGAACTATCCAATGTCAAAAATTCTTCCCCCTCGTTCCGAATGCCTTTGGCATTAGTGTACATAAATGCAAAAGCCTCTTAGGCCCACCGCTATCATGATACTTTATACCAGGGTTGGGGAACCCCTCGCCCGCGAGTCTATTTCAATTCACCCCTTTGCTGATGTACTCGTATGTACATGTAAATAAAATTTTATAATAATTTAAATTTAAATAATTAAATATACAAAATCAAAAATAATTATATTACATAAAATATGATTTCTGGCAACCATCAAATTGAGACCAGCCATTAAAATAAAAAGAAATCAGGAGCATTTCTCGCAGGCAAAGTTCAGACTTTCTTTGATTGGTTGCTTCCCCATTACCGCCATGACATTTTCCCGCATGTCAAAACATATTGACTTTGTTTTTCTCATGCAGTATTGCGAGTGCCTTGTAATTAACCAGTTGACAACTTTATTCAATTTATTTTTTAAAATGACAAGTTGTTGTGAATGTGCTCTTTTTTGTGAAAAATGGACAGAACTATACTTCTTTATTGAAATTAATGACAAGTGTATTTGTCTTATTTGTAACAAACATGTTGCAGTTTACAAAAAATATAATCTTGAACGACATTATTTGAGTAAGCATAAGAAATATAATCAAAAGCCAATCTCTTTTTAAAAAGCTTATTCAGGAAAGACCATCTGTAACTCAAGCTAGTTATGCATTGTGTGAACAAATTGCTAAAAAAACTTAAAACCCATAATGAAGGTGAGTTTGTGAAAGATTGCATCCTTACTGCCGTCGAGATTTTATGTCCAGAAAAACTGAGTTTGTTTAAAAATATTAGCCTATCAAGAACTGTTTCTGACCATATTAATGATATCGCTGATGACATCCAAACTTCTTTGAAAGTAGATTCAGCAGAATTTGTGTTTTACTCATTAGCTATCGATTAGACTACTGATCTGTCAAATACTGCACAAATGGCTATATTTATATGGGGAATAACTACAGATTTCAATATAAGAGAAGAATTTCTTGCTTTAAAATCAATGAAGGGGACAACTAAAGATTTATTTGAAATGGTCAGTTCAGCATTAAAGGATTTCGATTTACCATATGAAAAACTGAGTGGTCTCGCAACCAATGATGCTCCATCCATGGGGTCGTGAAAAAGGGCTCGTGGCTCTTGATTAAGAATGAATTTAAGAAACGTCAATTGAACCCAAATACTTTGTGTGCCACTGCTTCATTCATATGGAAAATCTATGTGCAAAGTCACTCAAGATGAACAGTGTCATGAATGTAGTAACAAAGGTCATTAATTTGATAAAAAGTAAAGAGTTTGAACAACAGGGAATTCAAAGAATTTTTGCAAGATCTTGAAGACGAATATGGGGACTTATTGTACCATTGTGAAGTTTGGTGGCTAAGTAGAGCTCAAATGCCCAAGCGATTTTATGAACTTAAAGACGAAGTGAAATTTTTCTTGGACATTAAAGGTGTCCCCATTAAAGAATTGGAGGATGAAAAGTTTCAAATCGATTTAGCATTTTTAGTAGACATAACTAGTCATTTGAATAATCTAAATTTGAAATTACAAGGCCCCAATCAGCTAATGACCTCTTTGCTCACGCATATCGATGCTTCAATTATTTCTGAAAAAAAAAAAAAAAAACGCTTTACACATTTTCCAAAATCAACAAGTGAGTATGTTGATGAGTGTCAAAGTGTTTGAAGGAGATTTGAAGATATAAAAAATCAAAGAATTGAGTTACAAATATTTGAAACACCTTTTGATATATGCCCTGAGGAAGCTTCCAATTCTTTGCAATTAGAGTTGATTGATTGTAGTGTGATAACACTTTGAGATCAAAATATAGTAATCTGCCTATATTGGACTTTTACAAATCTTTTGATTCTGAGAAATTTCCTTCTTTAAAAAATAATGTGAGCAATTTTTTTCAAAATTAAGTCTGGCAAAAAAATTGCCTTTTCATACGCTGGCAAAAATCTTGCCAATGAACTACGAGTTGCCATCTCATCTAGGGTGGCTAATATTTCTAAGCTTTCACAAAAAAAGCAGTTTCAGCCTTCTCACTAAAAAGTTTAAGATTAAAAGTAAGCTTCATTAACTTTGATGAAATATTTATTATGTTGTTATTGCTTTAATAAAGTTCTCAGTTAAAATAAAATAAATATCATTTTTAAATAAATTAAATATAGCCTTTGCTTGATTGTTATAATTATGTCTACACAATTGTAATTAAAAGATACCATATTAGATGAGAATGTTGCACATTTACTTATTGAGATATATATTGCACACTACATAACACTATAAGAGTTAAAATTTGCCAGTTGCCTGCGGAAGTTTTTAAATTAGCAATTTTTGCCCTTGACTAAAAAGGCTCCCCACCCCTGCTTTATACTAACTATCCCATTCTGGTTTGTTATAAGGGGTACTAACTTAAGGATTTTGTACACATTCTTACGCTCAGCTGCCTCACTGATGTCGGCATATCCACTCAACAGCTCCCCCCCCTCCAAAAAGCTTGTTTCCCTAATTTTGCACATCCATTTTCACTTCATTCAACAAGAGTTTTTCCAGACCGAACACCAAATCTATTCAGATGCAACCATCCTTCTTGTATAAGTCCTTTTGCCAGTCAAACTCGCCCTACATATCCATAAACTCTACATTATTCATCCTGCATGATCTATGCATCAAGTCATTCGCTATTATGACACTCTTTCTCAGCTCTACTCTGCCATATCGTGGCAAAAGACTCACTGTCTTAACTCTCTCATTCTTTTCTTTTTTGCTACTTCCATTAATTCTTTCATGTCCTCTCTTATGCCATACTTTTCTCCTTGCAAATCACTTGTTCCAGACAATTGCCATAAAAAAACTCACTTCTTGATTTTTCCTTCTGTCTTAGTCAAGCATTCATTTTTCTTTTCTTTTCTTGCACTTCTTTCTTTCTGATATCAGCTGATCCATTTGCCAGACATTTCTGCATTCGTTGCAGAAATTCGTCCTGTGTATCATTCTGTGTAACCAGGCTATCTACCTCATTACTGCCAACTCTTCATTCTTTACATCAACACTTTTACTCTTTTTCTCTCTCTCTCTCTCAATTGTGTCGCTTTTAACCTCTTTTTAATCCTATCTGCTGTTATATCACACACATTTTCACGTGTATTCTCTGTTCCGTCCATCACTTCAATCTTGCGACCTGACCTGCACTTTTGACCCTCGCTTTCATAACATTTTCAGCACACTTTCAAACCAAATTCCATTTGCCTTTGGTAATGCATACATTTTGCAGATGTTGCACTGTACGAAGTCCCTTTGGTTGAATTCTTTAAACAATGATGTCTTGGACGTCATTGTTCTGCTTCACATCGGTGCCTTGTACTATGCTATGTAACTTACCATGCAAAAGACTATATTAACTATATTTAAAACAAAACTTTTAACTTTGATCTAATTCACACTACCATACAATCTAATTCTAACACAATTTTTAACTAATATCGCAACTTTTTTTTTAAAATAAACATCTTAGCTTTCAGAGCTCTCCAAACAGTCCTACCACCATACGCCACCTGATGCCATAAAGTGGTGTATGATCTGGTGGTGGAAGAACTAGGGGCCATCCTTGGAAACTAAGCAAGAGTGGTGAATGAGTGGAATAAGTTGCCAGTTGTAGGTACCATGACTGTGAATGAGCTCAAAGCAAGATATGATAGATGCTGTGGAAATGTTGTTTAGGGCCTCCCTTTATGAGTCTAAGAACTTCATGGAGTAGCCTGTGATGATGATAATAATATTAATATTAATATATGCATTTTAAATAAATTTAATGAGACTATTAATGGTGTCTGATTTGTGTGTGTTTATACATACATTAATATTCAAGTATTTATTTCCTTTTAATAGGGCTAAAGATTCAGATATCCACAGAGCAGATGAAACTGTTTGTTTATTAGATGAAATATGCAGCAACAGTTAATAAATATTTGCAGTATTATATTACTGAAATTTCAAGCCACTGTATATAAGTCATATGAATTTTGTTATTTCTTATTTTTTGCCACCTTCTGTATATAAATGTAAGATAAGACTGACTTATACAGATTTCTAATTTTTGTGACAGATGTAAATGTAGTTAAAAAATAAATAAATACAACCAGCTTCGAATTTGCTTGATATTTCTTTTGACATTAATCTTAATTTTCCTTTTTTGAAATTAATAACTCATAGATGGTATGCCAAGAAACCTGGATTAAAAAAAGAAGAAAAAGAGTCAGACATTTCTCTGTTTACTTGATTTGTTAAATGCAGTTAACAAGACATCACGAATTTGTATTTTTCCTGGACATTAAAAAAAAAATGGAATTTATTTACCGATCATATTATGATTTAATTTGATCTAAAATAGCATTTTCCAAAGCATATTATGTTAATTATTATTATTAATATCATGCCTCTATGAAAATTGTCTTATTAAACTCATTTTCCACATTCACTTTTAGGTAATAATTCTGCTCACTACCCACTCTATAAAAAGAACCTACTCTTCATATCCTTGCTTTTTAACTGGGTCTGACAGTTAATAGGTTTATTAACTAGGAGGCAGTAGCTGAATTGGCATAGGCTCCTTTAATAACAGATAGCAGCTTTTACCTACACTAATTTGCTGGAGGATGTGGAACAGAAAGGTATGCTGGGGGCATTATCAAATGCTTGAGTAAGGTCTACTATTGATAGCATTGCCACTGGCTGCTTTTTCAATGTTAACTAAGCAGAGTAGACCACGGAGCATAAACAGATTAAATTCTACTGCTCAGCCTGGAACGCCATACAACTATGTGCTTTTAATTATGTATCTGATTCCCATTTTGAGCCTGTTATTGATAATGCAGAAAAATATCTTATAGTCAGTATTAGACAGAGAGAGATATAGGTCTCCAGCTGCTGATTATGGTGTGTATGAGAGAAAAGAATTAAACAGTATAACTAGAATGGGAAGAATAAAATCCCAGGCCTCATGGTAAAGTTCTATCCCTAGACCAGTGATAGCGAACCTTTTTACCCAGGTGTGTCAAACATCTTTTTTTTTTTTTTAAATATTGACGTTGTTGATGTGCCGCTTGCATACGTGCATTATAAATTTAACTACATAATCATAGAATGGTGACTTATACATATCATATTAGGCTATTTATATAATAGGACATAGATATAAAATCTATGAATTCATATTATACAATTAGTTTAATAAAGTGAAATTACAAACTTACATTACATTTAATGACTTTTCTGTTGCTGAGTACTGGTAGAAAGTTGCTTTATAGAAGGGCTATAGTGTGTACATTTTAATGCTACACAGGCAGCACTCACATCATTGCTCAGTCTATTTCTCCCTTTCGATTTGATATTATTTAAGGCAGAAAATAGAGTTTCACAAGAGTATGTAGAAGTTTTTATAATATCATATGACTATGCAGAAATTTTAATGATTAAGAAAGAAAATGTAAACTTAAAACACTTGTTGTTTATAGGCTAGTTACAAAATAAAATAGAAATAGGCTAACTATAAAATATAATTCTTTCAATGAACCGAAACCTACCTTTGCCTTAACTGAGAGCGATCTCACACGAGTTATCGCAGTTTTTTCATCAGAATATCAACATCTTTCAACATCCAAGGTGTGTCATCTGAAACCCTCAAGTGTGTCATAGGTTCGCCATCACTGCCCTAGACCATCAGGTCCTGGGTGATTTTCTTCTCTGGCATTCTTTATAGGCTCTGGTAACTTCAGATGCTGTAATGGGTCTGTGAAGCCCGTCTTGGATATGAACAGGAAAGCCATTAATATTCCAAGAGTTATAATTTTCCACAGTATTATTGTCTTCAAACAGATTTTTGTAGTGTTTTTGAAAGAAGTTAAGGATGTCTTGAGTAGTGGACACTTCTTCACCATCAATGCAAATTTGGGTGATAGTCTCTTCTAAATTCTAAATAGTTTCTAAATTTTTTGCAGAATTTAGCGAATTATCTACTGAAGAATGCAGCTGAAGGGCTGCTGCTGTATTCTTATTTTAAAATTTCTTTCTTGTATTTGTTTCTGCCTTTCCACTTCTATCTCTATGTTAATGTTTCTAATGATGTTACTACATTCTATACTAATGTGTTGGTTTGCTATGAACTAGCGTCTCTCTTAATACAGGTCTTTCAACTTTTTTTCTTTTGAGGAAAGCCTGTTCCTTTCCCCATTCAATCATATTCTGTTTTACTGCTTGTTTGAATTTTAACCACATATCCTAGTTCCAGGTAATGTTATTCCAGTTTGAACAGAGTGTCTTGAATTTGGTTTAAAAGATCAAAGGAAAATTTAGTGGAAGTCTCCATGGTCCAGAAATGATCTCTACTTGTTCCATGCAGCAGAATTTAAGTAGAACTGGATTACGATCTGACATGTTGATATCAAGATGTTTTATCTGAACTATTCTATTTATAAGGGAAGAAGAGATATAAATTTGATCAAGATGGGTACCAATACCTTGATTCATGTATGTATAAGCCTGGAGATTAGGATTGCAAATCCTTCATATGTCTACTAGTTGAGCATTGTTGAAACATGTTTTTAACTGTGCATATCCCACTTTTCCACTCCTGGGGTGTTGTCCTCCTATTTTGTCTAATGTGGGGTTTTCAATGTAATTCTAGTCTCCAGATGTTATGATGTAGTGGGCACTGTATAATTACGGCTCCAATTCCTGGAACAATTTTCGTCTACCAATTCCATTGGATGGAGCATAAACATTTATAAACCTTATTACACATCCACAGTAATTCCAGTCTATTGTCAAGATTCTCCCTTCTGCATCCCTTTCGATATTATAGAATGACCCAAGGAAGGGATGGGGGAGAAGGAGAAGAACTCCTACTCCAGCCTTGTTAAATCTTTCAAGGCTCCAATAAGAAAGAAGTGGATATCTATCTCTGTTAAAGTCTTTATATCTGCAGAAGTATGTTTCTTGGAGAAACAGAAACCTGATATTATAGCATAGCATAAGTTTCCATATAGTTTCTTGTTTAATTTGCCTGTGGAATTGTACATTTAATGAGGATGCAGAAAGGAGATGCTATTTAGTGAAGTCTTACTGGTAAATTTTTAACTTCTAGATTTTGGATGAACCTGATGTGAGGTGTTCAATCAGTGAAGGAGCAATTGTGTAGCCTGCTTCTTGTAAACTGTTTTCCATTTTTTTACAGTTGCTTTCCATTATTTCAATTTATGCCTATTGTTTCAGATTTGAAAGCTAGTTATTTTCTTTTCATGTAGATGATAATCGTACTGAAGAGTTTCCAGAAGCTCTTCTGAGCCTGAAGAGTCAATTGACAATCTGCAACCTTCTCCATGTTTACATTTTTATTTCTTTTTTTTTTAACAATCTTTTAATTTTTTTTTTTATTAATTCATGTTTCGTTTTTGATGATCTTGTCTGCATATGTTCTTTCAGTTGTCTTACTTGCTTTTCTGTTCCTTTCATGTGTTTGTATTTTGTCTTGTATCTGTTCAATTGTTATATTGTTCATTATTGATAATTTCAAGTGATTTGTTCCATATTTGACTGGGATAGTGGCTCCTGCAGTTCTGGAATTTTGGGGCTAATTTCTGGTTGATTTGGTTGTGCACCTTTTGTGATTTTGCCAAGTGTAGTTTGTTTAAAAGTGACATCTTTACTAGACTGAATCAGAAGATCCAAGAAATCTTCTTTATGCCTGTCTGATATATATGCCGTTCTAATTGGCTCTACCATGCTCCCACTTTCAGCAAAAGTTCCAAAAGGACAGGTTAATGCAGTGTTCAGAACTTTTGCATTTCTGACAGGGTTTGAGACACTGATTAGCGATATGTCTGATCTTCATGCAATTGAAACATTTAGATTTGGGGCAGTTGCCACCCAAGTAATTGTATGAACCACAACGTAGGCACTGCCTCTTACTCCGTGATAGTTTACCATAACTTGGGTTGTACCGATGTTGACAAAATTCATTAGTGGGATGGGGGGGGGGGGGACCTACTGCAGTCCCCATCTAGCTGTTTATTATATTATGTTTTTCCTGTCTAAAAGAAATGGTTAGAATAAATGGTGAATCAGAATAATTCAAATATGTCATTGACAAAATGTGGCTCAAGAGTCTCTGTCAAAGGTACTTTAATGAACAATGACAATATCCAAGCTGACTGTAATGTCAGAATCCATCAGGGTTAGATTTTTTTTTATTAATGTTTTAGTGAAGTGAAATTTTTAATAGATAAGAGAAAGAGTTGTGTGTGGGGGGGGGAGAGTACTGATGATTTGGATGGATGTTTGGCCAGTTTGTAGATAGGACTGCCTATGCTTGTCAACTACTGGACAAATGGGAGTATTACGTTTTTGAATTTTGGGAGCTATATCCAGGGGGGGGTTGACATAAGGATTTTAACCTTTTGTTGATCTCTGTGAGTTGAGATGTAATTCTTTCAATAATTTATTCAGTTTTTTCTGTTGGTCCATAATAACAGTTGCGTTTCCTTTGTGTGTAGCACATTAGACACTCTTAGTGCATCTTACAGCCAACATCCCAAAATAAACTTCATGACAGAAAAAGGAAATAACTCTTCCCCCCCACCCCACTTTCTGGACACACTGCTAATAACATGACTACCTAATGAAGAAACCTTGCAAACAGAAATGTAGACATATGATGAGCAAGGCACAGCATGGGTTTAATAAAGGGAGATCGTGTTTAAGCAATTTGCATGTATTTTATAAAAATGTCATGACTGACTTGGATAAAAGAAATGAGTACACTATGATACTGTTGAAATTCCTTAGCATTTGATAAAGTACTACATGAATGTCTTGCATAAACTGGAGACTATGGGTTTGCCGAGTGGTTAGCATATCTGCTTTCCAGCTAAAAGTCTGCAGGCTTGAATCCTGCCGTGGGCATGGATGTTTGTGACTGTCTGTGAAAATACTAGTGGTGGTTGGCGGTAGATGGCGTGGGTGTAATTGCAGTTCATTGTAGTCGGGGAATGGAGTGGTAGGAACAGAGAGTTGTAGAGTAGGTGCCCTCCCTTGATGAGTCTTTGGACTTCCTGGATGTGTCACACAATAATAGTAATAATATGAATTCTGTCGATCTTCACCAGCCAAGCCTATTATAGAGACTTATCCAAGTCTCTTGACTTTAATAAGTGAATGATTGACAGGCAGATATCAAAAAGTGGTACATGGTGGATCAAATCAGCCAGATTAAAATGACCAGTGGTGTATTCCATGGTTCAGCCCTTGGACCACTTGTTTATCTATACATTAATGACATTAGGAAGTATCTAACAGACAATATTCAATTGTCTGCTGATGAGGCAACGATAGGCAGGGCAGTCAGAGATACTACTGATATCCAGCACTTACAAAATGATTTGAATAGGCTGGAAATTTGGGCAAATGAAAATGGCTGTTAGTTCATTATGAGGACAGATTGCAAGCATGTGGATTATAGACATAACATAGACATATGATAGAGGATCCATCTATTTAAATTTTTCATTATATGGAACGTGGGGAGAAAATATGGGGGAATCCATGGAAATTAAGTTTGTTTGCAGTTAAGAAAGGGATAAGAGATAATTTTTCTCTCCTAGAGCAGTGAGTGAGTGGCACAGTTTTCCTGTTGAAGTAGTGAGTGCATCTAGTGTGAATGAATTTAAGGGAAGGTGTGACAGATGGTATGAGCGATGTATAGCCTCTCTCTCGGTGAGTCCTTGACTCCCTAGAGGTTTCAGCTAATAATAATAGTTTTGGTCTTTTTGTTGCTGATTTTCATGCCAAATTTGTTACAACTGTTATGCAATTTAGGTAGTTACCCTGAAAGCTTGCACATCATCTGCAAAGAGCTAAGGTTGATATCCAGAATTTTAATATCAGGTTTAATGCCAGCAATCCATATAGATAATGAATAAGAAGGGAGATAATTTGCATCCTTATCTTAACCCTGATTTTACATCAAACCATCTTTTTGTATTTCCATCAATGCTAAGTGGCAGCTTACAACTTAAATAGAGACTATGCACTGTTCTGTGTAATGTTCCATTCCCACATAACTAGTGTTTTCAAACGCTTTTCTCTGGGTACCTTGTCATAGCCTTTTCCAGATCTACAAAACTGCAGATCCTTGATATATTCCCATGATTGCCCAACTATTTTGTTATAAAGTCAAAATATGATCTTGGCAATCCCTATTTGGCCTGAATCCCACTTGGAGAACCTATAGAACAGGTACAATGTTTCAGCTATTTCAGCTATTTAGGCACAGTTTTTAGTGAAGGTGACAAATATAGAACAGAATAAGCAAAGCTGGTAATCTGGGGAGCCAGCTGAATAAATTTATATGGAATTGGGTTTAGAAATAAAGCACTTTACCAAAGACTAGAGACCACAGATATGAGAATTCTAACAAAGATTACGGGAGTGAACAAATGGCATCAATAGCAGAATCATATTAATAATGAAGATATTGGAAAGGAACTTGACATTGTTAGCATTCAAGAATGTGTAAGCAGAGCTAATCTAAAGGTGGTATGGCCACTTAAACAGAATGGATAAGGAAAGGGTAGCAAAACAGGTTTTGATGCCAGGAAAGACTGAGGTCTAGGTGTTTTGATTCAGTAAGAAGTGCCTTAGAAACACTTCTAAGCTGCACAAACAAGACTTGCCAGAGACCTATTGTTGATGCAAGCTACTTTCTAATTTCTTTGCTATCAAAATATCTCGCAAACCTGCTAACCCTTATTATACCAGGCAAACATCCTCTTATGTAAAGAACACCATACGCTTTATAGAAAACAAAGACATCACAGTGGTTCCTACTGATATACATACCTGCAAGCCTGGCATAGTAAATCTGTTCACTGTTCCAAAAACAAAAGCCATACAACCACTACAAGATCTTTTACCACTAGACATAGTGTATCTCTTTTAACACTGCATCACTGCCACATTTTTCAAATTCCAAGAGGAATATTTTGAATAAAAGAAAGAACTAGCAATGGGTTCTCTTTCCTTGTTAGCTAACCTGTTCATGGAGTGGTTTGATGTATATTTTCTCACCCATTTTTATTAGATCTTTTGGGTTTTGAGATATTAGTATATTAGATCATTGGCAAACATAAGGATTTATAGTTTTTCACCATTTATGCTTATTCCTCCGTTTAAGTTTTTTTTTTTTTTTTTTTTTCTCAGAATATATTCTAAAGTGCTGGTAAATAGATTTGGGGAGATCCCATCACCTTGGTGGTATCTATAGGTTGGTCAAATAGAGTTATTTGTGTGGTCTGATTTTTGTTAATTTCTTTTATCATGTGGATGTAATTGGGATCCACATTTATTATCTGTTAGGCACTGATGACTGCATTCTGTAGTCATCATTGTAAGTTGACTCTTACAATTACTTAGGACAAACAATAAAAATGAATAACGATTTATCTGAACTAGTAAAAAGAAAGAAAGCCGCATGGCTATCATTCAACAGACTAAAAGACACACTGATCGAAGGCAAAACTATTTAATAGTGACATTCTTCCATCACTCGCATATGGATCAGAAACATGAACACAATAAGAAGAGATTCTCAGGATAACTCAGCATGCAATAGAATGTAGGATCACTGAGACGTGGTTGACAGAAGAGAATATAACAGGAATAGAAGTAGCAGGATACAGCATTTTTTGACAGGATAGAAAGGGAAAGCGTGGTGGTGGAGTACTGCTTATGATAAGTGATGACTTATGTTCTCTAAGAGTGGAGGCTTTGGAAGGCAGTGACACTAATACTTTTGAAAGCATATGGTGTGAAGTAGAGATAGGCAAGATGGGATATTTAGTGGAGTGTTGCAACAAACCAAGGAGCACAGAGGGTGGGGACCAGGAGATGTTTAGACAGTTGAGCTTGGCAAGTGCAAGAAGAATGTTATGGGAGATTTTAACTATAGCAGTATAAATTGGAGAGAGGAAGATGCATGTAGCAATAACGAAATGGAATTTCTAGAATTCTTGAGGGATAAATATCTTAGGTAACATGTAAATAGAAGAAACAAGAGGTTCAAGAGTTTTGGATTTGGTCATAGCATCAGAAGAGTTGATAATAACTGAGATGACATCTCTCCCACCAGTTGGAGAGAGTGACCATGTGGTTTTGACTTGGAAGGTGAATAGGCATGCAGGAGTATCAAAGAGACAGGAACATATGTGGAATTATAAGGCGGGTGATTATAATAGTCTTAGACATCAACTTGGGGAAGTTTCATGGATTGGAAGGCCAGGATATCATTAGTGCTTGGGAAATTGTGAAAGTATATTTGTTAGCAGCTGTATTCCACAAGTGAAGAAGAGGACACAATTTGGTGTAAAGTGGATGACAAACAATATTAAACAGAAACTGCATGTGAAAAAGAGGCTATGGAAGAGATATAAGGAAACAGGTGAAGAGCAGATGCATGAAAAATATAAGACACAGGCCAGGAGAGTGACTAGTATAGCAACGAAGGTGAAACTGGAATATGAGAAGAGATTGGCCCAAACATCCAAAGAAAATCCTAGGGAATTTTTTAGCTATGTGGATAGTAGGAGGAGAAATGATTGTGGAAGAATGACATTGTGGGATAGAAATGGAAACAGAGTGACTGATGGAAAGGACATAGTTGAACTGTTCAATTAACACTTTATTGGACTATTTCATCCTGGAGGAGTAAATTTTAATACTAGACACAGAGGGCAGGTTCGAGGTTTAGAGGTGCAGAAGAGTGTATTCCAAATACCCAGTACTCTGGATGGTATTTCACCACGAGTTTTGAGAGATTGTGCTAAATAACTGACACTCCTTTGATCTGGCTTTTCAATGAAAGTCTTGCTATGGGAAAGGTGCCCATGGAATGGAGGGAAGGTAAGATAGTGCCACTGCATAAGGGAGGTAGCAGACTGGAAGTGTCTAATTATAGGCCAGTTTGTGTGTCATTAGTAGTTAAGATTTTGGAGAAATTACTGAGGGACCGTATATAGCATTCGGCAGATCAGGGTAATGTTATCTCCGAGAGTCAACATGGATTTTTTAAGGGGCGCTCTTGTTTTAGTAATAATCTAGCCTTTTAAAATAAAGTTAAGAGCAGTAGATGAGGGAAAGGTATATACTGCCATTTTCTTGGATTTAGCAAAGGCATTTGACAGGGTGTCACATAATAAGTTGATATTTAAGTTGCAGCACATGGGTTTTAATGTAAGGTTCGTCAACTGGATTCAGGATTGGTATCAGAGAGTTGTGTATGGTGGGGCAGTTTCAAGAAGGAAGAAGGTTCCCAAAGGGCTCAGTACTAGGACCTATATTGTTTAATCTTTATATCAATGACATTATCAGTTTGCAGAGGGATATTCAGTTGTTTGCAGATAATGTGTAAAGGTGGGAAGGGTTATTAGTAATAGTGCAGATGTGGTAGTCATGCAAGAAGATTTGAATAAGCTAGGCAGCTGGGCAAATGAATGGGGGTGTCGGTTTAATGCAGCAAAAATGTAAGGTCTTGAGGTTTGGGACACATCGATGGGATGCTGCATATTCTATTGGAGGATATATACTTCCTCCAGTATATAGGGGAGACAAGATCTGAGGTTGATGATTGATAGAAATCTGAAATTCAAGGGACATATTGCAAAGGTGGTGAAGGTAACACAGAGGATGCTGACCTGCAGAGATAAAAGAGTTATCATTCCATTTTATAAGATCGTGATCAGACCACACTTAGACTACTATTCTGAGATTTGGTCCCTAGGATTTGAAGGGGATAAATTAACTGTGGAAATGGTACAGAGGCAGATAGCAAAGACAGTTTTGAGCTGTACAATGTTAGTTATGAAAATCAGCTGACGGAATGTGGACTGCAAAGTTTGGCAGATAGAAGAAGGATAGGTGATATGATTGAGACTTTTAAACTGTTGAGAGATGGTTACAGGGTTGACACTGGGAATTTTTTTTTTCTGTTGGTTGAACAGCAGGAAGGAGTGATGACAAGGGACCACCCCTGGAAGTTACGAAAGGAAACTGTGAGCAAGAGGGTGAGGAGTGATTTCTTTGTATGGAGGGTGGTTGAACCGTGGAATGCATTATCTGATAGAGTGGTAAGAGCAAGAATGGTCAATGAGTTTAAGGAGTGGTATGATAGACTTTGTGTTTCCTAGGAAGGACCTCCCACGATGAGTCTTGATAGACTTGTGTTTCCTAGGATTACCTCCTGCGATGAGTCATTTGACTCCTTGGAGGCCTAAATAATAATAATAATAATTTGTAACATCAGCAAAATTGAACATGTTAGAAATATGGAACTAAGAGAGAGAGAGAGATCAGGAATAAAAGATTAACTGCAGTATACCAAAACAAGATGAGATGGGCAGACCACATAGCCAGACTCAGGGATAACAGATCGACATATAGAATACTCAATTGGCAACCACGAAAAAGAGAAGACCTGTTAGTGAAATCTATGGGTATAACATGGAAGAGAGAGAGACCCAAGATCGAGATCGTTGGAGGTATCTTTGTGACCTGCACTCATGAAGAAATCCTGAATGAAACAGGGGTCCATCAAGGTAAATAGCAACTAATAATAATAGTGATGGCTCATTATCCCTTTCTATTCATAGAAAACTCACACATATGAGAAGGTATTTACAAAAGTAATTACACCACCACCCATCCCAGCAGTAAGGCATTCTCAAGGGACTTGCAAATCAAGCCCAGGATATTTGTTCAAATGCTCTTCAACGAATATGCCTGGCTTGATTTGTGCCTTGAGGATGCTTTACTGCTAGAATGGGTGGTGATGTAATTGTTTATGTAAATACCTTCCAATATATATGTGAGTTTTCTATAAATAGAAAAGGATAACGAGCCATCATTATTATTATTATCAGTAAACTGAGCCAATGAGCAACTTTACAGCTGTTGTAGCCAATGGTTACAACGGCTGTAAAATAGATAAAATACTACATACACCCATTCCTCCTGCAACCAACAAGATCATTCCTTATATTCAGGGTGAATCAGAAAAGACAGATATAAGTTCTCAGCAAATATTTTTCCCATGCCACTTTCAAATCATTCATTCAGCTAATGACAAAGATCTTCCCAAGTGGTTGCAGTTTAGCATACCATGTACAGACTAGTAGACCAATAAATATCTGCCTTGAAGAACATAAAAATTACATCCACGATCATCTGTATGGCAAATTGAGACTGGCAGATAATCTCTGGATACTCCTTCAGGTAGGATTAAATGGGACAAGACATTGGTATTTCTATAGATCTGAGCAACTATTTTTAAAATAAGCAACAGCTGTGAATCATTCCTCTAACCTCAACAAGTATGGCTGTATTAATATGAATATGCCAAAGATCTGGGAAACAGTCATTCTGAGGACAGACAGCCTGACTTCTACAAATTAATTTATGGTTATCCAGCCCATAGGGGACATCATGTTAAGACGTTAGTTCACTAAATCTTTGCGAAAACAATTGTCATTGTTTTCGCAATGATTTAGTTGAGTGCTTGTCAGAGTTGTAATTTTGAAAAGACACTGAGCTAGAAAACAACCAGCAAAATATTAATAAATTCAATAAATTAATTTTATTTTTTCTCCTCTTGATGATGAGCTATTATGAATAATCAACAATATCTAAGCTTTTTGATACATAATCATCTCTCTCTCTCTCTCTCTCTCTTATTCATTTGCAAGATAGATGTTTTTCATCTCTGGATTCTGCACCTGAGAATGGATGTCTTTGTATCATTAAACTAAAATTGAATTAAATAGAATTGGATAAAAAAAAAAGATTTTGTAAAAGGAAAAAAAAGATATAAATGAACATCTTGCAATATGTAAGTCCTACCAACTTCTCTTTCTTCTCTCTCTTCAGTTTTCCCTCCGAAGCTATTAGAGTAATCAAGGGCTAAGAGTGAATCTTTCCTATACTGTTCAATTTGTTACACTAAGCAGTGGGAGTCTGCCTTCTCTGCCTGGGTATTTGTCTCACCTTAATTATGGACACTGTAACTGGTTCTTGGGGCTCAGTTACAGTATTAGTCCCAGTATTAAATTATGGTAGGTCAGAGAGATATATAAGAAGAATTTGCCATGTGATCTGACTGGCCCTAAGTCAAGAGATCTGTCGGCTGGAAGTGAGAAATTTATTACTGCAGAAATCAAGGAAGTCAGAAATAAACGAAGTGTTAAAATTGATACATGGAACGTGAGAGGATTGAATCAACCTGGAAAAGTAGAAAATATGTGTACAGAAATGGTACGTTCAGACATTAAAATACTTAGATTGTCAGAGACATTCTGTAAAGGCACTACGGAATATTTAACTACTCTTCCAAATGGAAACGAATATAAAGTTATGGGAAGTGGAGGAAGGGAGTTGCATTCGTTATAGAAAAGGAGTTCTCACATTCAGTTATTAATGTTAACAGAAAATCTGAAAGAATAATATCAATTTTAATAGAGACAAAACCCATTAATGATTATACAAGTTTATGCACCCACCACATCTAAAGATGGTGAAGAAATTGAAGAATTTTATTAGAAAATAGAGGAAACTATTCAAGATATCGGAGGAGTGAAAGACAGGGTTTTAATCATTATGGGTGATTGGCATGCCAAAATAAAAAAGGATAAATGAGTTCTGTTGTAGTTCCATAAGAAATAATAGAAGTCATAGATGTATTGAATTTTGTTTAAAATATAAACTGATAATTGCAAACACTTGTGCTAAGTGCCAATTGTGGATCAGACCACGGACTTGTGAGAATTACAATAAATATAAAGTTAAAAAAGATAACTAATGGATTTAGAACATTCACGTGGAATACAGATAAAATAAATAACAGTAACACCAAGACTTTATTTCAGAATAATATAGCACAGTATATCGAAAAGAAGGAAAACCCCAACAAATAGATCAAGATAAAAGAAGTACTACTGACTGCATCAGAAAAATATATTGTAAAAAACAAAGAGTAAATTTAAAAAACATAGATGACTTAAGAGATACTGGAACTAATGGATAAAAGAAGAATCTGGAAAAATAATCTTAATGGAAATGAAGAATATAAAAGATTAGATAGACAAATAAAAAATAAATATAAAGAAGAAAACCATAGATGGATCAATAAAAATTGCTTAGAAGTAGAGAAATTAGATAAAGAAAATAAAAGTTGTTAAAAATAACAAGCCAATAGTTCAAAGATAAGAATGTTATTATAAATCCAGAAGACAAAAGAATACCTAACAAAACTGTACAATGACCACAGGCCTGGCAAACCAGTGTTTGTTCAAAAAATCCAGGTATACTTAAAGAAGAAATCCCTATCCCACTGGCTTTAACAGGCCTTTAAGGCCCACAACCTTCCAAGCATGCTTGGATTTCGTAACCGAAATACGAGGATAGAATGGTCACTCCTATGCCTCAAGGTATTCTTGGCTGTATCCGTGTGTGTTCACGGGGCCGGTTTGCCTGCTTGCGGGATGAAAAACGCCAGATAAACTGGTGGGAAAAACCCTACTGCCCGCGCCCAAGACCAGCTAACTTGGCTATGGCTGAGGAAGATCCTTCAGCTCCTCACGTCTCCGACGGGAATCGAACCTAGGACACTCCTTCCCCAGGCATATGGTTGCGAAGCGCAAAGCCACTAGGCTAACCGCGCGGACTAAAGAAGAAATAGTAAGTGCAATAAAAGAACTACCTAATGCCAAAATGACTCAATGTGATGGAATATCAGCTGAGTTCAAAAAAAGAGATAGGGGAAAAAGGAAGAGATTTTTTAACAGAAATAATACAGAATATATATGATACAGGCATACTACCAGAAGACCATATAAAATTTATTTGTATTCCGATACCAAAAAAAGAATAATGCAGCAGAATGTAAAGATTTTAGAAGAACAATTAGTATCATATCCCATACTTTAAAAATACTAATTATTATTATTATTATTATGTAGGCCTCCATGGAGTCAAAAGACTCTTCGTGGAAAAAAAAAAAAAAACATTTTTTTTTTTTTTTCCCTGCGAAACAAGCAAACCAGCAAAAAGGACACACAACTGACAGCAGCCATAACACACTATGCAGACAGGATTAACCACCCTATCAGAAAATTAATTAGGTTTCAAGGAAGCTAAAGTTACTTGGCTGTGACAAAAATGAGCCTAACATAAGGAAAATGGGATTGGATACTACACAATAAATCCTTCCTTTCCATGTATCATAGTCCTATTACAATAAAATAATGGCTTCTTATAAACCTAATTTTAGTAATGATAGGGTAACTAATTCTATCTCTGTAAGCAGCTATGTTTATCAACTCATGGATTCTCCTCATAATTTGTGTGTTTTGGAAAGTAAAACCACCCACACTGATCAAGGAAAAATCCTGTCAATCCATATGAAAGTGGTAACAAATCTTCAGTTAAAAAAGCCTTTATAAATGCCTCTTGTCATAGACAGGATTTGAACCTAGCTCTTTTGAACCAAAAGACAACCTGAACATGAACACTTGCTACAGAGGTCCCATAATTAAAAATAAATTAAAAACAAACAGCACCAACCAGAAGCGTGGCAGGGATGGAAAACAGGACTACAAATAAAATTATCATCATAATCGTTTTCTGGTATATACCAGCTATTATGATAGTCGACACAATTAACTGCATCTGTGATTTGATCAGTTCTTCCAATTCAACATTTTGAAACACTCCTAACTCCATCAACCTATATACATATCCCTCGATTAACGCGGTTAATTAATCCCTCGATGTTACTCACTTAAAAAATTGCATCCAAACAGTAAAATAAGTATGTGTAAAATGTACAATTTGATATGTTCACTAGAGAATGCAGCTATTGTTTTAATACCTGTTTGCACACTTTTTATTCTTTTTAATACTGATTTTCATAAGACTCTTAACAACACGTAGCATTTTGACTTGTGAAGATAACTTCTTTAATGATTAAATAACTAAACTTATTATTTGATGTAGAGTAAAAAATCTAGTCTTGACAATCTCCATTACTGAAGTCTAAACATGACTTGTTCTTCAACAATTTTCTATGATTTTTTTCAGGTATGATTACTTACTTGGAACATGCAGTACAAAATTTTTCTATAGTACTCATACTGTTTTATCTCTCCTCCCTTTTTTTATATAAATTGACACAAAGAGAGCTCTTACTCCAATCATCCAAGATTTGTCAATGTGACCAAGAAAGTTTCTAAATTCTTATTAGAAATTGTTAATTCTTGACCACAAAGACTGATGAAAATCAACTATTATTTAGATATTGGTCAAGTGTAGGTGAATTTAATTACCAACTAGTTTCATCAGCTTCTTCATGGTACAATCATGAAAGCAAAGAAACGAAAATCACAAGCTATACGTTAACTCATAGAGTTAAGGTATAGCTTCTAATTTTCATTATACGTTAACTCTATACTATACGTTAAAGCTATATAACTATATAAAGCTATACGTTAACTCTATGAGTTAACGTATAGCTTTAACGAAAATTACAAGCTATTAGTTATTAGAGTTAACGAAAATTACAAGCTATACGTTAACTCTATGAGTTAACGTATAGCTTGTAATTTTCGTTTCTTTGCTTTCCTGATTGTACCCTGAAGAAGCTGAGAGCACAAGCCGGCAAAACTAGTTGGTAATTAAATTAGTTATTCACCTACACTTGACCAATATCTAAATAATAGTTAATTTTCATTTCTGAATTCTTTTTTTTTTTCTTTCTTTTCCTTTCAGCATTCATAGTGAAGAATTTATGGAGACAAAAACACACCTGTTGGAGTAATTAATTTACTTATAAGCATCAAGGTCATCTTCAATATGTTTTAAAAGAGGTATACCATGAGTAGACATATCGATACAAAATTAATAACGGAAAAAAACTCGCTTACAAAGATTATTTAATAGTATAATTTTCACCTATGTGTCACAGGCATCTTCAGTACATTAAGCTCAAATTAAACAACTGACAATTCCAAAAAGCACCACCTAAGTAGCTGGTGTAAGATAACTAAAAAGGTCAATAAATTTCCTAAAAAATAAAAATAAAAAATAAATAAATAAAAAAAAAAAATAATACAATAAAAAGTTAGGAAAGATTAGCTGATTTGTAAAGTGCTATCTTCCATAAAAGGGATAGACATAAGCCGTCGGAGCTGTTTAAGTTAGGAGAATGAAGTAGAGTTTCACATGTTTCTTTATAAAAGCGTTCCATGAGTCTAGTGAGGATAGCATGTTCTACAAGTCCAGACTTTTCAGGTTTAAAGTATTCAATATAAGAGTGGTGTTCTTCTAGCCGAATAGAGGCAGATCTTCCCGTTTGTCCGAAATAAGATAATCCACAAGAGCACGGAATCTGGTAGACACCTGGATGATTAAGATGTGGAAGCTTGTCCTTAAGAGAAGTGAGAAAGGTGGAGATTTTTCTAAACAGTTGAAAGGCAACAAAACTATTCAGTGGTTTTAAAACTTTTGCTATACGTTCACTGATGCCTTGTACATAAGGGATAGTAATGCGCATTATTTCTTCTGTGTTTGAAGAGGAAGACATATTAAAACTACTCAAAGTTCTTTTAATGAAGCAATTCTTATAACCATTAGATAGAAAGGAAGAAGTTATATACTGTAGTTCTTTTTGTAAAACATCGTCTGAAGAACAAAAGGAGTGGGCCCTATGAACCAGTGTTTTAATAGTTCTTGCCTTTTGACTGGGATGGTGATGAGATTCCGCACGGATATAATGGCCTGTATGAGTCTTCTTTCTATAAACTGAGAAATGTAGGTTACCATCTGGTTGGCGAAGAATTAGAAGATCTAAAAAGGCTAACTGCTTATTTGATTCTACTTCTAGGGTAAACTTGATCCTAGGATGAAATGCGTTTAACTTAGTGAGAAACTGTTGAAGTTCTGAAGATCTGCCTCTATTCGGCTAGAAGAACACCAATCTTATATTGAATACTTTAAACCTGAAAAGTCTGGATTTGCAGAACATGCCATCTTCACTAGACACAGAGTTCATTGGAGAAAAACAAGAATTCTTCACAAAAGTTAGTTTCTCATGGAATTCCTTTATAAAGAAACATGTGAAACTCTACTTCATTCTCCTAACTTAAACAGATCCGACGGCTTACGTCAATTCCCTTTATGGGAGATAGTACTTTACAAATCAGCTAATCTTTCCTAACTTTTCATTGTATTATTTATTTATTAATTTATTTATTTTATTTATTTTTTATTATTTTATTTTTTTTAGGAAATTTATTGACCTTTTTTAGTTATCTTACACCAGCTACTTAGGTGGCACTTTTTGGAATTGTCAGTTATTGTTTAATTTGAGCTTAATGTACTGAAGATGCCTGTGACACACAGGCGAAAATTATACTATTAAATAATCTTTGTAAGTGAATTTTTTTTCCGTTATTAATTTTGTATCAAAAGGTCATCTTCAGGAAAACATAACATATACACAGGACACAAGCCACATGACATTACACAAAAGTAAGATAAATCTTAATGCTGTGTTAATCATTTACCCTAGCCTGACCTCTGGTAAAAAAAAAAAAAATTAAGTTAAAAATATAAATTAAATTTTAAAAAATAATTAACTTAAAAATAAAACAAAATAATAAATATACATATATGAAAAAATAAATTAACAAAATAAAATAAAAATTTTATACATATCAGTATAATAATATATAAACAAGGCAGAAAAAAAAGTATAAATAAAAATAAAGTTTATAGTGGAATTACATTAAACACATCTTTACAGTCCTCTTACAGGGGCAGTCTGAAGGTTCTCGGCCTAACAATGAAAAAACGAATTTATAATTTCAAAATTATTTTTATTTTTCAACATAATCTCCCTTAAGACTAATACATTTATTCCAGCGATGCTCCAGCATCATTATACCGTCTCTGTAGTGGTTCTCAGTAAGATCTGCAAAATACACCTCTAAATCTGCTGCAATCACCTCTTGATTCGAAGAAAAATGCTGACCAGTGAGGAGGAGTTTTAGTTTTGGGAAGAGATAGAAGTCAGAGGGAGCCAAATCTGGGGAATAAGGTGAATGTTCCAACAATTCATGCAGATCCCTTAATTCTCCCATTGCCAAAACACCTTTGTGGGCAGGTGCATTGTCCTGATGAAAGATGATTTTTTTTCTTCTGCAAACCAGGTCTTTTCTGATGAATTTTTTCGTCTAGTTTGGTTAAAAGATCAGAATAATATACCCCAGCTATTGTTTTACCTTTTTCAAGATAATTAATAAACAAACTGTCTTTAGCATCCCAAAACACCGATGTCACGACCTTTCCTGCTGATGGAACCGACTTTGTCTTCTTTGGTGCTGAACAACTGGCTTCTGTCCACTGTTTCGACTGCTTTTTGGATTCCAGTGGGTAATGGTGAATCCAAGTCTCATCCATAGTAATAAATTGATGCACAAAATCAGTTTTATTCTCATTAAAACGCTCCAAGCACTGTTCAGAGATTTTCATGCGAGGGCATTTTTGATCTGCTGTGAGCAAGCTCGGCACCAATCTTGCGCAAAACTTTTTCATATGCAATTATTCTTCATGCAAAATATATCCTACACGTTCTTTTGAAATTACTATAGTCTCAGCGATTTCACGTACTTTGACTCGCCAGTCATCCAATACCATATCGTGCATTGATCAATGATTTCTGGTGTTGTTACACTTTTCGTTTTGGATTCCTTCACGTGGATCATCTTCAAGGCTGGTACAGCCAAGTTTAAACTCGGCAGCCCATTTCTTAATTGTCGAAAAAGAAGGAGAGGAGTGCCCATAAACCTTTATGAACTTCGGATGAATTTCTTTTGCCATTAAACCTTCTTTTAGAAGGAATTCTTTAACCACACGGTACTCAATTTTATCCAATTCAAGGGATATAGACAGTTTTGCTTCAGACAGCTGTATAAAATAAACTACTTGATAGAATGACTTGCAATTTCACATGGATGCTTATGACAGATGTACTAACTTAGAAAAAAAAAAAACTCTTGCCGATAGAGTTGCCATCTATGGTCGAGGCCGAGAACTTTTCTGACCACACTCGTATATTAAGGTTTTCTTGTGTTGGGGTTCTGCCATCATGTTCTGGATGCTAGATAGGTTGCAGATGGGTCCTCCAGATTCTTGGAATTACTAATCCATCATTCTTGTCTATATTCAGATGATGTTTCAGCTTCTTACAAGCTTCCTTGAACTTTCTTTCAAACCAGGTTCTAGTGCAGTGTCTTTCCAGTTGATTCTGTGACATGTTTAAAGTGCATGGTCTGACATGCCTGTTTTACCATAGTGGAGGAATATAATGTGGCATTTATGTTCATCTTTTCTTACTGGGATGATGTGTCCTGTTTCTCCTATGTAGGGTAAGTTGCAGGTGCACTGAATTCTGTAAACCCATGGATGAACAAGGTAGGGAAGGAGATCTTTGGATGAACTGAGTATACTTCTTAATTTTGCAGGAGGTTTGAAAATTGCCTTAATGATGTATTTATGTAGTGTTCTATCTATTTATTTTAATATACCCCTAATGTAGGGTATGGCTATAGTATTTTTGTAATATTTTTTGCTTTTAATGGTATTATTGTGGAGGATCTTGTGAACCATTTTTGTTGTAGACATTATTTATAAACATTTGGCTATTAATTTCATATTCTTTGTTCGGTACCTGCTCTCTAGAGCAAATTATTAGGGTTGATGACTCCTAGTTTTTTGATACTGATGTTTTCTCCCTGGTGCAGGACACCAGAGTGTACAGAGGATTTGAAATTGGAAGTGATCACTATTTAGTCTTGAGCAGGATAAAATTGAATTTCATATTGAAAAGAATAACATGTAAGAAAGTTTTAAAGCGAATAAAAGTTGAGCAGCTCTCAGATGTAAACTGTAGACTAAAATACAGAAATATTATTGAAAAGAAAATGAAAGAGTTTGAGAACAGGAATCAAACCTTGGAGATTCAGTGGCAAACTCTGAAGGAAACATTGATTGATTCTGCCAGAAAGGCATGTGGTGAGGTTGTGTGCAAAGATAAAAAAATCAGAACTCCCTGGTGGACACAGGAAGTTAAAGAGGCAGTGAAGGAAAAGAAGAAAGCATATCAAAAGTTCCTGGCAAATAAGTCAGCTTTTACTCTTACAGAATACAGAGACAAATGTAAGAAAGCTAAACAGTGTGTAAAACTAGCTAAACAAAAGTCATGGGAGGACTTTGGCAAGAATATAGAAAATAAATATCAAGAAGGTGGCAAAATATTCTGGAGGTTGTTGAAGAAGCTTAGGAATGGAGGAAAGAGTGCTGTAAAAGGAATTAGAGATGATAAAGGTGAAATGAAAACAGGAGAAAAAGATATCCTTGAAGTATGGAGTAATTACTTTGAAAAACTGCTAAATGAAACAAGCAGTGATGACAGCACAGTGATAAAAAACACTGACCAGGCATGCAGTCAGGAATACATATCCATACTTGAAGTAGAAAAAGCCATCAAAGGCTTGAAATGTGGAAAGGCAGCAGGAGTAGATGATATTCGACCAGAAATGCTGAAGTATGGTGGTATAAGAGTCTTACAGTGGCTGCACTGCATAGTTCAGAAAGCCTGGACAGAGGGACGAATTCCCGATGATTGGAGTAGAGCTCTCATAGTACCCATATATAAAAAGGGAAATAAAACTGAATGTGAGAATTACAGAGGTATTTCCCTACTGAGTGTTCCTGGCAAGATCTATGCAAGTATACTTGAGAAACGGTTGAGAAGAATTGTGGAAGAAAAGCTTGGTGAAGAACAAGCTGGATTCAGGCCAAATAGAGGCTGTCAGGATCAGATCTTCACTTTACGACAAATAGTCGAGAAAGCATGGGAATATAACAAAGATCTGTATTTAAGTTTTGTCGATTTGGAAAAGGCATATGACAAGGTGCCAAGAGAGAAGCTATTCAATGCGCTGCAGTTATATGGTGTCAATGGGGCATTATATCAAGCAATACTTAGTCTTTATTTGAGTTGTGAGTCAGCAGTTAGAATTGAAGGAAGTACAGGAAGATGGTTTAATGTCAAATCTGGTGTGAGACAAGGATGTACATTATCCCCTCTGTTATTCATTATCTATATGGATCACATTATGAAGGAATGTGGTATTAAACCTGATATCAAAATTGGAGATGTTAATGCCAGCTCTTTGCTTTATGCGGATGATGTTATACTTCTAAATAAATCCGCTACAAGTCTGCAAGATTCTCTGACTAAATTGAATAGCTGTTGTAATAGATATGGTATGAAGGTCAGCAATAAAAAGACAAAGACAATGAAAATAGGCAGAATCATTGAAAATGTCAACTGTGTTGTGAATGGAGAACCTGTGGAACAAGTAAAACATTTCAGCTACTTAGGCACAATTTTTACTGAAGATGGTAAACTAAATATAGAAATAGACAACAGAATCAGCAAAGCTGGTATGGTGGGAAGTCAATTGAATAAATTCATATGGAATAAGAAAGAAATGTACTGGAATGCAGAAAATTAATGAGGCTAGGGACTTGGGGATAATGGTACACTGAGAATTGAAATTCAGAGGGCATATTGCGAAAGTTGGTAAAATTGCTAAAAGGATTACTTGAATGTTGAAAAACACACTAACAAGTAAAGATAGGGAAATTATTATTCCTCTTTATAAGGCTATGATGGCTGCATCTTGACTGCTGTACACAGATTCGGTCATCTGGATTAATTGGGGTCCAGTAGGTAGTAGAGAAGATTTAGAGACAAGTGATTAAGCTGGTGACAGATCTGTGGAATGTTCCCTATAAGGACAGGTTGAAGGTTTGTGGGTTCCCAAGTTTAATTGATAGGTGGAAAAGACATGACATGATAGAAAATTTTAAGATATTCACAAGGGGATTTATAAAATTGATGCAATTTTTCAATATATGACAATAATCAGAGAAGTAGGGGCAATCCATGGAAGTTGTAAGAGTGTGGTTAGTAGGGGTGTGCAGACCAGATTTTTTTGCATGGAGAAAGTGGTGAATGAGTGGAATGGATTGCCAGAATTAGTTGCAGCTTCCTTGACAGTGAAGAGTTTAAGGAAAAGTATCAGAGGCTTTCTGTGTATAATAGTTAATTTGGATTTCCCATGATGAGTCTCTGGACTCCATGGACACGCTATAAAATCAGCATCTGAAAAAAATCAGCTAATGCCGTTTATTCCCTTATAGAAAGTAGGTGAGGCCTTTAAACCCTATTCTAGCTTTTGGAGACTGAGTAGGCCTTTCATTCTGATGATATTTATTTTCTGTATGTTTTAAAAAATGTTCCTATAACTTACTTATGTAACTACTTTTACACATAATCTAGCTTTTGTATATTTTTCTGTATATATATTCTCTTAGAGCCGTTTTATTTGGTTTAGAGATGAAAATCTAAGGTTATAAAGCTAGTAACTTATGGCTGCTAACTACTGTGTTCTTCTGGCAGACTTGTCTGTTTTGCAGTATTTAAAAACAAATTTTGCAGGGCAGTAAATCCTATGAAACCTGCTATCTTCATCTGAAAATTCTTATGAAGGTTCTGTGCATCCCAGATAGGATTTGAACCCAGGCATTTCTGGCACAAAGATATCACTATTAACAAACAAATGAGGCTTCTCTGCTCTCTATGCATTTGATAACTTACTAATCAAGAATTATCTGTTATTATCTTTTCATGAACCACTTTTTTAGTCTGTATTTATCATGCAATTCTTATTTTTCTCTTTGCAGACAACTTACCACATTTTTCCCTAGCTAAGTCAGTCAACTTCTTCTTGTATTGTATCAGTCTTATGACTGTTTGCTTTCCTCTTTATTTCATTGTATGTTTTTAGTCCAGTGTTTTGTTTTATTTCATCAAAGTATCTTTTCCTTGGTCTTCCTCTTTCTCTTTTTCCTTTGATTTTGTCTTCCATTATTCTTCTCATTAGACTTTCATGTTGTAAGATATGTCCAATCCATCTATCTCTTCTTGTTATGAATATCTTTGTCAGTGTTCTGGGTTCATTTACTTTCTTAAGCACTTCTTCATTAGATATTTTGTCTGTCCATTTTATCTTTTGCATTTGTCTCCAACACAATCAACTAACACAATGGCAAAAATTATATGCTGAATTTAGCCCATCTATTAGTTGGTGCCAATTAGGATTTTATTCTTTTTGTTGCATAATTTTAAACTATTGCCGCTATTAACTAACTTGCTGTTTGCATACTGTGAAAAACTATTTATGCTCTGAAGATGCTTGGCAGAAAACCAGAAAAATATCAGCAACTAAGTAAAGATATTTATTTTCTTATCAGCATGCAATAAGAAAATAAATAATATGCACATGTGTTCCTCTGACAAAAAAAAAACTTTATCTTATCCATGATAGTACACTTTCAGCTACACCATTTATGGATGAGAATGCTAACTGTTTAAAATAAAACTTATCAGTGTATCATTCCACTTAAGTGTTAATCCTCAATAATTGTTTCAAAATGATATCTCCACACATTCCATTATAAAATTTAAAACTTTATTTAAAATATTTACAGTAAAGAGTATTGTTCAAAAATGCATACAAGTCAGTAAAAGAATACAAAAAGCACAAGAAAAGGATTTAAAATATTCTATTACATTGTAAACAACATACTAAGAATTCTCGGAGATCCAATGGAGAAATAAGAAAATTTTTACACACTTCAAATCATTCTCCTGATCGGCATCATTATTATTATTATAATCATTAGTAATTAACAAAAATATTATTTTTCATAAATTTTAATGATCATGAATTTTTCCAGGAGAGGGCTTTTGTTTCCAAAAAGGTTAGCTTTCCTCCAATACACTCGATCTCATTCACCAAAAAAAAAAATATATATATATATTTTTTTTTTAATTTATTTATTATTATTATTTTTTTTTTTGATAGATAGATTAAAAATGAGTTCATAAAAAAAAGAAAAATAACTAAGTCATCAAATTTCAATGGTTAGTAATAGCGTATATACAGTATAAGTCATATATAGGATTATTATAAATGAGCTTTACATTATTATGTACATGCTTCAGGAGTAGAGCTTACATCATTATGAGTAGCAACTCTCAAAAATTTTATTTACAAAGATGCAATCTGAGTACACTATTTTTAGTCATTCCAATTGCTGTAACAGTAAATTTGAAGATTTATTTTTTCTTTTCCAACATCCCCCCCACCTTTACTGATTAAGTTTTGATAAATGTGATAAACATTGTTTCTATACATAATGGGAATATGTAATCATTTATTTTGCACTACATATTTAATTTTGCAGCTCATGAGAAGTTGGAGGGGGGGGGAGGAATCCTTTCATTTATCTTGGTCTTCTAATAAAAAATACTTATTACAATAATGTGACATTTGAGCCAGATAAGAGAATGGCTACATCATGATAATGCCAGACTTTGCAAAGGAATCTGATAGCATATACAAAATGTAATCCTATTATGTTAGTCAGAGAAATGGGGATGGGCAAATATCCTTGATATTTTTTATTATTTATTATTTTATTTTATATTAATACAATTAAAATTTTTGTTTTGTTTCAGTATTTGCCAAGTTTTAAAGATAAAACATGATTTATGGACAAAGCTTTATCCCTCTGGAATACCATACTTAATAAATTTACTTTACTGCATTATTCATTTATTTATATTTTTTGGAAAAAAAAAATACAAAAAGACAGCACTAACAAATGGCTGTTTATTTCACATTTATTTCACAAATGTTAGTTTCACATTATGCTTCACATTAAAACTTTTCCTGAAACAAGAATTGCAGTTCTAGATTCATGAAACATATAACTTGGAAACTATTCTTAATGATGTATAAGTTTCATTTGTTTTTAATAAATATTTCAAGATGCAAAATTAATGCTTATATGTGTTCTTGAGGACTATAGCCTATTTAGATCATCTTACAGGGTGATCTATATATGCTATAGTTCTCAGGAACAATAATTAAGATACTGGAAAATCTGGCAATGGGAAGAATTTAGGAATGGATGGATAGGAATATGATTTCCTATGGAGGATGGATAGCTCTGCGGAGGGGATGTCTTGTATGTCTAGTTTTAGAAATTTGCTCACTTACTACAATAATGTGACATTTGAGCCGGATAAGGGAATGGCTACATCATGATAATGCCACACTTTGCAAAGGAATCTGATAGCATATATACAAAATGCAATCCTATTATGTTAGTCAGAGAAATGGGGGTGGACAAAAAGCTGGAAAGAGGAAGGAGACTGATGAACAGAACATAAGAGTACAGTATATGATGAAGTGAAATAAAAGAAAAGGCAGGTGATATTACAATATTAAGAATGATTTGAGAAATATAATCAATTATTTGTTGATGGTTCTAAACGAGAGAAAGCAATACCTAATAAACGTTTAATAAAGATGATCTGGAGATTCTGCATGACGATCTATACAGGCAGTTTGGGCAAGGATTATGGCTCTCAATTCAACATATCAAAGTGTCAAGTTGTGAACTTTGCAATGAAAAAACTAGAGGCTGTGTATTATATAGATGGAGTTATTGGACTGCAAGAAATTGATAAACCAAGATTTAGGAGTAAAGGTGGGGGGGGGGGGGAGAAATTCAGAAGACATGTAGCAAAAGTTGGAAAAAATGTTTTTGGATGAGCTGAGTATACTTCTTAATTTTGCAGTAAGCTTGATGGTTGCTATAATATTGCATTTATGTAGAGTTCTATTTTTTTTTTTTTTTTAAATATATATTCTCATAATGCATGGTATGGCTATGGCATCTTTTTTGCTTTTAATGATATTATTGTGGAGGATCTTGTGAAATGTTTTTTGTTGTTGTTGTAGCCATTTTTTATAAACATTTGACTAATAATTTCATTATTCTTTGTTTGATGTTCCTAAAGATGTGGAGAGTATTCAAAAATGAGTAACTAAACTAGTGATTGGTTTGTGGAGCACTCCCTATAAGGACAGACACACTTTAGCTGATATATGGAAACCATGGGATATGATAGAAACATATATTAATAAAGGAGTTTTACACAGATGATGCAAAAGAAATCTTTCAAGACATGGCTCAGTAGACAAGAACAAGGGATCAATCCTGGCAGATGTGCAAGAGTGATTAGAAAAAGAGTAAATTTTTTGTTTGAAGCATGGTAAAGGAGTGATATGGGTTGCCAGATGTGGCCAAATAGCTTCTTTTTCTCATCCTTCTTAGAGAATATCTGCTTGTTGATAACAAAATGCAGAACTGTTATATTAATGAGGATAATATCACTGGCATTAAACTGGTACATGTATGACTATCTGAAATACTTAGTATTTAATTATACATATTTATCAGGCTTCTCAGCACATCCAAAATGCAGTCAGAAAACGAACAATGCAATGGGACAAAGACCTGAGTTTTATTCTCATCATGATCAGAAAGAAATGTTTATATAAACTTTTATCAATTGAAAGTGAGTCATTGTTACAGAAGAAACAGGCTTTTCTCCCAGAAACATGGATTTTTCACCCAATATTCAAGCAAATTTTCCAAAGAACAAATGCAATTAAGAAGAAAAAAAAAACAAAACATTGGCAGACAAAATGTGGAGAGTATTCAGATGTGAGTGACCAAACTAGTGACAGGTTTGTGGAGCACTCGCTATAAAATGCATATACAAAATAGACAGTGGATTATATAGCATATTAGTGGATAATATGGATTATATTTTGTATTAGTGAATGGCAGATGGTATAGTGTGAGTGGTGTAAAATGCTCTTCTTCAATAAGGCCTGGAATTCCATGGAGGTCACATAATAACTGTACTGATTATACTATACTTGTTTTTATAGACACAGAATGTAATGGTATATATGGTATGACAGGATAGGACAGAGTTGAGAAGGGACATGATTGCTAATGAGAAGATTGTGCAGGAGAAATGATGTGCAGTTTATTGATGTAGGAAGTGAATTTGATGGACGACTTATATATGCCTGATGGATTACATTGAATAGTTCTGGAGTTAAATGTTTGGAGAAAGTGCTGTTTAGAGAGAGTCTGGAAGTGCAAAACAAGGGAAACTAGAGAATATTAGGGAGGATGCAATCAAGCATGTCTGCTACTGCTGTGATGAATGAGAGAAATGATTATGCAATGCTGAATGCAATTTTGCTGGTTCCAATTTAAATGGGTTGGTAATGACATTACACAAGGATAATTGAGAGAGTACAAAGGGGTGTTTAAATGCATGTACACGAATGCAAAAAGTATCAGGAATAAGGGAGAGGAGTTTTTGGCATTGGTCAGCTCAACTTGGCCAAGAATCATAGGCATCAGTGAGACCTGATTGACAGAAAATGATATAGTTACATGACTATGGATAGAATGCAAAGGTTACTATATTTTCAGGGAGGAGAGAGGGAGGGAATATGACAAGAAGTGGGGTAATGCAGATGATAACTGATTTACAACTAACAAAATTAGAAGTTAAAGAGGAATTTAGGTCTGAGGGAGAAGGTTCATTTGAGGTGGTCTGGTGTGACATAGAGGCCAATATGACAAATAAGATGTTGTTCAGTGCGGCTATAAACTAGGGGATCAACAGGAAGATGTAAATACCATATATTAGCAGATTAGCATGATGAGTGCAGGCCGAACAATCATATGGGAGACTTTAACTATAGGAACATGGATTGGAAGGAGGAAATGTGGCATGGCAAGATGGAAGTGGAATTATACAGTTGCTAAGTGATGGTTACATGGAACAAAGGGGGGTTTGAGAGAGTATGAATATTCATATGAACATTCTTTCTTTGTAGCTTGAGAAACTACAAAGAAAGAATATCAGTAGTGCTTGAGAAGTGGTCAGAAATTGATTGAGAGAAGCAGTATCAAACAGCATACTCAAGGTCAGGAAGATAAACCCAAGTTGGAATTAATTGAATGAATAGAGATATAGAGATATAAAGCAATTAGTTTGGTAAGAAAAACATATCAGATTCTAAGAGAAAATTAGCTAAGCAGGTCAAAGTAAATCAAAACAGTTTTTTTTGTTATGTAACAAGTAAGAGGAAAAATAACTATGATAGGATGACTTTAAACGATGCTCATGGTAGGAAGGTGACAGAAGCAAAAGAAATTGTTGAGTTGCTGAGTGATCATTTTTGAAAGGTGTATTATCCAGGTGAAAATTTCTGCAGTTGCTGATGTGATTGATGTATATCAAATTAAGTCTCAGCTATGGCATGATTCCAGGGTAGTGGAAAGAGGGTAAGATAGTTACACTGCATAAATGTGGCTCCAAGACAAAGGCAGCAAACTACAGAAAAATTAATATATCAGCAGTGGTTGAGAGGGTATTGGAAAAGTTGATTTGAGGTAAAACCAACACTGGGTGGATAGGGATGCAATACTCTATAGTGGGCAGAACAGCTCTGTAAAGGGTGGGGCCTATCTTAGTAATTTATTTACATTTTATAATATATGTGATAGCAGAATTGGATAAAGGAAATGGCCACACCATGATATTGCTGGGCTTTGTAAAGGCATTTGACAGAACACCAAATAAATGGAAAACTATTACAAAAGTCTAAGCAAATGAGAATGGATATAGTGGCATGGATGGGAGGGGTGGCGGCAGACAAACACCAGAGAGTAGTATAAGGTGGAGTGGAATCTAGGGTGACTAGTGGAGTTACTCAGGATTCTATACTAGAACCACTAATTTGTATATCAATGATATAGGGAAAGATTTAAGAGGGAATATTCAGTTGTTTGATAATTGAATAGAATAGAGGGCACATTGCAAAAGTTGATAAAACTGCTAAAAAAGGAGTACTTTGATGTTGAAAAACATGTTAATAAGTAAAGACAGAGAAGTTATTATCCCTCTTTATAAGGCTATGACATCCATATCTTGACTACTATGCACAGGTTTGGTCACCTGGGTTTCTGAGGTACCAGGAGGTGGTATAGAATATTCATTGATATGTGACTAAGTTGATGACATGTCTGTGGAATGCTCCCTATGAGGATAATTTGAAGGTTTGTGGGTTACAAAGTTTGGTTGACAGGTGGAAAAGAGGGGAAATGATAGAAACTTTTAAGATATTCAAGGGGATTTATAAAATCGATGAAAAGGAAATTTTTCAATATATGACAAGTAGTCATATATTGAAAAAAATTGCAAGAAGAGTGGTATGGATTGCCAGAATTACTTGTGAATTTCGTGACAGTGAACGAGTTTAAGAAGAGGTTTGATTGGTTTTGTGTGTATAATGTGTAGTTTAGGTTTCTCACAATGAGTTTCCAGACTCCATGGAGATAGCACATAATAGTAATAATAATAATATTAATTTTAGCTATCTAAAATAGAGTGCTTATTCACAGCTATTAATGCTAAGTTTTGTTATTGTGGTGTGACTCTCATGCAATGATGATGATGATAAATAAAATTGTTTCTATTCGGTATATTGTTAGTTTCTTACTTTATAAAATTAGATATTACCTTTCCAGAACTATGTTATAACAGCTATACTGGCAAATTAGTAAGATCAGCATCATTTGAAATCAGATATTTTTCAGTATGCTTATCTTTTCTCAAGAATATCTGTGAGTCTTTAGTCCACAAAAACTTGTAATTTTTTTCTCTTTTTGTTTTCCTAGTTTGGTACAGAAGATATCTGAAGTATGGGGTCCAGTGTTCAGATATATAAATTGGAGTTGAATGTTGCTTGTGGTTGAGTGCTGCAGTTGTTAATCTTTTACTTTTGCTCGCTCCCAAAATGCGATCTCTCAAACGTTTGCGGGAGAAACAGGCAATAACTGGAGGAGGCTGCTTTTTATTGTACTGTATTCCTCGGTGAGCAGAGGTGATATCAGTAGTTTCAACTTTGATTCCCATGGATGTAACTAATGTCTGTACTATGGATATTAAGTTTTCTTTCCTTGCCCTGGGGATTCCATCAAATTGTATTTCCTTTATGCGCTCTTTTTGGATTTCATGTTCCATTTGGATTCTTAAAGAATTTATTTCGCTTTTGAGTTCCTTATTCCGTTGCTTGGGAATTACCTGCATTTTGATAATTTCCATTAGTTTTAACTCGCATAAGAACAGTACATACAAAAAAATTATGATGATAATAATACTAATAATAATCAATTGTTATAATAAGAGCATTCATGAGCATACAATCACAATAAATGACAAGTAAGAGAAATTTACATGGAAAGAATTTTCATTACTGTTCAAATATATTCAAACAATGTTCATATCCCAAGACATTCCACCTTTTCCTCTTTCATATCTGAAAGAGGAAGAGGTGGAATGTCTCGAGAATAATCTGAGAAGCGTAAGAAGAGATTAAGCGACTGGAAATGATGAATGCAAAGCGAATCAGAGTAGCAATGAAAGAGTTATGGGAGTAATAGAAGAGAAGGAATGAGAAAGGGGGGGGCTGGAACCAGGGATTGAGAGATGCCAGGATAACAGGTTAGTAGAGAGAGAAAAAAAAAAAAAGTGTTAGATGAGAGAGAGTGAGGGATGAAAGTGAGCAAGGAAGGAACAGAGTGGTAGATGTACGGAGATGATGATCCATGGTGTGCAAGATAGAATGCCTGAGGAGTTTTTGCCTGGAGGAATGATACAAATGACAATTAAGCAGGGTGAAAGGGTGGATGAGATGATTGTGATGGTGGGCACAAATGACTTGAGAGTCAGTGTGAATCAGGTGGTAAGAGATCTGAAGTTCATGCTTGAGGTTGTATGGAAGAAGATTCAGAGAGGGAAGATAGTGTGTTGCCCAAGTATGATAATGCAGAGCTGAGTAGAGAATTATCAGGGTGGTAGGAGGAGGAATACATCGGATGATGCTAAATCCAGCAGAGTCTGGAGGAGATAATGACAGGTATAGAAACAGTGACATTTTTATTCTTTATACTAATGCCAGGAGTATCCAGAATAAAGGAGATGAACTGGTGGCACTGAAGATTATTGGGATCTCTGAGACGTGATTGATGGAAGATGATATACTAACAGGAATAGAAGTAGCAGGGTACAGCATTTTTCAACAGGTTAGGAAGGAAAAACACAGTGGTGGAGTACTGCTTATGATAAGTGATGACTTATGTCCTCTTAGAGTGGAGGATTTGGTGGGCAATACCACTAATGGTTTTGAAAGCATATAGTGTGAGATAGAGCTGGGCAGGACAGAATATTTAGTGGGGTGTAGCTACAAGCCAGGGAGCATAGAGGGGTGAGGAGCAGGAGATGTTTAAGCAAATGAATTTGGCAAGTGCAAAAAAGAATGATTGTTAATGGAGATTTTAACTACAGTATTATAAATTTGGAAGAGGAAAATGCATGTAATAATAAGGGAATGGAATTTCTAGAATTCTTGAGGAAGAAATGTCTAACACAACAGGTAGCAGAAGGAACATGAGGTTCAAGAGTCTTGAATTTGGTCATAGCATCAGAAGAACTGATTATTACTGAGATGGCATCTCTTCTCCCCGCCCCCCCCCAATTTGGAGAGAGAGTGACCATGTGGTTTTGACTTGGAAGGTGAATAGACATGCAGGAGTATCAAAGAGAAAGGAATTTATGTGGAATTATAAAGCAGGTGATTACAATAGTCTTAGATATCAACTTGGGGGAGTTCCATGGAGGGAGAAATTGGAAGGACAAGATATCATTAGGGCTTGAGAAATTGTGAAGAAATATTTATTAGCAACAATAGCAAGCTGTATACTACAAGTGAAAAAGAGAACAGAATTTGGTGTAAAGTGGATGGATAAACAATAACAAACAGGAACTGCAGGTATAAAGGTTATGGAAGAGATATAAGGAGAAGAGTGGAGACCAGATGCAGGAAGAATACAAGACTCAAGCCAGGAGATTTTGACTAATATGGTAAAGAAGACAAAACTGATATATGAGAAGAGATTGGCCCTGAGATCCAAAGAAAATCCTAAGGAATTTTTAAGCTATATTGCCAGTAGAGGAGAAATGATTGCGGAAGAATGATGGATAAAAATAGGAAACAGAATGACAGAGTGTCAGAGTGGAGTTGTTCATTGAACACTTTATTGGAATATTTCATCCTGGAGAAGTAGGTTTTAATACTAGAGGAATAAGGCGGGTTTCATGGTTTAGAAGTATAAAAGGAGAGTGCGTTTCAAATACTGAGTACTGAATGTCATTAAAACAGTGGGACTGGATGGAATTTCACCATGGGTTTTGAGAGTATGTGCTAAAGAAATGACAGCTCCATTGACATGGCTTTTCAATGAAAGTCAGGCAAAGGGAAAGGTATCCAAGGAACTGGAAAATAGACAAGATAGCCACTGCATAAGGGCGGCAGCAGACTGGAAGTGTCAAATTATAGACCAGTTTATGTTTCATCAATAGTTGTTAAAATTTTGGAGTAATTAGTGAGGGACCATATAAAGCAATGGGCAGATGAGGGTAATGTTATCTGTGAGCATCAACATGTATTCATTAAGGGATGCTCTTGCTTTAGTAATATGATTGCCTTTTATAATAAAGTGATAACAGCGGTTAATGAGAGATTTTTTTTTTATTTTACAAAGGCATTTGACAGAATACCACATGATAAGCTGATATTTAAGTTGCAGCACATGGGTTTAGATGTCAGGTTAGTGAACCGGATTCATAATTGGCAATCTGATAGGTATCAGAGAATTGTGAATATCAAGAATGCAGAAGGTTACAAGTGAGTTCCCACAGAGCACAGTACTGGGACCTGTACTGTTTGACCTTTTTATTAAGAATTATAGACACGTAAACACAAGATTATTTTAATATTTGCCAAATATTTCAGTCTAAAAATAACAGACTATCTTCAGTGGCTACATAGGAATAGTTTTTAACAAGGTGGAATACCAACAAATTCAAAAGTAGAACGAGCCATGTGATATTACATTACTAAGTATTAAAGAGAGGAAAAATTTCATCAGAGTGATGATTAAACCATGACCTCCACATCCCGAAGCGGGCCCCCTACCTGTCGCTCAGGTTAAGGACAATGCATTGCTATACAGTCTCCATGGTTTAGGATCAATTTGTTTAAATGATAACAAAAGTAATATTTATTTAAAAACTACCAACATCTACATAATACAAACTAATAATAATATTCAAAATTACTTCAAAGTATATTTTCTAGCTTTTGTCGACGCAAATATAATTTGTTCATTGACGATACAGTAAAAGATCTGAGAGGAACTATTAATTTGTTTGCTGATGATGCAAATTGGGTAGAGCAATAGTGAATGCACATGTCAAAATTTTGCAGGATGATTTGGATAGATTGAAGGACTGGGCTAAGGAGAACGGATGTCAATTTAATGTGGCAGAGTGTAAGGTTATGCATTTTGGGGTGAAAAGATTAGCAGCAGTATATCACATTGCTGGAACTGTACTCCAGGAGATTGACGAGACCAGGGATTTGGGGGTGTTGGTGGATAGTGAGTTGAAGTTTAGGGGGAACATTGCAAAAGTGGCTAAATCAGCTCATCAAATCACTTGGTTACTGAAGAATACTTTGATGAGCAGAGACAAGCAAGCAAGTTATTGTCCCTCTGTATCGAGCCTTGATAAGATCCCATCTTGACTACTGTGCCCAGATCTGGGCGCCAGGGTTTCTTCTTGATGGAATGGAGGTGGGAGAATCCAGAGGCGAGTGACCAAGATGATAGCAAGTCTATGGAATGAACCTTATGAGAACAGGTCGAAGATTTGTGGGTTGCAGAAATTGGTTGATAGGCAGAAAAGGGGTGATAAGATTGAGACATTCAAATTACTGAAGGGTTTCTATAAGATTAATTCAGAGGATATTTTTCAGAACAGGACTGGTGGTGGGAGGACTAGGGGCCAACCATGGAAACTGGGCAAGAGTGTGGTTAGCAAGGGTGTTAGAACTAGTTTTTTACTTGGAGAGTGGTGAATGAGTGGAATAAGTTGCCGGTCTGTTGTGGGTTCCATGACTGTGAATAAGTTCAAGGCAAATATGATAGATACTGTGTGGATGTTGAATAGTTGTTCTTGACATGATGTTTAGGGCCTCCCTTAATGAGTCTAGGGATTCCTTGGAGTTGCCCATGATGATAATAATAATAATAATATAATAAATTTAGTTTAATCCTTTATCCAAGTGTGAGCAAACAAAGTTTGCACCTGAAAATATCTTCAGGACTGGTGTAAGGCAGTACAACACCAGGCAACTCGTTGCAAAGGGGGAGCAAGTTTATATCACTCCTATCTAAGTATCTCCCATAATGCAAAACACATCTCCTTGTGGATACGTATAATGTTATGCATTAAGGGAAAGGCCACTACCCAGACTAGTTTCGACCTTTATTGAGGTGTATTTAAGTAAAGACCTCTCTAAAAATTAGACGATCCCAAAAGATCGCCCAACTCAGCGTTGTTTCACTCAGTGACAGCCCCACCCCTTCACCAAGAAGAACTTCTCAGCATTGGCTCTACCCAGTGGTAGGCTCACCCCACCACCAGACAGAGCCATAATCTCAGCAGTGGCCCTACTCAGAGACAGGCAAAAACCTACCCCAAGCAGAGCCTCTCATATACCTCTCTTCAGTGGGAGCCGGGCCCAGATGTGGAGATAACAGAAAAGCAATAGCAAGGTCATCTCTACGTATAGGAGTTGCCAAAAGGTGTGCCACCTTTTTTTATTAAATTATTCTGGATTTAGAGAAAGATGTTGAAAGTTTATTTTTCACTTGGTTAGACTATAATAAATTTAATTTAATCCTTTATCCAAGTGTGAACAAACAAAGTTTGCACCTGAAAGTGTCTTCAGGACTGGGGTAACGTAGTACAACACCAGGCAACTTGTTGCAAAGGTGGAGCAAGCTTACATTACTCATATTTGTAAATTTAGGGACACAAAAAAAAAAAAAAAAAAAAAAAAAAAAAACACATGTTCAACAGATTATTTTATTAATTACTAAGAAAATAAAACTCGACGTTTCGAACCCCTGTATTATCGAGGTCATCATCGGAAGAATACAAGTGTATAAGGAACCAAGCTACATACTCATGCCCTGTATACCGGTAAACTAAATCTATGTAGTTAATTGATCCTTTTCCCTAGCCTTACCTCTAGTGATAAAAAAATAAATAAATGTTAAAAAAACGTTTAATTTTCTTGAACAAAAAGCTCTGGAAAGACTTTTATTGGGATTATATTGATCAAGTGCATATAATAAACAACTAAGTTATACCAACTAGTTTCACCAACTAAGTCTGTTGGCATCTTCAGGGTACATAACTGATGTACGGCACTAAAAAGTAAAAAACTGTTACAAACTATAATCAACCGATTCCAATTATCTTAAACAAAGAACAGAGCGCGAACAATACATTCATAGAGCGTGGATGATATCACTTGTTGTTATTTAGAAACGTTCTATAGTTGGCACTATAATTCAGTTCTGGCGAGTTGAAGGATCTGATAAGGGTCTTCCAGATCACGGGCAAGATTAGTCCTTGGTTCCTGTTAAGGTTTTGTATACAGCAGGCAACTGTGGTGGCCTCCTTAAAAATTCGGGAGCAGAAGTCCTCCTCCATGTAAGGAGTGAGGACTTCTATCCCACTCTATGGTATGGTTCATTCTTGAGAAATGAAAAGCTAACCCCAATTTTTCTTCTCTGTTATTATTGACGTCACCTATGTGTTCTTTTTGCCTAATTTCACGGCTCCTTGAAGTTTGGCCGATGTAATTCAAGCCGCATGAGCATGGTATGTTATAAACTCCAGCATATTTGGAGAAAGGATGGCTATCTTTTGGAGATCTTAAGAATTGTCTAATCGTTTCTGTGGGTTTAAAGGCCACTCTTATTTTATGTGGTCTAAGGAGTCTAGCAATCTTATTGGAAACTGTCCCTAAGTATGGAATGACGATGGTAGAAATATAACGTACATCATCTTGTTGTCTTTGTCGGGATTCAGAGAAAAGTATCTTGTGGACGAGTCTTCGAGGAAATCCATTCATGGTAAGGTTGGTGGATATCAGGGATAAGTAACATTGAGGATTGCTGCAATACTGAGGATACTGACTTGCATAGAGAAAAGAGTTGTCATTCCATTGTTTAAAGCCCTGATCAGACCACACTTGGAATACGGCTGGCCGAGTGGTTAGCATACCTGCTCCCCCAGCCAAAAGGATGCGGGTTCGAATTTTGCCATGGGCATGGATGTTTGTGATTGTCTGTGGAAATACTAGTGGTGGTGGTCCGCAATAGAAGGCATTAGTGTAGTTGGGGTCAGTTGGTGGATTGTGAGTGGTTGAGAGACAGAGTTGGTAGATGCCCTCTCTCGATGAGTCCTTGGACTTCCTGGAGGTGACAAATGATAATAATAATAATAATAATTTGGTCCCCATGATTTGAAGGAGATAAATTAATGGAAAGGGTATACAGAGGCAGTTAACAAAGATGGTATGAAGACAAGCTGAGAGAATGTGGATTGCAGTTTGGTAGATAAAAGAAGGAGAGGTAATATGATTGAGACTTTTAAACTGTTGAGAGGTAGTTACAGGGTAGACATTGGGGAGTTCTTTCGCTTAGTGGAAACAGAGGGAAGGAGCGAGGACAAGGAGCCATTCCTCGAGGTTACGAAAGGAAACTGTGAGCAAGAGGATGAGGAGTGGTTTCTTTGCATGGAGAGTGGTTAAACCGTGGAATACCATCATAATAATAAATTTTTGATCAAATCTCAAATTTGCAAATGAAAATTTCTTTAACTTACCTGGATTTTACCCATTTTAAAGCTCTCTCTATAATTCTTCAGATGTTTAGCAACATATTTTCCATTCAATCTAGACTGAAACTGCTGAAATTTGACTTTTACTAAATGACATATATATCTATGCTTCTGTAAGAAATGCACATAATTTAGAAGAAAGTTAGTAATAAATAGAATATCCTTGCATTTGGAAATGAAATTTTCAATATGAAAGCCATGTAAAATTAAACTGCTGATTCAATTAATCTTATTACTTTAGTTTTAATAAACATTTAACATTAAATTTAATATAAACATTAAACATTTAGAGTATTCTAAATGTTTTGTGTTATTCTAATATGCTGAAAACATTTTTTTTTTTAATATTAACACTCAATATACACAAAGGCTGCTTTTTGGGGGGGGGGGATGTCTTATGTAAGCAGCTAGCATGTTTGTGAGAGTGAAGAACATTTTGGATTTATATGATGGTAAAACGCGATCAAACAGCATTATGATAGCAGAGGTTTTAACCAGTTAAACAAAATATTTTCATCAAATCAGGTTATCAAGGTGGAAAGTAAAAACCAGATATTGGAAACAATCTGGAACTCAATAAAATTTGAGAATGCTTGCATGCATAAATGGAACAGAGATGTGGCTAAAAGATGAATTACAGAAATAACAAGTGCACTTGACCTTCCCACTGACCAAGGTGGATGAAATAGTCAGACCACCTTAGCATTTTTCATGGATCAAAACATCACTGGCATTCTACCTTTTATCATGTAATTACTGTTCTCTACCGTTAATCCCTTAGCAGTGATTTTAAGAGACATTAGCAGATTAACTGTAGTGAAGCAACCTTCGTGCCACTTGACTTTATGTGTACTGTGTTACTTGGAATTTCCTTTACTGTCCTTTGATACTGGACCTTTTTTTGATGCACTATTTATTTATTGGTTCTCTTTCCAAAAATATAAACGAATTTCACGTGTGAAAATAAATAATCAATCCTGAAATGACCAGAGATCAATGCAATGCCTCTGCAATGAATAAATTAAAGATACCAAGAAATTATATACTTGGTTTAATCCTTTATCCAAGTGTAAGCAAACAAAGTTTGCGCCTGAAGTATTTTCAGGACTGGGGCAATTCGTATACGGAAGCTAAGACTTCACATCACTTGCTTTAGTATCCCATAATGCAAAACACATCTCCTTGCAGACATGTATAATGCTATGCATTATGGGAACGGTCACTACCCAGACCAGTTTCGACGTTTACTGAGATCTCTTCAGTGGGAGCCAGACTCAGAGGTGATACTAAGATTGAAGTAATGCAGAAGTCATATTTTCATATACGAGTTGCCAAAAGGTGTCACACCTTATTATTAAATTACTCTGGATTAGAGAAAGTTGTTAGAAGTTTTTTCACTTGGTTATACTATAAATTAAACTTTTATAGTATAACCAAGTGAAAAAACTGCTAACAACTTTGCAATGAATTTTTTTGAGTATCAGTAAATGCAATGTCTTTTATTCTTCAAATCAGTGCAATGGAACAAAACAATTTATAAAAATGAGTTGCTGTTTTCAACCCCTCTCACCCTTTCCCACCCTATATAAATATAAAAAAAAACGCTCCGCCCATCCTTAATAATATAATATATATGTATATACAGGGTGTTCGGGATAAATTTGACATATTTATAATTAATTATATTTTTCCGTAAGTTACATGTATTAACACACACTTCTCTTCATTTAAAAGTTTGGACCCTTCTTCATTCATATACAAGATGTCAGAAAGGATGGATAGCTGGAACCCACCTGAATCATGGAAGAGAATAACTTGTATCATGATGATTCGTGCCCGCCATCAAAATAAGGATATTACGACTGCTGCCCAATGCTCCCTGAATACAGTAAAAACAATCAGGCATGAACTAGAGACTTGCAATGGTGACTACGAGGATGTAGCAAGAAGAAAGATCCCTAGCAGACGATCTGATTGCGTTCGTACAGCAGAATTCCTCGCAAATCTGCAGGAACAGGTGTTGAAGAACCCTGGCATTGGAATTCGGGCTTTGTTCGTGGAGTTGCTAACTGTAGTCAAGCCCTGGATAACAAGGGTAGCCAATGGTAGGCCGTATGTATGGCAGCAGGATTCGGCCCCTTGCCACACCTCTGGGAAAAGTCAAAAATGGTTGTCTGAAAATTTCTACGACTTCACCAGTCCAAATGTTTGGCCTCCAAACTCCCCAGACCTTAACCCCATGGATTATTTTGTATGGGGCGCAGTTGAAAAAGACACCAATCGCACTTCCAGTAATACAAAAGCCCAGTTAATGGATAAAATTAAAACAGTTTTTGCGGCCCTTCCCAGGGAGACTGTAGCATCAGCTTGTTCGAGGTTCCGAAGCAGAATTGAAGCTGTGATCGATGCTAATGGTGGTTATTTTGAGTAAATCTTGTTGATAGTATTGTAATTAACTCTGCCTGTAATGTTTTTTTGTCAATTCATTAAATTTAATAGATACAAAGAAGATTTTCTTTTTCCTTACGAAACTGTCAAATTTATCCCGAACACCCTGTATATATATATATATATATATATATATATATTATTCAAAAAAACCCAGATTTATTTCATTTCTATTTTAATTCTTCCACATTGCATACCCCCCCACACACAGTAGTTTGGACATCGCAGAAAGAAGAAAAGCCACAACACCCAGAAAAAAGTATGTGTAAATTTCTCTTCCTTTATGCTACATATATTTATTGGTAAATATACATCTACAATGCCCTAAAAATCCGTGAGTAAAAAGCCAATGACATTTAAACAGGGGCACTCCTAAACAGAAGCAGGCAAAATTGCCATAAATATAATAATTTATATCCTTAAGTATAGTTTCTGGGAAAATTCCCATGTTACTCCTCTTAAACACTATTATTATAATTACGGCTATTATAGCCTGTTTTTGTTTAGGAGTGTCCCTTATTTAAATACATTGGCTATCATTACTCAATAAAGGGGTATGTATATATATATATATTTTTAGGGCATTATGGGTGAGTATAGAAGGCAATTATGGCAGAATAAAAGAGGTGGAAAAATTATGTACATACCTTGTTTTGAGTTTATAATGCCTTCCAATTCCATGATCCCACTGAAAGTTGTTTATAAATGGGGGGGGGAAGAACATAGGGGGATGTTTTTGACGGGGGAAATAAGTTTGGAAACCCGTGTTACTATTAATAATATATATATAAATATATATATTATTTTGTTCAGGAATGCATTTTGTTCAGATATTCCGGAATGGAAATATTGCAATATTCTTCATTATTCATTATTCTTCTTCACTTCAGGGATTGCAATATTCCCATTCCAGAATATCTGAACACAAAAAAACATCGCAACATCAAAAAGAAAAATAAAACACAGAGTACAGGGAAGACAGAAATTGCAGCTCACGTCCTTGAACAGAAACATATCCCCCCAAATCGACAAGGCCATAATCATAGACAAACAAGACAACGAAACAATGCTCAGAATATCCAAAACTATTGCCATAAAATGCGATGAAAATTCTATCAACGTCCACTGCCCCTACCTAATTTCCGAATGTTAGACAATCCAGAACTTACAAATTAAGCCACGCCTCCGGCTATGTAACGACCACAAATGCCCTTATTTGGCAGATGCAACTTGCAGCCATGACATTGCCCTACACTCATTCCAACAAAGTTCCGATGACGGTCAGTCGACCAAAATGGTCTATACACCCCGTTAACCCCTGCCCCAGTTTACACATAAGTATACCCTTCCCCTTCGTTTCCCCCCCCCCCCCCCCCCACACACACACACAAAAATGCGCCCCTAAACAAAATAATAATAATATATATATAGATATTTATGTATATATTATTACCCGGGTTTCCAAACTTATTTCCCACATCAAAAACACACCCCCATGTTCTCTGCCCCCCACCCCCGTTTATAAACAATCTTCAGCGGGATCACGGAATTGGAAGGCATTGTAGACTCAAAACAAGGTATGTAAATAATTTTTCCACCACTTTCATTCTGCCATAATTGCCTTCTATACTCACCCATAATGCCCTAAATATATATATATATATATATATATATAGCCCTTTTTTGAGTAATGATAGCCAATGTATTTAAATAAGGGTCACTCCTAAACAAAAACAGACTATAATAGCCGTAATTATAATAATAATTTTATATCCTTTCGTTTTACTGACAATACAGAGTAATTTTTTTTTTCACACACTTTTCAAACATTTGTTTGCATTGAAAATTATTAGGTTAAATATTTATAATTTTTTAAAATAACATTTATTGAAATAAATGACCTTCTGCTTTCTTTCCTTGCAAAATACCATTACTGTCCGACCACAGGTGCAAGAACCCTACCCTGACTGACACAGTGCCAAGAAGAGTCAATTCATGTTGAAGGGAATAAAATACAAGGCAATGTATGAAATCGTCACCAACATGCAAAAATCATGTACTTTATGCGTAATATTTTCCAACTGTTCTACAAGTAAAATAGTTACCACTTTAAAAACTAGAATTTTCATAAAGAAAAGCTAATTTTCCGACATATAAATAATAAATACACATCATTGATTACCCTATTATCGGAATGGAATCGCCTTCTTCTGCCATGTGCAGAAGTGTTGAGGGGTCTCGCATCTGTGGTCGGATAATACAGGTATCCCTCAATTAACGTGGTTAATTAATCCCTCAATGCTATCACGTATATCAAAATTGTTTTAATCAAATCTAATAATCAATGGTAAAAATTACAATTTGTCCATGATTGATTACTGTATTAATAATTCGTAGGAGGAATGATGTCATCATGCTCATGCCACGAGGCTTGCATGTTTTTGCGTGGTAAATGTAACCCTGCAGAGCTCGCGGTGGTAAAAATTGCAGCGTAGGTCATGGTATATCTCAGATATACATTCATTACTAGTATGTGCTAAAATGCAATAAAACATAAAGAAAAAAACACTGCAAATATAATACATGATGGTACAAATTAATGGATATTGAATCCAACATTATTTCATAGCCGAATATAGAAACTACAAGAGTTTTGTGCCGAATACATAGAAACTAAAAGTTTTGGCAGATGCAAGCATAAGCAACATTATGGGCAACTCGTAGTAAAGGTGGAGTAAGCTCCAGATCACTTTCCTTAGTATTTTCCATAATGTAAAGCACATCTCCTAGAGGATATGTATGATAATTAGGATATGTATGAATATTTATTTTCAGTTACAATCTAGAAATTATTGAACAAAGAATAAAAAAACAGCAACTAATGAACATTACTGACATTGGAGATCATGGAATTTACTGTCAAATATCACAAACCTTAACATAACATGTGAATGCACAGCTACTCATGACCTCCAAGCTATACACTGAATTGTGTAAGAATATTTATATTAAATATTTTGCATGTATCTGTCAGATCAGCTGTGAGCCCCCAGAGGTTAAAAGCACGTTAATCAAAACTCTTGCCGCAATTAATTTCGCTGCGTTAAGCAAGGGATATAGTTCGCCCACAGTTTGTAGATCACTGCTTGGCATCTTGCCAAGAATTGTCGATTCATGCTGCAGGGCAGAAAGAAATTAAGGATGTACTAAATGGTCGCCAACATGCGAAATCACGTGCTTTATAGGTAAAATTTCCCAACTGTTATACAAACAACATAGTTAACTACAATGATCATAAAAGAGATGTTAATTTTCCAACATGTAATAATAAACAACTCATCCTACAATACGGACTGATTACCCTATTATCGGAATGGATTCTCCTCCTGTTGGCATGCGCAGAAGTGTCGAAGGGTCTCGAATCTGCGGGTGTACTATACCTGTTTTTTTTCTGTTTTATACAATTTTTTTTTCTTGTTGTTTTTATGAGTCCGCGCAGTTAGCCTAGTGGTTATGTGCTTTGCAACCATATGCCTAGGGAAGGAGTGTCCTAGGTTCGATTCCCGTCGGTGACGTGAGGAGCTGAAGGATCTTCCTCAGCCATAGCCAAGTTAGCCAGTCTTGGGCCTGAACAGCAGGGTTTTTTCCCCAGTTTATTCTGGGGTTTTTCATCACGCAAAGCAGACAAACTGGCCTTGAGAACTTAACACTACAGGCCATAGGATATACCAGGGCATAGGGCTGACCACCGTATCCTGTAAACGGATTGAGGTCCAATGATCAATGGACCCTCGACACCGCAAGGTAAAAGAGGGTATAAAGAAGATGAGATGAGTTGTTTTTATGATTGCGAGACTTTTTTAATATCAAATAATTTATAACATGTTATTTCGGCATGGACTCTTTGCCATCGTCTTTTGCTTAAACTTGCAACAGATGATATGTATGAGTGTGTGCACGTGCGTGTTTGTGTGGGATGAACATTACTATAATATCCAGTGCTTAACCACTGTAGATATGTTGAAAATAGTCATCCCTCGACTTACGCCTGTTATACTATAAATTAAATTGTTATATTGGGAATTGGGTTAAATTGGGAATGAGCCTTCAAGGTACGTCAAAATGTTATTTATTTCCCACAAGGAAATAAATAACATTTTGACCGTACTTTTAAGGGAATAAATAACATTTTTAACTGTACTTTCGAACAAGATGCAAGTAAGTGTAAAGTAAAAAGGTTTCTATTTAGCAATATAATATAATAATAATCATGTGCATCATATGCAGCGATGACAGCGAATTCAGGGGCTTCACCAATCAGCACGTGCCTTCAATAGTTCCTCTGCTGAGCCTGTGTTTGAGAAATAGGTTATTTGTGATCATTGAATATTTCACGACATTTTGTGCAACATAGCCCTCTACACACCCAATCAAAAAACCTAGTGAAGAATCAGAGAAAAAGAGACGAGCAATTGATCTTGAAACGAAGTTGCAAGTTATAAAGCAACATGAAGCTAGTAAGCCCGTCAATGTGATCACACATGACTTCAGATAGGCTCATTCTACAGTGACAGCCATTTTGAAAAATAAGGATAAAATTGTAGAGACTATGAAAGGATCTGCTTCCATTAAATCGATGATAGTGACGACGCAACGACAAGGTCCTATCGGTGATATGGAAAAGCTATTTGCATCATGGATAGAGGACCTGAACCAAAAGCACATACCCTTAGCACTATGACCATAACTGCTAAGGCACTAAGTCTCTTTGACATGTTGAAGGAGAAAGCAGGGTCCAATTATGACTACCAATTCAACACTTCTTCCGATTGATTCATGAGATTCACGCAAAGTTTTGCGCTGCATAACATGAAAATGAATGGTGAACCTGCAAATGCCAATGAGAAGCCTGTCAAGGAGTTCGTGGTGAAACTGCATAAAATTATTATTACGGGGGAAAATTATTTGCTACAGCAAATATTTAATATGGATGAGACCTCCGAGCAGACATTCATCCACCAAAAACTATGCCTGGTTTCAAAGATCTTAAAGTCCATATTTCGATTCTGTTGGGGGGGGCGAGGGTAATTTGGCTGGATAAACTGAAACCATTTGTGATATGGCATAGTGAGAATCCATGAGCCTTCTAAAACATTAGGAAGCATACTCTTCCAGTTCATTATCAGAGCAATAAGAAGTCATGGATGACTCAAAAATTGTTTGAGGATGCCTTAATCAAATGTTATGCAAGTGAAATGGAAAGCTATTGTGTGAAAGAAAATATAGATTTAAAATTTTATTAATTCTAGATAATGCTCCAAGTCATCCACCTTACATCAGTGATCTTCAAAATCAAGATTATGCTTCTCCCTCCAAACACTACTTCATTGATCCAACCAATGGATCAGGAGGTTCTTTCTGTGTTTAAGGCTTATTATCTATGGAGAACTTTTTCACAAGATAATAAAGGAAATGATCAGACTCTCATGCAATTCTACAAAGCATTCAATATTTATCATGCCATTACAAATATTGCTGTGTCTTGGGACGAGGTGACCTCTCAGTGTGAGTGACATATGGAAAATGACATTAAAATGTTTGTGCATGAATTTGGAAGTTTTGAAAAAAATAAAGACCTTTTTAAATTGAATGAAGAAATAGTGGGCCTAGCAAACAATCTGAATCTTGAAGTGAATGATGACGACATACTCCGCTCACAAAAAGTGCCTGATCTGTGAAGAGTTGACCAACGAAGAAATGGTCAAACTGGAGGAACAATGTGTTGCAGAAGAAGAAGAAGAAGAAAAGGAAGAGTGAAAAGAGAAACAAGAAGAGGTAGTTAAGCAATTCACAGTGAAGGGTCTTGCAGAAATGTTCTCTGAAATTAGCGATGTTCTCAAAATGGCTGAAGACATGGACCCCAATGTTGAACGCTACTTATTAGCAGAAAGGAAAGTACATGATGCATTTGTTTGCTATAAACAAATTTATGATGAAAAGAAGAAGAGGAATAAGCAAAGCATGTCAGACATTTTAATCAAAAAACAAAAGGTTACACTAGTAGAGCTGCAGCTGGTCCTTCACATAGGGAAGGTAATGAAGATGTGATTGTGGAGGAAGATTTGGATGATGATTCTCCTGTTTTATAGTGGCAGTAACACACAGCACAGTTTTGTACTGTGTGTTAAGGTTTAAAAATTAAAATGACAGTATACTTATTATGGTTAAGATCCTGACCCTTATAACTCTGTTGATTTAATATATCAACTTATGTCCTGCCGGATAGAACGGAACCCTGACATAAGTCAAGGGATGACAGTATATGAAGAATATCCTATATGGACTGATTCAAAATTTATGCTCATTCTGAAGATTCTCAAAATGCACCCACCCTCCTTTCCTCAAACTGAGTTATAAATAACTACCCTGCCTAAATTTCTACTGGTTTGAAAGTTTTGGCAAACAGTATTCAAAATCTATTACTTCATTTTTACCATTTTGACAAAAGAAATAAGGCAATAATGTTGTATCCATCGAAGCATGTACTTCTAATCTGGACTATTTCTTTGCAATCTAAAATCAGCTGTTCAGCTGTCTGCTGAAGTTATTCTAAGGTTCAGAAATAGTCTATTATATTTTCACTATGTAAAACTGTTTATATGCATGCCACAAAAAAAGAAAGTTCACTAATATGTTTTTTTTTCTTTAACCCTTTCTGACATGAATTTTTTTTTCCGAGTGAAAAAATATATAATAATAATAATAATAATATTATTATTATTATTATTAATATATTCTGGTAGCAAATATTCAACTTCTCAGCTTATACTTTATAATCCAATATATGCATATTATTCTACTAAGTCATAAAAACCGATATTGGTAAGATTTATACGTACAATACATACTACTACTATCTTCACTAGGCATCTACAGATGCCGTATGGTCACTCCGATGCTCGGTGATGTGCCCACCAGGCCTCGCCATGTAGTCCTGTTGTTTGCTTTTCTGGCGGCCTAAACTCTCTGAAGATCAGTCACTCCACACACACACCATCCATCCATCTCATTGATGGTCTACTCCTGCCTCTTTTTCCAGGAACTTTACCTTCTATTACTGTTCTGAGAAGTCCCCCTTTCATCCTTTTTATGTGTCCAAAATATTTTAACTTCTGTCAATATCCTTAAGGAGCCTTAAAGTTCTGCTGATCTTTTCTAACATCCATTCAGTATATGTATGCCTTTCAGTATATGATATCCTCAACAGCCTTCTGTAACACCACATCTCAAAAGCAGATATCAGTTTCTTATCTGGCATCTTTAGGTTCCAAGTCTCACATCCATAAGTCACTGTTGGATAAACAACTGCATCCAAAATCCTCAACTTTGTTTCCATGGAGATAGATCCATCCTTCCAGATTTTAGACAGGTCTCTGACTGTTGTTTTAGCCATTCCTAACCTTTTTCTGACGTCTTCTGAACAGCAATTCTTCACATTAATAATGAATCCCAGGTACTCAAACTTGCTGACTTCCTCAATTGTTTCTCAAGAGCTTCTCTGTTTGTATTTCCTTTGAGAACCATAATCTTTGTCTTGCTAGGATTGAGCTGAAGTCCTCTGTTATTACTGTTCTTGTTAACTTTGTCAAGAATTAGTCCTAGTTCTTCTATGTCATTACAAAGGAGTACTGTATCATCAGCATACCTCAGATTACTGATCAATCTACCTCCTATCCTAATTTCTGTCCTTCCTTTAGTAAATCCATGCTGTTCCTTGCAGAATAGCATGTTTGTCTACCCATTTCTGTATGCGAGTTCTTACCAACTTCTCTAAAATCTTCACTACCACACCAGAGATACTGATAGGTCAGTAGTTAGACACATCAGTTTTTGCACCACCCTTGTACAATATAATTATCATACATTCCTTCCATTCCTGAGCTGAGACTCAAGTTATACAAACATGTGAAAGGCACAGCCAATTCGACTGAACATTCCTTTAGCAAATGGGATGATATTCCATCTGTCCCTATAGATAAATTCTTATCCAGGTTATTCAACAGCTCTTCAACCTCATTTTCACGAATCTCTAACTCTTCATCCAATGTAGCAGTAGCACTGTGCACCATGCTACATACACCCGATTGATATATCTCAGCAAAGTGAACACTCATTTACTGAACAACCTCATTAGCTTCTGCTCAAGTGCCATCTGGATTCAATAAAGTTATTATTCCATTTATATATTCCATTTATATACTTACAGAATAACGATAAAATTCTTTTGGATTGCCTTTAATTTGCATGGCCAATTTCTTTTCATACTCGATTTAGCTTTCCTCACAATACTCGTTATTTTTCTGGCCTGAGCTTTATATATTTCATAACTCCTCTCACTCTTATTCTCACAATATTTTTTCCACATGATCTTCTTCTTGTGGTGCTTAATAAGGTTGGACATCCATTTCACTCCCAACCTATTTATTCTTCAAACCCCAGGGATACATTCAGATACCACCTCATTTAAGGCACTTTTTAAGATTACCATGCATTGCTGACATTTTTCCCATTCAGTAACTGATACCACGGGACCAAAGATAGTATTCTCCTAAGTTGACCAAAATTTCCAGCTTTGTAGTTCAGCATGTAACTTGTTTTAATCAGAGCTTCAATACAAGTAGATACTTCTCAAGAAAGAACCGCATGATCACTGTCACCAATTGGTGGTAAAATAGCCATATTCTTGACAGAGATCCCTTCTGAAGCTATGAGCAAATCCAACACTCTTTGACCTCTAATTCCTTCTTTCACATGCTGCTTAAGAAAATTGTCTCGCAACAATTCAATAAATTCCTGTTCTTTCTTATCATAAGATTTCTCTTTTACCCAATCAATGTTTGGAAAATTAAAGTCCCCCATAATGATCATTCGTTTGGTACCCATAATGCTAAATTGGTGATGCATTTCTTCGTCCCTTGCAACTGAGATGCCAGGTCTGTACCAAACCCCACTATTTATTTCATTATGTTAACCTCCATTTCACATCAGATAGACTCAAACTCACTGCTACATGGGACATTGTTACCATTATTGTTTTCTTGTGTTTCTACCCTAACTGGACTTCAGTCATTTGATATCATTAGTAGCACTCCTGCTCCTCTCCTATCTCTTCTGTCATTCCTAAAAATAGTATACTATTATATTCAATCCCATTTACCATATCTGATTCTCATAGCCAGGTTTCACTAATACCAACAATCTTAGGCCACATCGAACGAACTCAACCCCTTTGTTTCTAATGCTCCTGGAATTTGTGTATAGACATAATAAATTACCACCTAGCCTATTTTTATAATTAGATATGCAAGCTATTTGGTCTTGTTCTAGAATTTTCTCTTTTCCCTCCCAAGACATACTTAAAAGGTCCTGAACCTAATGCACATTTTTCCACCACTTCATCACATACATAACCATGTTTGAAGACATTCATATCTTTATCATGTTTGCAAACCATAGCTGAGCTTTCACACACACACACATGATGCCACCAATGATGCCATCTGTTCACTCCCTTAATTTTCTCAGAACTTTTGTATCTGTGGGCTCTAATCTTTGATCGTGTACTTTATTTCTAACCCAACTCTCAGATCTTTAACTTAAAATTGGTTGAAACACCATTCTTGTATACAACTAGTTTAGTGATTTGGCTAATTTCTCTCTTATTTCATATAAACTTATTCAACAGGCTATCCACAATACCAGCTTTGTTTCTTCTGTTGTCTATTTCTAAAGTTATTTGCCATCCTCATTAAAAATTGTGCATAAATAGTTGAAATAATTTACTTGTTCTATAGGATCACCATTCAGAATGCAGCAGAAGTTTTCTATGTTCCTGCCTCATTTTCATACTTTTGGTCTATTTATTGCTGATTTTCATGCCAAATTTGTTACATCTGCTATTCAATTTTGTGAGAATTCTATAGATTTGCACTAGATGTGTTTAGGCATACAACATCATATCTGATGTTGTATGCCTAACTTTGATATCTCTATCAAAGTTAGGCATATCTCTATAAAAAACTAACTTTGATATCTCTGATTCTAATAACTAGTTTAATGTCACTTTCTTTCACAATGCAATCCATATAGATGATGAATAAGATTGGAGATAATATACAGTCTTGTCTTGCACCTGATTTTACATCAAACTATCTTCCTGTATTCCCTTCAATTTCCTGTTAACTTACAACTTAAATATAGACTATGTATCACTTTCCCTTATCCATTTATTCCATATAATTGTAGTGTTTTGAAAAGTTTTTCTCTAGGTACCTTGTCATATATCATTTCCAGATCTACACGACTTAAGCAGATCTTTGTTATATTCCCATGATTCTTCAACTGTCATAAAGTAAAAATCTGATTTTGACAGCCTCTATTTGGCCTGAATCCAGCTTGTTCTTCTCCAAGTTTCTCTTCCATTATTTTCCACAACCTTTTTTCAAGTATGCTAGAATAAATCTTACCTGAAAAAATTAGCAGAGAATTTGCTTTTTTTTTTTATGGATTGGAACTATGAGCGCAGGATGCTTAAGGGTCAAAGCTGTATAACTGAGAGGAGACCTCCACATTGCCTTTAAAGGAATGCGGGAAACCGACCAAGGCTTCTAACCTAATTTCCAATGTCCAATCTTCACCTTCTCATGGTACACTACTCTGTTCAGTATCTACCAGGATACTAAATGAACGAGGATGGGTTGGCAATTTGGGATTTATCGACCAAACTGTATTCTTATTGGCTTAAAAGAAAATATAAAAATGATGGTACAGAATTTCATGCCAGCTGGGGTGTCATCAGGTTAAACAAGATTCCCGTTGTTTTCGCAAGGGAACCAGGGCAAACAGCAAAAAGTCAGACACTGGAACAAATCTGAAAACACACAAGAACCCAACATCATCAGAGTTAAAGATCGGTACTATCAACACAAGAAGCCTGAATGGCAAAGACATGGAGCTCACTGAGAAATTAGATAAGTACAAGATCGATATAATACGGGTGACTGAAACAAAAAAGACAAAACCGGTGAAATCGTTCTGAGCAATAAATACAAAATGTTATATTCAGGAAATGACAATCAATGCAAAGAAGGAGTAGCCATAGTATTCAACACAAAATACAAGGCTAATCTTCTTGAATGGAAGGCAGTCTCAAGTAGAATGATGTGGGCAAATATGAGAATGGGGAACTGGACAATGAGAATTAGTTGTGCCTATGGTCCCACAGAAGGTTCTACTAAGGTAGAAGTGGAGGAATTTTTTGAGGCTTTAGAAAAAGCAACTGACACAATGAAAAAGGAAAAGTTGGTCTTTATTGGGGATCGAAATAGCGGAGTAGGAAATGATTGTCAGACATAGAAAAATATTGTGGAAAATTTGGAGAAAAGAGCAAAGCTAATAATAATGGCAAATAACTGTTGGATTTCTGCTCAGGACATGGACTGGTTATTACTAACACCCTGTTCCAACATAAAAATGTGCACAAATTCAATGGAGAGAAGAGGCAAGGAATAAGAAAAGTCTCATTAACTATGTTATTGTCGATAGTGATGTTTTCTCCCTGGTGCAGGACACCAGAGTGCACACAGGATTTGAAAGTGGAAGTGATCACTATTTAGTCTTTAGTCTTGAGCAGGATAAAATTGAATAATATGTAAGAAAGTTTTAAAGTGAATAAAAGTTGAGCAGCTCTCAGATGTGAACTGTAGACTAAAATACACAAAGATTATTGAAGAAAAAATGAAAGAGTTTGAACAGGAACCAAACCTTGGAGACTCAGTGGCAAGTCTTGAAGAAACGTCTGATTGATTTGGCCAGAGAGGTAGGTAGTGAGGTTGTCTGCAAGGATAGAAAAATCAGAACTCCATGGTTGACACCAGAAGTTAAAGAGACAGTGAAGGAAAAGAAGAAAGCATATCAAAAGTTCCTGGCAAATAAGTCAGCTTGTGCTCTTAGAGAACAAAGAGACAAATGTAAGAAAGCCAAACACTGTGTAAAACTAGCTAAACAAAAGTCATGGGAGGACTTTGGCAAGAATATAGAAAATAAATATCAAGAAGGTGGCAAAATATTCTGGAGGTTGTTGAAGAAGTTTAAGAATGGAGGAAAGAGTGCTATAAAAGGAATTAGAGATGATAAAGGTGACATGAAAACAGGAGAAAAAGATATCCTTGAAGTATGGAGTAATTACTTTGAAAAACTGCTAAATGAAACAAGCAGTGATGATAGCACAGTGGTAAAAAACATTGACCAGGCATGCAGTCAGGAATACATATCCATACTTGAAGTAGAAAACGACATCAAAGGCTTGAAATGTGGAAAGGCAGCAGGAGTAGATGATATTCGACCAGAAATGCTGAAGTATGGTGGTATAAGAGTCTTACAGTGGCTGCACTGCATAGTTCAGAAAGCCTGGACAGAGGGACGAATTCCCGATGATTGGAGTAGAGCTCTCATAGTACCTATATACATAAAATGGGAAATAAAACTGAATGTGAGAATTACAAGGTATATTCCTACAGAGTGTTCCTGGTAGGATTTATGCAAGTATACTTGAGAAACAGTTGAGAAGAATTGTGGAAGAAAAGCTTGGCGAAGAACAAGCTGGATTCAGGCCAAATAAAGGCTGTCAGGATCAGATCTTCACTTAATGACAAATAGTTGAAAAATCATGGGAATATAACAAAGATCTGTATTTAAGTTTTGTCGATCTGGAAAAGGCATATGACAAGTTGCCAAAAGAGAAGCTATTCAATACGCTACAGTTATATGGCATCAATGGGGCATTATATCAAGCAATACTTAGTCTTTATTTGAGTTGTAAGTCAGCAGTTAGAACTGAAGCAAGTACAAGAAGATGGTTTAATGCTAAATCTGGTGTCAGACAAGGATGTACATTATCCCCTCTGTCATTTATTATCTATATGGATCACATTATGAAGGAAAGTGGTATTAAACCTGTGTAACAAGTGTTATTTGTACTCCCTGAAGATGTTTCATCTCAATGACAGAGATGAAATATTGGAAGCATTAAAATTAGTTTTTAATCCTTTCCTAGTGCTGTCAAAATTGGAAATGTTAATGTCAGCAATTGCTTTATGCAGATGATGTTATACTTCTAAATAAATCCACTACAAGTCTGAGAGGACGACCAAGATATAGGTGGATTGATATGGTAAAAAGTGACTCAGACAATAGAAATGTAAAATCTGATAATGTTGGAGTCTTGACAAGTAACAGACTGATTTGGAGGAAAATTGTAGATAGGAAGTTAGTAATGATGTAAATTTTTCATGTAGTACTATCATATCCTGTACACCCCTTGAGGATACATGGCAGGAATTTGATGATGAACTATGAGTGCTCTACTCCAATCATTGTGTTAAGGCTTAAATACCGAGGAAATCATGTTGGCAGTTTAATGAGGTATTGACAGCGCTAGGAAAGGATTAAAAATTAATTTAATGCATCCAATATTTCGTATCCGTCACTGAGACATATTCAGGGAGTACAAATAACACGTCTCACACACACACATAAAGACAACACAATATTTAATGAAATACGCAGGTGACTCCAAAGTCCTATCTAGATGGTGTGCCCTCTATGGGCATTTGTAGGTGGCCTAGGATGTAAACTGGGAACTCTAATGATTACACTGTCCAACAAAAATAAATTTTTTTTTCTGCTGATTATGATCTGACACTTGTTTTTTACTAATTTCGTTGCGCTGATTTCGAATATCAAACCCATTTTTCTCTATCACGTCAGGTTTTTCCTCTATGGCATTTTCTTTTTGCTAATTTAAGTTTTTGATAGTTTTAAGGAGGCAGTACTATTTAGAGGACCAAAAAAATCGATTTTTTAATATTATTTTCTAAAAGTATGTACTTTTAAAAATCTGTTCCTAACTTTTTATCAAGACATTCGAAAAATTCCCGAAGATATAGCCTATTATTCAAAGTGGTGCGCAGATCAGAATCGGAGTGCTCACCGCTCTCGCTTGTTAGTAAACGAATAAATGCGTAAGAACCTGCAACGGCACGTACTGGCGCTTTGAATGCGAGAGAGGCCGATAACCGACCTAATACATTTAGGTGATGAAAAGTAGGCGATGACAACTGCCTAAAACAAATGAATGCTATATGCGTCATAGCGGACAAAGAACGATCGAAATCAGTCAATCATTAATTGATTGTATGATGAGTGCTTATAACATTTCAATAAAGTCTCTGGTTTTTTTGTCTTATTAATTGCATGTTAGTCGGCAGTGAAGAAAATACATCATGTCTACTACTCGAAATTGTGTCAATAGTGTAGATTCATTCTGCTACATTTGTGGCAGCTTTACTGTTCCCAGTCAAAGGGCAAATATCACAGATTTCATTAAGAAAGTGTACTTTGCATACTTTGACATAAAAATTGCAGATCAGGACATGTCATGGGCTCCAAATAAAGTGTGTAAGTCATGTGTAGAAAATTTACGACACTAGAGCAAGGGAAAATGCCAAAAATTAGTTTTTGGCATTCCAATGATTTGGCGTGAACCGAAAAATCACGTAGACGATTGCTATTTTTGTTTAGTTCAGAATTCTGGTTATAATAAGAAGAATAAGAAAAAAATTGTGTATCCAAATCTCGACTCAGCAATTCAGCCAGTTGCTCATTCCAATGAAATAGCCGTGCCAATTTATAAAGGACTTCCTTTACTTGAGAACGAGCATGATCGGGATATGCCAGATGTTCTTGAGGAGCAAGACCTGGATGTTGATTTAGACAATGAAAATTTAATTTCTAGTTCTGGACCGCAACATTTTACTCAAGCGGAATTGAATGACTTAGTAAGAGATTTGGGCCTATCAAAGGAATCATCGGAATTGTTAGCTTCAAGATTAAATGAAAAAAACTTACTGGAGCAAGATACGAAGATAACTTTTTATCGTAGCAGGGAAAGTAATCTTGTACAATATTTTAAACACGAGTGTGGGTTTGTTTACTGTAACAATGTGTCAGGTTTACAAACTGAAATGAGTGTTGTACAATATCATCCAAATGAGTGGAGTTTATTTATCGACAGTTCAAGCAGAAGTCTCAAGTGTGTCTTACTAAACAATGGGAATGTATATGGCTCAATTCCTATTGGCTATTCAGTCCACTTAAAGGAAACATATGAAAACATTAAAAAGGATCTGAAGTTATTAAAATATACAGACGATAACTGGATCATCTGTGTGGATCTTAAAATGGTGAACTTTTTACTTGGCTTTCAAAGAGGACATACAAAGTTTCTGTGTTTTCTATGCTTCTGGGATAGTCGAGCTAGAAACCAACACTGGAGTCAGAAACATTGGCCTCTTAGAATATCCTTAAATGTTGGAGAACAGAATGTTATAAATCAACCTTTAATCGACAGAGAAAAAATCATTTGTTACAAAATTACTTTCATGTCAGGAAATGAAAGTAATTATTCTTAACCTGGTAGTAGTAGTCTCCATAATTTATCAAAAATGAATGATGATCACCATGTAACATTAAAAGAAAGGATGAAAACCTATGAATGTGAATATTTGTGATTGTAGGAGAAATGAATTTCAATGCTTGGTATGTCACTACCATCCCACTTAATGTAGGCCTAAACTGTCCTGTAAAAGTTCCGTATTTAATCTATAAGGCATGTTTCCAGATTCTATAAAAATACAAAAAAAAAAAAAAAAAAAAAATTAAATCTTATACACCTGTCTTGTGTATGTACTATAGATTTACAATATGTTTTCATGGGTAGGAGACATAAAAAATAGCAAATAATGTTTGTGCATAACGTATCACAACTAGGCTAATTATATAAGGAAAACATATGACTTCTATATTAATTTAGTTTTCAATATCTTCAAGTTCATTCTAGCTTCCACTGATGAGAGCTCAAAATGGCTTAAAGTAGTCTGGATAGTGACCTTCTTTGCAATAATGAACAGCAATATATATCTGAAAGGAAATATGGAGTGCATTATGGAATACTGAGGAAATAATGTGAAGTCAACAGCCTCTATATAATTGTAGCAGCCTAGTCGTGAAGATACTTCAAACACAAACTTTGTTTGTGTAAGCTTGGGTAATAGATTAAAACACAAGTATAATTTCTTTTCTAGGATAATTTACTTTCTAATCAAGCAGAAAAACTTTCTGTATCCAACTGCAAATGAAATGGAAGAAAAGACAAATAAAGATTATGGACAATAGCTTTTGGAAAAAACATTTGAACATGATGTGAATTTCCTGCTTTTAGACCTTTCAAAATCAATTTAGGATGTGCTTTCACATGTGCTTTCACAGCATATGTTTTCCTCATACTGTTTCGTGCTTTGGTGTTAAAAAAAATAATAAAAAAATAAAAATAAACGGAAATTTCGATAACAGAGACAATAAATAAATCTTACAGAATGGAGCTCAAAGATTTTTTAGCCAGAGAAGACAAAAGAGGGGATTTTAAGTTGGAAACTGTCTAACAGGATATATAAAGTAAAGATATGAACAAAGGCTTGCTCTGACACTTTTCATCTCAACTAGAAAAACTGAGATGACCAGGGCTTGAAGAAGCTGAAATCTGTTTGTTAGGAAAGGTATATGTCATTCTGTAAACTAGAAATGAACATCATTCAGAGTGGAACTAAGACCACATATCTCTGAAGTAAATCTGGAAGGCTTTAAATGGTTCATTATCCACATGTAATTTATTTTTTTATTTTCTTTCATGCTTACATGGTGATCAGAATACATTATGGAAAATTATGGAGACAACTACCGTGTTAGAGCAAAACTTTAGTTTAATATAAACCAAAATGAACGCTAGATGTTTCAACCTTCATATCAATATCATCATCTGGAGCATACACATATATACAGAGAAACAAACTGCACTACAATCTATAATGGTTTGCTAAAGTCCCTGACCAACTGTCACAACAGTTATTGGCCTGATCTCTGGTGAGAAAAAAAAAAAACACCTTTACTACATCAAAGCTAGGGTCCTATTATTATCTATCAGGTTACAAAATTAAATGAGGCTGGAGAGCTACATGTTTGTATATATATATATATATATATATATATATATATATATATATATATAAAGCTGATAATACATATAAATTGCAATCAATTGGTATGGAATAGTTTCCAATAAAAGCTGAAAATTGCTTAAAGTCCTAAAGTATCCTAGATACTAATTAGGCTGAATATGTGCCATCCAAATTCTTGGAATTTTTATTATTATTATTATTAAACAAGACCTCATGGAGTTAAAGACTCATCTAGGAGGTCCTTTTATCTCACACACATCTCATCACACCGGGTCTTAAACATATTAAAACTCCTTGCAGACACCACACTCTCAGGCAAGGCATTCCAATCATTCACAACTCTGCACGAAAAAACCTGCCTCTCACTCCCCTACTCACACCCTCTTTATACAGTTTCCAGGGATGACCTCTGGTTCTCCCCTGATCTCACACTATTCTCTGTAGAACTTCACCACCATTGATCCTATAACAACCCCTTACCAACTTGTAGGTCTCTATCATATCTCCCCTCTTCCTTCTCTCCACTAGACTCTGCAAATTACATCTTTTCAATCTTTCCTCATACTCGACATTCCAGAGGTCAGAAACTACGTTAGTCAGTCGCCTTTGGCCCATTTCCAACATCTCTTCATCCTTCTGAAAACCAGGTGACCAAATCTGGGCACAATAGTCCATGTGTGGCCTAATCAAAGCCTTATACAATGGAACAAGAATCTCCCTACTGCTACACGTCAGTGTCCTCCTCATCATTCCCAGAAGTCTTTGTGTTGTCTTCACAATTTTGGCGATGTGTCCCCTAAATTTTAGATCCTTATCCACTATCACTCCCAGATCTCTTATTTCCTCTACTTCCAACAATATATTCTCACCAAGCATAAATTCTGCATCCCATCTTTGTTTTCCAAATTTTAAAACCTTACATTTTGCAACATTGAACTCACATCCCCATTTGCTTGCCCAATCACTCAATTTATTCAAGTCTTCTTGCAAGGCCACAACATCTTCACTACTCTTTATGGTTTGTCCGAACTTTGCATCATCTGCAAACAACTGAATATCTCCATCCAAATCTTCGCCAATATCATTAATATACAAGTTAAACAGTAATGGCCCTAAAACAGATACCTGAGGCACTCCACTAGTGACTTTCCTTTTCCTGGATATTGCACCCCCATACACAACTTGTTGATACCTATCAGATAGCCAGTCTCCAATCCAATGCACTAATCTATATCCAGTCCCATCTGCTCTAGTTTGAATGTCTACTTATCATGAGGTACTCTATCAAAAGCTTTTGCGAAATCCAAGTATATTACTGTGTATCCTTCTCTTCTGTCCAAGGAAGCAGTCACTTTATTGTAATAAGTAAGTAGATTACTAAAACATGACCTCCCTTTAGCAAATCCATGCTGTCCATCAAAGATTATACCATTGTTGTCAACCCAACTCTGGATCCTAGTTCTCAAAAGCTTCTCCAACAATTTAACCACAACACCTGACACACAGATAGGCCTATAGTTTGATGCTTGAGTTCGATCACCTCCTTTATGAAGTTGCACAATCTTGCCCTCCTTCCACTCTTTAGGGACTTGACCAAGTGCAAGACTGGTATTAAAAAAATATGTCAAGGCAGGTGTCAACTCTCTGGCACATTCCTTCAGAATATGCGGTGATATATTATCAAGTCCCACAGCCTTATTTACATCTAGTTTACTCAACTCCCCAAACACCTCTTGCTCACTTACAGTCAGTCTCTCCTCCCCATCATCAACTGCTCTTAATCTCTCCATGAAGTCACATTCACAAGAATGAAAGATCTTTATGAACTGCTCATTAAGTATCTCCACCACACATTCTGCAACAGCTGTCTTTATACCATTTCCTCCAATCAATGTCATCCTTCCATAATCATTCTTTCTTTTGCTGGCTACATATCGAAAGAACTCCCTAGGATTCTTTTTAGCTTCATTAGCTAACTGCTGTTCATACCTCTCTTTAGCTACTCTCACCAACCAAGTCACCCTCCTTGCCTGGTTTTTGTAGACCTCATGAAATTGGTTACATCCACTTCTCTTATGCTGCCTCCACAATGCCCTTTTTCTCTGTATTGCATGCTTAATCTCTTTATTCATCCATCTCACACCTACCTTATTTAACCTTCTCACCCATGGTATATATTTAGACATTGCATCCACTAAATATTTTTTGAAAATCCCCCAAGCTGCATTGATCTCTTTTCCAGCTAACTCCTCATTCCATGCTACACCTGCAAGCTGTCTCCTGAGCTCTTCATAATCACCCCCCTTGTAGTTCCACATATACCCTTTTTTCACAGGGGTCCTAGCACTGCTGGCAACCACCCAAGTAATCACCTCATGGTCACTTTCACCAATTGGTGGATGATTTGATACCTCATTGATAATTACATCCTCCGATGAGATGACCAAATCCAAGACCCTTAATCCTCTTGTGCCCTCTGTTACATACTGTCTGAGGTAGTTATCCCTCAAAAACTCAAGAAACTCATTTTCTTTACTTCCAGTTGCTATCTCTTCATTCCAGTCTATATTGCCATAATTAAAATCAACCATAATGATCACCCTTTTCTTATTTGCTTGGCTTATTTGACTATACATTTCACTATCACCACCATCCACATTACCAGGTCTATAACAACATCCAACCAAGTATTTGATTCTATTCACCTCTATCTCACACCATACTGCCTCAAAACCACTGGCCCCATTTCCCTCTTGCATCTCTACCTTGTATGGACATAACTCTTTCTCTATCATCAATAGCACTCCCCCTCCCTTTTTACCCTTCTATCCTCACGAAACACATCATACCTTTCCATCTCTATTCCTGTCAGGATGTCATCCTCATCTAACCATGTCTCACTTATTCCGACAATCTCTGGGTGCACAGACGCAATTAGTGCAACCATTTCATCCGCCTTGTTTCTTATACTTCTAGCATTGGTATACAAACACAACAACTCATTTCTGGATCTACAGCTAGTTTCACTGATACCACTCACTCGATGTGATCTCTCCATGCTGGACTGGGGCCATTTCCCTTTCTGCTTCTTCATTTTAGAACCCTTTGCAATTCCATCTGTTTCCTTTTGATCCCTGATCATCCCATTACTTTCCTGCCTACACATGCTCTCACCTCCTCTTGGAGTATCCACCTTTCTCATGCTGTGTATCCCTGTCCGCCCTGAGCCTCCCCGTTTCCCTGCTCCTCTTGCACACCCATTCTCTCATTTTCTATACTCATACCACTCACTTCCCCATTCATTTCCACTCCTTCAATCTCTCCTGTCTTACTCTCCTGCATTTCCACATCACTCCCCTCTCGATCTGATTCATTCTCTCTATTCACTTCTCCACTTTCCAACAGCAGTCTCTCCAAGCGACTCACACCATAACCACTCAAATGCAGTCCATCGCTCCCATACAGCTCACTTCGTCCCTCAAACTCATTCCACACATTGACAAACTGTACTCTCATCTCCTCACACGTTTCAGCCAGAATATCATTCATAATCCTTGCTCTCCACCTCATTTCACCACAATCATACCTAGGCAACACACTGACCACCCTTCCTGTCACACTATTCTCCTTTATCTTTCCAAGTAGTCTCCTGACATTCATTTTGACATGCTCTTTGTTCTCTCTCAAATCATTTGTACCAATTAATACAATTAACTCTTTTGCTCGTTCCCGCCTCATATTCAATGCCTCAATCACTCTACTCATTTTACCACCTGGAAAACATACATTGTGCATTTTATCCTCTAGCACACCTTTAATAATGGAGTCGCCATACAACGCCACTCGCTCATCTTTTGTTAACTCTTTCATGCCATCATGATTTATTTTAATAGTTTTCACCTGAATTCTCTTAATTTCATTCCGCATCCATTTCATTTCTTGCTTCATCCAATCCAATTCACCTTCCGAACCTCGCAACACATTCACTCTATCATTAAATCTTTCTAACTTTCTAACTCTCGACCCCCCTCTTCTCACTTTCCCTCTCATTCATCCTTCTTTGTTTCCGTACTTTCGGTCCAACATACGTTCAACTTTCACTATCATTCTTCTCACTTTCACTCTCACATATCTTTCTTTGTTTCCGTACTTTCGGACTAACATGCGTCCAACTTTCGCTATCATTCTTCTCACTTTTACTATCATTCATCTTTCTTTGGTTGAGTACTTTCGTTCCAACATGCATCCAACTTTCACCATCAGTCATTCTTTTTTCGCTATCATTCATTCTTTCGATTTTTTTTACTTGCGATTTCTGCATCACGCCATTTCTACTTTCATTCGTTCTCTCAATTTCGATTCTTTCTGCCTCACTTTCATCCCTTTTAACATCCGTTACGGTTGTCAAATCGCTCTTTTTCTTTTTTCCTGATTTTTTAACATTTTTTCGCCTGTCATTTCTCACCATCCTTCTCTTTCAAACGTGCACTCGCGACACAATCGGTACTAGCACTTTCTGTCATCAACTTCATATTCGCATTCATCAATTCCTCGTTCAGGTCACATTTCGCACACACCCTTCTTCCATCCGCACTAAACATCCACAAATCGTTTATGTAATCGAAGGAATACATAACAGACCTCACACTTAACGAACCGACTGAAATCCAAATTAAAATCATGGAATGACAATGCCGCCGCCATTTTTTTTTTTCTCTGCAGGTTACTAGGTCTAATATTAACGTTTTCGTATTTAGTTTAAGCAAGAAAAAAAACCCCACACTAATAATATCAGTAGCATACAACGTTTACAGCCGCTCTTACTGAAACAATTACGCATATATACTTAATTATTCCTAGTAAAACTTATCTGAATCAGGAGCTCTTCAAAACACATCCGTAGCGCTTGACCCACTCTCATATTGTTGTTATACCACCATTATTGTTGAACTCACTCCCGTTCCTGGATACACTGGTCACACATCTTCCCTCAGGCAGTCTATTCTTCACAATTTACCGCAAACCGACACATACTGGCCGATATATACATGCTAACTCATATCACCACCCATCACAAACATTTGGAGTCATTAACACCCTTAAAAACAGAGCTATAACAATTTGCTCTAATCAACAAGCTCTTAAACAAGAATTAAAGATTATTAGCAACACATTTATAAATAATGGCTATAACAAAAATACTATTAATAAAGTTCTTCATAAAATTTTATCAAAAAAGAGTATACATTACAGTAAAACCATAGCCATCCCATACATTAAAGGATTATCAGAAAAGATCAATAGAATCCTACACCATTATAATCTCAATGCCACTTTTAAACTACCTATAAAATTAAAAAACATATTCAACTCCACTAAGGATACTTTCCTCCCATTGGCACATCCTGGAGTTTATTGCATCTACTGCACCTGTAAATTACTTTATATTGGTGAAACTGGACGTACAATCCCTTTACGTAAAAAAGAACACAAAAGACACATTAAATATAACAATTTTGGTGAAGCAGGCCTCTCAGATCATGCTCTCAACACCCTACACCAAACTGATTGGAAAAAGTACCTGCTCTTTACATCACACAAAAACCTGGTATGAAAGAAAATTTAAAGAAGCCTGTGAAATTCTGATTAACCACCCTAATCTCAACAATAATGGTGGCATAAATATTCCAAGAATTTGGATGGCACATATTCCTACTTAGTATCTAGTATACTTTAGGACTTTAAGCAATTTTCAGCTTTTATTGGAAACTATTCCATACTAAGTGATTGAAATTTATATGTATAAGCACAGTTTTTATATATATATATATATATATATATATATATATAAACATGTTGCTCTCCAGCCCCATTTAATTTTGTAACCTAATAGATAATAATAATAATAGGACTCTAACTTTGATGTAGTAAAGATTTTTTTCTTATTCACCAGAGGTCAGGCCAATAATTGTTGTAACGGTTGGTCAGTAACTTGAGCAAACCATGTAGATTGTAGTGTAGCTTGTTTCTCTGTATATACATATATGTTACAGATGACGACCTTGATATATGAAGGAAGAAATGTCGAGTGTTCATTTTGGTTTATATTAAACTAAAGTTTTGCTCTAACACGGTAGGTGTGGCCATAATTTTCCATAATGTACAAATGTAAGTTATTTTTCTTTTCTTGACTTTTTGTGACTGTTTTTAGTTCAGCTGAAATTGGGAAGGATACATGGAGAATTTCATTCAACTCCTCTACAAATCAAGACCTCAGCAGTGTCCCCCCCATCCACCCACCCCCACCACAACTTAGATTCCCTCCAGGCACACTTGGCAGAATGATGGTTCTTCAAATTAACATGAAAAACATAAGAAATACATATTATTTATTTAAGGCCATATATTTCATCATCATCATCAAATTCCTGACATGTACCCTCAAGGGGTGTACAGGATATTATGATAGTACTATATGAAGAACTTACATCATTACTAACTTCCTATCAACAATTTTCCTCCAAATCGATCTGTTATCTGTCAAGAGTCCAACACTATCAGATCTTATATTTCTCAGTTTTTTTCCTGCCAACCTGGCAGAGAACACTTGTTTAGCTAATCTTTCCTCTCCCAATCTGTTTAAGTGACCATACCACCTAAGATTAGCTCTGCTAACGCATTCCTGGATGCTGACAATATCAAGTTCTTTTCTAATATCCTCATCATTCTCAGGACTCTCATATCTGTGGTCTCTAGTCTTTGGTCAGGCATTTCTAACCCAGCTCTCAGATCTATAAGTTAAAATTGGTTTGAATACTGTCTTGTATACAGCTAATTTAGTGTTTTGACTAATTTCTCTCTCAATTTATTCAGTTGACTTCCTACCATACCGACTTTGTTGATTGTGTTGTCTATATCCATATTTAATTTATCATCTTCACTAAAAATTGTGCCTAAGTAGCTGAAATGTTTTACTTGTTCTCTATACAACAATGCATTTGATATTTTCAGTGTTTCTGCCTATTTTCATTGTCTTTGTCTTGCTAATTTTCATACCAAATTTATTACAACAGTTATTCAATTTAGTCATGGTATCTTGCAGACTTATACTGGATTTATTGAAAAGTATAACATTATCTGCATAAAATAAAGAGCTGAGATTAACATCTCAAATTTTGATATCGGTTTAATACTACTTTCCTTCATAATGTGATCAATACAGATAATGAATAACAGCAAGGATGAATGAGGTACATCCTTGTCTGACACCAGATTTAACATCAAACCATCTTCCTGTACTTCCTTCAATTCTAACTGCTGACTTACAACTCAAATAAAGTCTAAGTATTGCTTGATATCCCCAAAAGGGTGCATCCCCAGGTGGCGGATTAGGAAAATCTCCCAGAAATGAGTGGTAGGAGGGGAAATGAAATATCTCCTGTGTACTAACAGGCCTGGTAGTGGACAGTAGTGTTTACCAGTACTGGCATGAAGCCGAAGATGCAAAATATCTATATAGGATTCATCTGCAGACAGTTACTTGACATGGTTGTATCAACTTTAATGGCACTAACACTATGGTAGAGAAAGCAAGAGGGAAACTACTCTACTATTTTCTGACAACCTTGACAGCAATGGTGGACATCATTAAAAGAGGGGCAGTGCCAGCCTGGCAAACGAAGGCAGTACCCTCCAAGCACAGAGGAAAAAGGAAGGTGTATACACAAATTAGATCTCTGCTGAGTACACATGATGTTGACAAAACTGATTTCTCTCTTCGCCAAAACCCAATTGTGACCAAAAAACACTCATAAAAAAAATAACTTAGGTACATGGAATTACAAGGCCTTGTACAGAGCAGAAAACTAGACATTGTAAAAAAAGAAATGAAAGAAAGGAACATTGATTTATTGGGTATCAAAGAAACCCATTGGAGAGGCAAAGGTCACTTTAAACTCACAGTTGGGTAATCATATCTGCTTCGCAGGCCCTGATTCAGTCAGCAGGAATGGGGTTGCAATAATTACTAGTAATGCATTACACAGATCTATAACTGGATACAATCCCATTAGTGACAGAATGATCTCAATAAGAAATGACTGTAAACCATTAGCAATCACATTTTTTCAAATTTACACCAACTGCTGATATAGATGAAGAAACCATTGACAACTTCTACAGAGAACTGAATACAATACCTAAAAAAGACATTAATCATACTGGGTGATTTCAATGCAAAAGTTGGTAAGAGGATGGACTAATAGGAAAGTACTTGGAGCTTTTGGCTTGGGCAACCAAAATAACAGGGTAGAAAGGCTGATTAATTTCTGTCTAGAAAGAGAGTTGAATATAACAAACACATGACTCAAACACCAAAATCTAGATTATATACCTGGAGATTATCTGGTGATAGAACCAGAAACCAAATTGATTCAGTGATGGAATTTCAGTTTCTAATGAAACTGAAATTATCTTTAGACTATGCAACAAAATCTAGTAAACAGGTATTTGGCCAGAAGATTCGATAAGATCTATATTCATACCATCCCATAAGAAAGGAAATATTAATGATTGCAACAACTACAGGACCATTGCACTGATTTCACATGCAAGCAAAATTCTGCTATATGTGATTAAAGAAAGATTGAAGAACTACATTGAACTAAAAATCCCAAATGAATAGGCTGGATTCAGGTCTTGTAGAGATCAAACTGCAAACATAAGGCAGCTATCAGAAAAAACCCACCAGTTCAAAATTCCAATGTATCTCTGTTTTGTGGACTGTACTAAGTACCTCCCAATTCTTCTTTCTTTCTTCTTCTGCAGCTTCTCTCACTTAAGTGGGGGTCACTGTTGATGATGAGTCTCCTCCACATTCTCCTGTCTTGGGCTGTCACCACATCCAAGTTCTTCATCCTCAAGTCCTCTTCTACCAGCTTCTTCCATCTCTTCTTTGGCTGCCCACGCTTCCTCCTTCCTTGCACATCCATCTGCATGACCCTTCTTCCCACATATTCGTCCTCCCTCCTCATCACATGACCAAACCATCTCAACCTTGCCTCCTGTATCTTCGCTCCTAAGTTCGTAACTTTCACTGTTCCCCTCACATAGACATTTCTCAGATGATCCTTTCTGGTCACACTGCACATCCACCTAAGCATTCTCATCTCTGCTACTTCCATCCTACTGATGTTATTTTTCCTCAGGGCCACAGTTTCTATAGCATACGTCATAGCTGGCCTCACTACTGTCCTATAGATTTTGACTTTCAGATTGATCGGCACCCTTTTATCGCATAACACTCCAGCTATTTCTCTCTCTCTCCAGTTCCTCCAACCCGCTTATATCCTGCATCCCACTTCCTTCTCAGCTCCTCCATCTTCTTCCACTGTTGAACCTAAGTAACTAAAGTCCCTCACCTTCCTGATGACATTTCCTTCCAGCTCCAGATCTGCCTCCTGGCCGCCGCCCACTTTGCAACACATATACTCTGTCTTACTTCTGCTCAGTCTCATACCTCTCTCTTCCAGTACTTTTCTCCATCTTTCCAGTTTAGTTCCCGCTTCTTCTCTTGAATCTGCACACAGCAAGATGTCATCTGCATACAACATTGTCCAAGGAGCATCTTCTCTCACCTCCTCCGTCACCACCTCCATCACAATGTTAAACAGAAGCGGACTTAATGCTGACCCTTGATGCAAGTCAACTGTTACTTGAAAACTTTCTGTCTGTCCCAGACAGGTCAGAATGCTTGTCTTCACATTTCTGTACATCTCCCGCACCAACCTGACATATTTCTCCGGAACCTTCTCCCTCAGACACCTCCAAACTTCTTGCCTTGGCACTCTATCGTATGCTTTCTCCAGATCAATAAATGCCAGATGTAGCTCCCGCTGTTTCTCTCGAAACTTTTCCATCATCTGCTGAAATCCAAAGATAGCATCTGTTGTTGATCTACCAGGCATGAAGCCAAATTGTTCCTTTGCAATCTCCACCTCCTTCCTTAATCTTCATAAAGCAATAAAGCAATTATATGACAGGAACACAGCAACAGTGAAGATAGGCCAAAATATCTCAGAATAGTTTAAGATAGAAAAGGGGATTAGGCAGGGATGTATCCTATCTTCCGACCTGTTCAACTTCTATAATGAATACATAACGAGAAAAGCTCTTGATGGATGGAAAGGTGGAATCTTAATTGAAGGTAAGAAGATAAACAACTTCACATATACAGATAATAATACTGTGCTTATAGCCAGCAATGAAAGAGAATTGATGTCACTTACTGGGAGAGCAGTAAATACAGACTTAAAATTAACAGAGATAAGGCCAAGTATATGACGATAGGAAAAGAAGAAACATCTACTCATAGCATCAACTTAGAAAAGGTAGAACAGTTCATATATCTTGGAGCCCTGATAGAAAATAAAGGTGGTTGTCGTACTGAAATAAAAAGAATTGTTATTCTTTTTGACACAACTAAAAAAATATATGGAAAGACAGAAATATTTCTAACACTACCAAATATAAACTAGTGAATACTCTTATTTTCTCAATTGTTCTCTATGGTGCAGAATCATGGACACTTGGTAAGAGAGACAAAACACACTTGATGATTTGAAATGTGGTGCTGAAAAAGGATGCTGAATAGCTCATGAATGGATAAAACAAACAAACAATCAATTAAAATATCAAAAACAGACTGAGTGACATAGTCAACAAGAAGATACATCAACATTTTGGATGTATATCACGACAAGATCATGATAACATCGAGAAGGAAATTAAGCAAGGGAAAGTAGAAGGAAGACTTAGGAAAGGAAGACCAAGAGCAATATGGATAGATCAAATCCAAAGGATCTCAAGAGTCTCCTTGGAAGAAGCAACTGCTATGTCAAGAGATAGAAGTAGATGGAGAAACATTTTTGCCAAGGTCATGAGTCCTCAGGCATGAGGAAATCGATAAAGAAGATTGCTTAATATAATGTCCCATTAACGCCATATAACTGTAGCATTTTGAATAGCTTTTCTCTTAGTGCCTTGTCATATGCCTTTTGCAGGTCTACAAAACTTAAATACAGATCTTTGTTATATTCCCACGATTTCTCAAATATCTGTCATAAAGTGAAAATCTGATTCTGACAGGCTCTATTTAGCCTGAATCCTACTTGTTCTTCACCAAGTTCCCTTCCACAATCCTTCTCAACTTTTTCTCAAGTATGTTTGCATAAATCTTACCAGGAACGTTCAATAGGGAAATACCTCTGTAATTCTCACATTCAGTTTTTATTTCCTTTTTTTGTCCCTCTATCCAGGGCTTCTGAACTATGCAGTGCAGCGAATGCAACGCTTCTATACCTCCATACTTCAATATTACTGGTCAAATATCATCTACTCATGCATTTCAGGCTTTTGATAGCTTTTTTCTACTTCGAGTATGGATATGTATTCCTGATTGCATTCCTGGTCAATGTTTTTTACCACTGTGCTGTCATTGATTTTTCATTTAGTAATTTTTTGAAATAATTACTCCATACTTTTCTCCAGTTTTCATGTCACCTTTATCATCTCTAATTCCTTTTACAGCACTCTTTCCTTCATTTCTGAGCTTCTTCAACAACTTCCAGAATATCTTGGCCACTTTGATATTTATTTTCTATCATCATCATCATCATACATATCAAGGAGTTACGCCTAGTATGGCCTGTTCCGGCCTTAGAAGTCATCGTTGAATCATTTAAGAAGACATCCTGGTTTTCTTTTTCCTAATGGCTTGTACTTTAAGGCTTGTTTTGGTAATCTTTCTGTTTTCATTCTTTGAACGTGTTCCATCCATCTATGTTTATATTTTTTAATTTTTTCAATTACTGGTTCTTGGTTTAATTCTTTCATAATATCTCCGTTTCTTTTGTGATCAAATAGGGTATACTTTGCAGTTTTTCTCATAAACTTCATTTCTGCTGTTGTTAATCTTTGTTTGTGTTTTTGTTTTATTGTCCAGATTTCGCTTCCATACATTAAGACCGGTAAGGCTAATTGTATTGTATACTTTTAGCCTGGTTTGTTTTTGAATTTTTGAAATATAGAGTTAATTACACCTGTTATTTTTAAATATTTTGCAATTTTTACGTTTATATCTTTTTCATTTTCATAAGTGATCATACATCCTAGGTAGTTAAATGAATTTACCTGTTCTAAGATCTTGTTATGTAATACTATTTTAGTTCTTGCTGGATCTTGTCCTTTAAAGGCCATAGTTTTTGATTTTTCCGTTGATATTATCATACCATAATCTTTGGATATCTCATTTAGATTTAAAATAGCTTTCTGTAAGTTATCTTCAGAATTTGTAATTATTATTTGGTCGTCTGCAAAGAGGAGAGTGTTTAAGTTAACTGTAGGTGAAAGTTTAATTCCTTGATGTAAATTTTTACTCCATTTTATTATTATTTCATTTAAGTAGATATTAAAAAGAGTTGCTGAGAGGGGGCATCCCTGTCGGACCCTTTGGTTTATCTCTCTTGTATATGATAGCTCATGATTTAATCTTATTTGTATTTGATTATTTTCATATATACTTGTGACAGCTTTTAGGATATTATTTGGTATTTGTCTTTCTTTTAATATGTTAAATAATATGTTTCTTTTAACTTTGTCAAATGCTTTTTCAAAGTCAATAAATGCAATATGTGTTTCTAAATTATATTCTCTTCTTTTCTCTGTTATTAATTTTAGGTAGAAGGCTGGGTCTATACATGATCGTCCTTTTCTAAATCCATTTTGTATCTCTAGAATAAAGTTTTCGGAATATTTCATTAGTTTGTTATTTAAGATTCTGCTGTATATTTTGTAACATGAATTTAGTATACTGATACCTCTATAGTTTTTAGGGTCATCTCTATTACCTTTCTTAAAGATAGGAATCACAATTGCTTTTTTCCATTCTATTGGGGGGATACCAGTTGAGTAAATTTTATTTAAAAATAATAAGAGTCTTCCTTTGAATCTTGTTCCTACGTATTTATTTATTTTCTATGTTCTTACCAAAGTCTTCCCATGACTTTTGTTTGTTGGATGAACTTTTCTTTTCTCATTGTGTCAACTGCTTTCTCTAAAGCCTCAAAAAATCCCTCCACTTCGACCTTAGTAGAACCTTCTTTGGGACTACAGGCACAAATAAGTCTCATTATCCAGTTCCTCCCCATTCTAATATTTGCCTACATTACTCTACTTGAAGAAGATTAGCCTTGTATTTAATGTTGAATACTATAGCTACTTCTTTTTCCTGATTGTTATTGCCTGAATATAGCATTTTGCATTTATTGCTTAAAAAGTTCTCACCAGTTTTTTCCTTCTTTGTTTCAGTCACCCCTATTATGTCAATCTGGTACTTATCCAATTCCCTCAGCCAGTTCCATTTCTTTGCCATTCAGGCTTCTTATGTTGATAGTACCGATCTTGAACTCTGGCAATATTGAATTGGGTTTCAGGATTTGTTCCAGTAGCTGACTTTTCACTGATTCCCTGGTGAAAACAAAAGGGGTCTTGTATAACTGGGCAACGCGCAGCTGGCATGAAATTCTGTCATGTTGGACCATCATTTTATTTGTGGTTTAAGCCAATAAAATACAATTTGGTCAGCTAAATCCCAAATTGCTAGCCCATCCTCATTTGTTCAGTATCCAGGTAGATACCTAACAGGGGTGCACCACGACAAGGTAAGCATTGGACATTAGGTCAGAAGCCTTGGTCAGTTCTCTGCATTCCTTTAAAGGCTATGTGAAGGTCTCCTCTCAGTTATACAGCTTTTACCCTTAAGCAGCCCTATATATTTAAGCCTGACTATTACAGGCCATAATCAGTGGTGATGATAGTTAATTACAAAGCAGAATGCGAACAATGGATTGATTTGAAAAATTAAGAGTCGTGTGATTTTATACATAAAACAACATGATGGTATAACTGAGAAAATATTGCAATATTAATTATTCATTAGCTATTGAAAAAAATTAATGATGCTTGATTAAAATAAGACTTTCTCATATCTTAGACAGAGAGAGGCAGTCATTCCTATTTAAGTTCGGATGATGAAGTAAGGCCTCAGCACGTTCTTTAAACAAGCATTCAAATTTATACTGACATCAATAAAGTAAGCATGTTTCAGACAGGATGTTGTGGTCTTTATCAATTCCATGCTGTGCCAAGTCAAATTTTTCAGATTTACTGTTGCTAATATAAGATTGATGTTCTTGTATCCTCTCTTCTACAGAGCATGCAGTTTGGCCAAAGTAAGAATGATGACAGTCACAAAGAACTTGATAAAACCCAAGGAGAGCCAGAGGAAACTGTTTATCTTTTGAAGACCAGGCTGGTAATTTGTTCATAGGAAGAAAAGTAGACACTAAATTGTATTTCTTAAGAATTCTGGAAATGCATGAGATTGGAACTCAACATACTATTTCCTTGTTATTTGAACTAGGATTATAGGAATTAAAAAGCTGTCGTATGATACTTTCTGAGAAACTATTCAGTTCATAACTTGTTTTTGATGTTTAAGAGTTTCTGCTGTAATAGTTGAAGTTTAGAACAAATAGTATGAGTACATCACAATAAACTTTTATAATTCCAGTCTTCTGTGATGGATAGTGAGCCAACTGCAGCGTCTAGTGAAAGTAGACTTTCTATAAATGGAATAATTAATTCACCTGATGGTGAGCACAGGAGTAGAATATCTAAAAAGGTCAATTTGTTATCGTCTTCCATTTCCATAGTAAATTTAATTCATGATGTAGATTGTTTAACTGAGATAAAAAAAAAGTAGGTAATGTGTTGTCATTACAGTACCTTCATTATGTAATATTTTAGTAGAGTGTATAGAGTGAGCTCAACATATGAGAGCCTTAGAGAGGGTGTTAGATTTTGAACAAGGATGGAGATGCAACTGAGAATGGATATAGTCCAGCATGGATTTTCTTTCAAAAGACTGAAAACTAAAGTCTTTTATCTGGCTGGCGAAAAATAAGGTGGTCTAAAAAAAAAAAGGAATGTGATGCTTTTCCAATTTTCTAGAAAAATGTACTTAAGGATGAACAGCATTAATCCTTGAAATTATGAAGCTCAGAAGGGCCATACTGCAAAAATATCTTACACATATCTGTACCATAAGGAGGGCTTAGAATGAATCATACAAGAAGTTGGTATTCAAATCCCATTAAACAGTTTACAAGCATAGGGAAAAAAAATACTATTCATGGCAGTACCATCAACTTGCTGGTAAAACTTGCTCTAACAAGGAGACACAAGAGATGACAAAATTAAAGAGACAAAGAATGTCTATTCACCATATGACAAGGAAAGCCATATCAAAGCAATTCTAGGAATATTTATTGGAAACCTTGCAATTTTATAGCATGGAAAGCCAATGCAGTTGACATCAAATCATAATGGAACATTTATTTGTGGACTTTAGGGAGTCTATACAATCCAGAAGAAAAGCCATGATAGGTTTTTAGTTTATTTTTGGTTTCATCATCCCAAGTAGGAGGCAAATAGCAACAAGTTCAATTTATTTAACTAGAAATTGCATTATCAGAAAGGGAACCATGAGAAGTGTGGTGCATAACAATAAGGTAAGTGCTATACAATATTATTTTCTATCTTGAATAAAAATAGCTTTTCCTTCATCAGCCTTAGTGATACTAAAATTTGTGTTTTTCTTCAAAAAAAAAATTAGCTGACGCCTTTTTATTCCCGTACAGGGAGTAGGGGAGGCTGTTTAGCCGTATCTAACTTTTGGAGACGGAGTGGTCAGCTCAATCTCCACTGGCAGCCAATCAGAGATAGCTGGCCCAAGGCTATCACTAAGCGGCACACAGTGAAGAGAGACAGCTCAACAAGTGCCGCCATCTTGTGGTCCCTAACCCTAACATAATATATTTAATGTCTGAAATAATGTGGGTTCTATGGTGTCGATTTTTTTGAGTTTACGGGACGAAAAACCTGAGTTACCAGGAGGAAAAAACCCGCTTGCCCATGCCAGAGATCGACTAACTCGGGAACTGGTCGTAAAAAGGCTTAGAAAAATTTCCTCTAGTCGCCAACTAGATTTGAAACAAAGTCTTCCTTCGTGCGCTCAAGCGCCATGGTGTGTAAACGCCACATCCATTGAGCTACACAGGCTTTCCTCAGGGAGAATAATACTTGAGGTTCTGGATAAGTTCTTGATAACACTATCTTAGATCCTCCTCATGGTACAGATATGTGGACAATATTCCTGTGTTGTGGCAGGGCTCCCCTTCTGAACCTTTATTCCAAAGATCAATGCTGGATATCCTAGAACACACTTTACTCTTGAAGTGGAAAAGGATCATCACATTTCTTTTTTAGACCTGTCATGTTTTCCTGGCCAGATAGAAGCATTCAGTTTTTTGTCTTTCAGAAGAAAATCCACACAGGATTTTAAATCCTTGATAAATTTTATAAAGACTTTTTTCTAACAACTTTACTGAATCTCCTTTATTAGTAGAGTTATTAATCGTTATGGAGTTTCTAGGTCGCTTGCCTACAAGCAAGTTAACCATATTGCCATTCCTTATTTCAAGGGTATTTCTGAGAGGATCACCAAAAAACCTGTTGAACTGAATGCAACTTTTCATCCAATTAATGAACTTTCTTACTTTCTATGCTCTGCAAAAGATATGCTTCCATTTTTAGCCTACCCCAATGTTTATCATATAATCTGCACTGGTGGACTATTTCACTATACTTTGGCCGAACTAAAAGATCTTGGCTGTTTGTCATAATGAAATTTTCAACTAAATTCCATAAGCCAGATCAATCTGGACTTGCTGATAATGTCATTTCCACTAAACAATAGATCCAATGGAAGAGGACTGTCATACACAAAAGATGCAAAGCTTCCCTTCATCATCTCAATCTGAACTCGTTTGGAGCTTGGATAAGAGGATGGCTAACTAACCAATATCAAAAAGTGGTGAATATGGGTGAGTGCAAGATTTAAGGTTACCAGTGGTTCAGTTAAGGAAATAATAAATCCCCCATTATTGTACAGCCGGATACGAAACTCAGAGATCGAAATCTAAGATTTTCATGTCGAAGAACTATTGGCGAGTCCAAGCATAAGTCATCACTTGGGGAGTACAACACTATGGCAACTTGTGTCAAAGGTGGACAGCTCCGTCACTATCCTTAATATTTTCTCATAATGTAAAATGTAGCTCCTAGGATATGTATTACTGTTTTACATTATGAAGAGAGGTCACTACCCAGACCGGTTTCGACCTTTATTGAGGTCTCATCAGTGAGTAGGTAGACCTGAAATACCAAGGTTTAAGTGAACCAAACTTACATATACCCCTACTAACGAATTGCCAGACCGGTGTACCCATATATTATTATTACTACGATAAGCAATCAAGGAAAAGAAGGAGTAGCCATAATATTCAACACAAAATACGAGGCTAATCTTCTTGAATGGCAGTCAGTCTCAAGTAGAGTGATTTGGGCAAATATTAGAATGGGGAACTGGACAATGAAACTTATTTGTGCCTATGGTCCCATAGAAGGTTTTACTAAGGTAGAAGTGGAGGAATTTTTTGATGCTTTAGAAAAAGCAACTGACACAATGAAAAAGGAAAAGTTGGTCCTTGTTGGGGATCTAAATAGCAGAGTAGGAAATGATTGTGAGACATACAAAAATATTTTGGGAAAATTTGGAGAAAAGAGCAAAGCTAATAATAATGGCAAATATCTGTTGGATTTCTGCTCAGGACATGGACTGGTTATTACTAACACCATGTTCCAACATAAAAATGTGCACAAATTCACATGGAGAGAAGAGGCTAGGAATAAGAAAAGTCTCATTGACTATGTTATTGTTGATAGTGATGTTTTCTCCCTGGTGCAGGACACCAGAGTGTACAGAGGATTTGAAATTGGAAGTGATCACTATTTAGTCTTGAGCAGGATAAAATTGAATTTCATATTGAAAAGAATAACATGTAAGAAAGTTTTAAAGCGAATAAAAGTTGAGCAGCTCTCAGGTGTGAACTGTAGACTAAAATACACAAAGATTATTGAAAAGAAAATGAAAGAGTTTGAGAACAGGAATCAAACCTTGGAGATTCAGTGGCAAACTCTGAAGAAAACATTGATTGATTCTGCCAGAGGGGCATGTGGTGAGGTTGTGTGCAAGGATAAAAAAATCAGAACTCCCTGGTGGACACAGGAAGTTAAAGAGGCAGTGAAGGAAAAGAAAAAAGCATATCAAAAGTTCCTTGCAAATAAGTCAGCTTTTACTCTTACAGAATACAGAGACAAATGTAAGAAAGCTAAACAGTGTGTAAAACTAGCTAAACAAAAGTCATGGGAGGACTTTGGCAAGAATATAGAAAATAAATATCAAGAAGGTGGCAAAATATTCTGGAGGTTGTTGAAGAAACTTAGGAATGGAGGAAAGAGTGCTGTAAAAGAAGTTAGAGATGATAAAGGTGACATGAAAACAGGAGAAAAAGATATCCTCGAAGTATGGAGTAATTACTTTGAAAAACTGCTAAATGAAACAAGCAATGATGACAGCACAGTGATAAAAAACACTGACCAGGCATGCAGTCAGGAATACATATCCATACTTGAAGTAGAAAAAGCCATCAAAGGCTTGAAATGTGGAAAGGCAGCAGGAGTAGATGATATTCGACCAGAAATGCTGAAGTATGGTGGTGTAAGAGTTTTACAATGGATGCACTGCATAGTTCAGAAAGCCTGGACAGAGGGACGAATTCCCGATGATTGGAGTAGAGCTCTCATAGTACCAATATATAAAAAGGGAAATAAAACTGAATGTGAGAATTACAGAGGTATTTCCTTACTGAGTGTTCCTGGCAAGATCTATGCAAGTATACTTGAGAAACGGTTGAGAAGAATTGTGGAAGAAAAGCTTGGTGAAGAACAAGCTGGATTCAGGCCAAATAGAGGCTGTCAGGATCAGATCTTCACTTTACGACAAATAGTCGAGAAAGCATGGGAATATAACAAAGATCTGTATTTAAGTTTTGTCAATCTCGAAAAGGCATATGACAAGGTGCCAAGAGAGAAGCTATTCAATACGCTGCAGTTATATGGTGTCAATGGGGCATTATATTAAGCAATACTTAGTCTTTATTTGAGTTGTAAGTCTGCAGTTAGAATTGAAGGAAGTACAGGAAGATGGTTTAATGTTAAATCTGGTGTGAGACAAGGATGTACATTATCCCCTCTGTTATTCATTATCTATATGAATCACATTATGAAGGAAAGTGGTATTAAACCTGATATCAAAATTGGAGATGTTAATGTCAGCTCTTTGCTTTATGCGGATGATGTTATACTTCTAAATAAATCTGCTACAAGTCTGCAAGATTCTCTGACTAAATTGAATAGCTGTTGTAATAGATATGGTATGAAGGTCAGCAATAAAAAGACAAAGACAATGAAAATAGGCAGAATCATTGAAAATCTCAACTGCGTTGTGAATGGAGAACCTGTGGAACAAGTAAAACATATCAGCTACTTAGGCACGATTTTTACTGAAGATGGTAAATTAAATATAGAAATAGACAACAGAATCAGCAAAGCTGGTATGGTGGGAAGTCAATTGAATAAATTCATATGGAATAAGAGAGAAATTAGTCGGAACACTAAATTAGCTTTATACAAGACAGTTTTCAAACCAGTTTTAACTTATGGATCTGAGAGCTGGGTCAGAAGTAAAACACTTGACCAAAGGCTAGAGGCCGCAGATATGAGAGTCCTGAGAAAGATTAGAGGCGTGAACAGATGGCATCAATGGCAATATCATATTAAAAATGAGGATATTAGGAAAGAACTTAACATTATCAGCATCCAGGAATGCATTAGCAGAGCTAATCTCAGGTGGTATGGTCACTTAAATAGAATAGGAGAGGAAAGATTAGCAAACCAAGTGTTCTCTGCCAGGTTGGCAGCAAAACGACCCAGAGGAAGACCAAGATATAGGTGGATTGATACGGTACAAAGTGCCTTAGACGATAGAAATATAAGATCTGATAATGTTGGAGTCTTGACAAGTAACAGACTGATTTGGAGGAAAATTGTAGATAGGAAGTTGGTAATGATGTAATTTTTTCATGTAGTACTGTCATATCCTGTACACCCCTTGAGGGTACATGACAGGAATTTGATGATGATGATGATAAGGAGCCAAGAGGCTATTTTTTCCGGCGACATAAATTAAGTTAAGGGGATAATAAATCCCGCATTATTTTAAAGCCGGATACAAAACTCGGACATCGAAATCTAAGATTTTCATGAAGAACTATCAACGAGTTCAAGCGTAAGTCATCACTTGGGTAGTACAACACTATGGCAACTTGTGTTGCCATAGTGTTGTACTGTTGTACTCCGAGTTTCGCATCCGGCTGTAAAATAATGCGGGATTTATTATCCCCTTAACTTAATTTATGTCGCCAGATAAAATAGCCTCTTGGCTTCTTATCGTAACCAGTGGTGTGTACCATAGGGATCAGTTCTTTGCCCATTGTTATTCAGTCGTTATATTAATGACACTGGTAAGCAGAGCTCCAGAAATACAACTAAAATCTACCAGCTACAAAAAAATTATACTGGCCCAAGATATCAGTGTACTTTATATAAATATTACTATAGGTGGTTTTAAAAAAAACTAAATATTATGATTACAAAACAAAGCTATATATTCTTTAATTTTCTCTATTACATAGATTTAAAATGTATGCCAAAACACAGCTCATCACAATTCAGTTTATGTTGGAACTCACGCTTCACAATGTACTCAGACACGTGAGCTAATGTTTAACTTTAACACGTGAACTAGTCTTTAAATAACGGTATTTAAAAAGCCTTTTGATTATGTAAAATGTTCATGTATGAGGGTGATATGAAACATTCTTGGCCTCGACCATAGATGGCAACACTATCGGCACAATTTTTTTCTAGGTTGGTATACATCCGTCATAAGCATCTATGTGAAATTGCAAGTCATTCTATCAAGTAGTTTGTTTATACAGCTGTCTAAAGCAAAAGTGTTGTCTGTATCCCTTGAAATGGATAAAATTGAGTATTGTGTGGTTATAAAATTCTTTGTAAAAGAAGGTTTAAAGCCAAAAGAAATTCCGAAGTTCATAAAAGTTTATGGGCACTCTTCTCCTTCATTTTTGACAATTAAGGAATGGACTGCTGAGTTTAAACATAGCCATACCAACCTTGAAGATGATCCATGTGAAGGACGTCCAAAAGCATAACAACACCAGAAATCATTGATCAAGTGCATGATATGGTATTGGATGACTGACTAGTCAAAATGCGTGAAATTGCTGACACTATAGACATTTCAAAAGAACATGTAGAATATATTTGGCATGAAGAATTGCAAATGAAAAAGCTGTGTGCAAGATGGGTGCCATGCTTGCTCATAGCAGATCAAAAACGCACTCACATGAAAATCTCTCAACAGTGCTTGGAGTGTTTTAACAAAAATAAAATTGATTTTGTGCATCTATTTATTACTATGCATGAGACTTGGATTTGCCATTACACACCAGAATCCAAACAGCAGTCAAAACAGTGAACAGAAGTTGGTTGCTCAGCGCCAAAGAAGACAAAGTCGATTCCATCATCAGGAAAGGTCATGGCATCAGTGTTTTGAGATGCTAAAAAATGTTTATTAATTATCTTCAAAAGGGTAAAACAATAACTGGGAAATATTATTCCCATCTTTTAACCAGACTAAACGAAAACATTCGTGAGAAAAGACCCAGTTTGCAGAAGAAAAAATCATTTTTCATCAGGACAATGCACCTGCCCACAAAAGTGTTTTAGGCAATGGGAAATTAAGGGATCTGCACTATGAATTGTTGGAACATCCACCCTATTCCCCAGATTTGGCTCCCTCTGACTTCTATCTCTTCCCAAAACTAAAACTCTTCCTCACTGGTCAGCATTTTTCTTCGAATCAAGAGGTGATTGCAGCTGTAGTAGTGGAGTATTTTGCAGATCTTACTGAGAACCACTACAGGGATGGTATAATGGTGCAGGAGGAACACTGGAATAAATGTATTAGTCTTAATGGAGATTAAGTTGAAAAATAAAAATAATTTTGAAATTATAAATCCGTTTTTTCATTGTTAGGCCGAAAACTTTTTCAGGCCACCCTCATATTTAATTATACTATACTAATTACATTAAATTGTACACCTATTTAAAGGTTGAAGGTGTTGGAAGAAGAAGTTGCCTACATATAGTACAGTACTTAATTAAATTGTGCCAATTTTAATTTTTCTCTTTATAATTACCAGTTTCTTTTGCTAATGAAATTATATTCTTAAAAAGCCCAATGATTTTTTTTTTAAAACAAGAATGCCAATTATATATTCATGCATAATACTGTATAAACGTGTAATTCACAATATGAAAAATTTACTTGTTTTACTTGAAGTTTGCGAGAGTTACTGTTCATTTAATGACAACACATAATGGAGGCTCATTTTCAAGCTTCATGACAAACGAAAACTAAAACTTTAACACATAATGGAGCACAAGGGACTACTGTATAATATTGCTGTGAGAGAAATGAGGGAATTTTTGGAATGAACTTAAAAGTTATGAATTGTTATGCTATGACATAGCTGTTCAGAGCAGGGAGGGGACACGGCAGATTGAGTTCTTAATGACATGAGTTTATAATTACATTTCATTTATTCGTAGTCTTTCAAAAAGAAAAATAATATTCTGAACCTTTCTCTCCTCAAGGAAATAAAAGGACAGAAGAAAGTATATATGACTGGTTTATGTTATGACTTTTAGAGGAAACTTTCAGCTAAAATAGCAATTGATTCTTTCGAACACTACAGTATTTCAAAGAAAACACTGTAGTGTTCAAACTAAAGATTTCAGATCCCGAAGTTTTATTTCCAGATGGATGGAAATAAAACTTCTTAAATAACTAGATAGTGAATGAGATGATGTTTTAAAAAGGAAAAAAAGAGTAAATTATGTAAAGCAAATAACATATTTGGAATGAATTTAGAATGAGACTGAAAAGTCAGTCGCCACTTGTCTCTGATAACTCAACTGTGGTGAGTGGGCAGGGCCCATCTTTGCTTATGGTGGTATTATCATTAAAAACAGTATTAATAGTAATTTAAAAACAAAGAAATAATTGTTTCATACTTACATCAATTTGCTTCTTCTGAACGCTCCTTTTACAATGAGGACACAGTACTTTTATCATGGAACATTGAACATCTAAATGATAATCAAAGTTTTTCCAGTTCAAAACTTTGAAGCAATGTGGGCAGCGAATCCTTGCAATGACAACACATGTCAGTTCATGTTTCTATAACATGAAAGATGACTTTTAGCAAAGTATATTAATATAATGTAGGAATAATTACCAGGATATTAGGTACAAACTCAAACAAATTTGTTAAGCAATACTCAAGTCTCAGAGAAATCATTAAAATCCAACAGACAGACAGATAAATTACAAAGAATTCAAATCTTAAGGATGTGAAGAGAGAAGAATGGCTGAATTTTAATAATTATCTCATATTCTGGTACACACCAAAGGATATATCAGATATTATATTATAGCTGAAACAACATTAACATATGCTCAAAGCTCTCCAGAAGGGGAAAAAATTGCTTAGCTGATAATCCTTCTCCTCCTTTCCCCCTCTCTCTCCCTACACACACACACACAGCCTCATCCCACTAAATTTCTCAGAAATCTGTTTCAACCACTAGCATTTTCTATAGATATTTTCATGGGAACTGTTCCACTGAAAGCTCTGTAGCTTAGTCGATATAGATGAAGCCCCTTGGTCCCCCAGAACAGGCAAACCGGCCCTGTGAACACACACATGCATTTACAGACATAGGACACACCAGGAGGCATAGGGCTAAACACCTTATCCTTGAGTTATGGTTGTGGTTAATAGTTGGTAAAAACCTCGACACTGTAAAGGTAGAAGAGGAAGGATTAAGAAGAAAGAAGACTGTTCCACTGAACAGGCAGTGCTGTAAATCCGCTTTCCTTTAGGCAAATAAATACACAAGCATTTACTGGGCAACATTCATACATAATTCAACCATTAACTTTAACAAAAAAATTCTGATCCTTCTTTTTCAAAAATTCTGTCTTTCTCAGTTCTTAGGAATACTTTTCCTCACAGTTTTCCTGAAAGACTATGTTTTCCAGCAGTTCAAGAAGCAATCTCAGCAGGTTCCTTCTTTATGCTTAATCACTTGCCCATATATGACACTGCTGTGTTAGAAGTTGTACCATTTCTCATATGTGGGATTCATATTAAAAAAAAATATTAATAGTTTTATATCTTGAATTTTCTTGGAAAATAAGGTTATTATATATCTCTTGAACCTTCCATTCAATCGCTTTTCACATTTCTTAATCATAACTTTTATTATTATTATCATTATTATTGATGTTATATGGGCACCTACACGGAGTCCAAAGATTCATCATGGGAGACCCAAACTATACACACAATCTATCACATCTCTCCTTGAACCCATTAACAGACAAAGCACTCAGAGCTGACTATGCCAACCCATTCCACTGATTCACAACTCTCCAAGCAAAAAATCTAGCCCTCACACCCCTACTAACCACACCTTTATTCAACTTCCAGGGATGACCCCCCTTGTTCTAGGCCCTCCAGCCACGTGCTGAAACATTTCCCCAGCATCAATCCTATAAAACCCTTTCAGCAACTTAAATGTTTCTATCATATCCCCTCTTTTTTCTCCTATCAACCAACTTCTGCAATCCACACTTCCTCAAACTATCCGCTTAGGGAACATTCCACAGACTACTCACCATCTTCATCACTTGTCTCTGAATCATCACTTCCTCATCCCTAAAAAAATCCAGGAGACCAGACTTCTGCACAGTAATCAAGATGTGGACATATCAAGGCCTTATAAAGAGGAATAACATCTTCCTTATCTCTACTTGTTGGTATTTTCTTCAGTAGCCAAGTAATTTTAAGGGCTACCTTAGCAATATGTTCCATAAAATTTTAACTGTCTGTCCACCACTACCCCTAAATGTTCAGCTTCATCTATTTCCTGCAGTAAAGTGTCTTCAATGTGAAACACAACATGAAATCTGTTTATCCCAAAATGCAAAACTTGCCATTTCTTCACTTTAAACTGACACCCATTATCTTTTACCCATACTGACATTCTATTTAAATCATCCTGCAAGTTCTCGACATTGTTTTGATTAACTATTACTCTACCTAAACTAATGCATGACCAACCCTTCACAAAGCCATGTTGTCCCTCATACAGTATCATATTTTTATCCACCTATTCTTGAGTTCTCTTCCTGACCAATTTTTTCAGTACTTTTGCCACCATGTCTGAGATATTGATTGGTCATTAATTTGCTACTCTGCAGTCTTAGAATCTCCCTGAATTAGTCTGCCCTCTTTCCACTCACTTAGAATTCAACAGGAGCCAAGACTTAAATTAAAGAATCTAGTCAGGGAACCTGCCAGTTCCCTTGCACATTCTTGCAAAACCCAAGCTGATATCCAATCTAATCCCACAGCTGTATTTACATTGAGATTCTGCCATATCCTAAGAGCCTCCATGTTAACATATCTGTCGCATATATCCTTAACATATGCGACAGATACTAATGTTCCCACATTAGTATCTGTCGCAATGTTAAAGCAGTTACCTCACTAGGATGATAAACAATTGCAAAGTGGTCACTCAGTAATTCAACTATTTTATGTACTCTGCCACCTCGTGACCATCATCATCACTCATTAAGCTTACTCTTCCATAGTCATTCTTCCTCTTAATTGCCACCTAAGAACTGTTTGGAATTTCCTTTGACCTGCTTGGCTAGTTTCTTCTCATAATCTGATTTTTCCTCCCTTGCCATGCTGGTCACCTTTCTTGCCTGAGCCTTGTACTGTTTGTGAGTTTGCTGATCACCTTTCTTCTTACATACCTCCCCACAGCATTTTCTTCTTTTGAAGCTCGTGTTTAATGATATGACTCATCCAAGTAATCCTACCTGATTAACCCTCCTTACCTAGGTATATACAATTTAATACTGCTTCATCTAGATGCCCCTTAACTATTTCCCATCTTTCCCTTGCAGTGTTTAATGTCATGGCACAAATTTAAGCTTCTTCCTAAGCTTGTCATAATCACCTGCCCTGTAGTTCCACATATACCCCCCCCCTTCTTGACAGAATATTCCTCATGTACAATCCCCCAAGTCAAGAACTGTATGATCACCTTGATAATGGATAGCTCTTCTGAACCTATGGCCAGGTTAAATACTCTCACACCACTAGTCCCCCTCCATTACATGCTGCCTCAAGTAATTATTCTCAGTGGATGTATAAATTCCATTTCCTTCCAAGTGATCTTTCTTCCTTCCTGTTGTATTTCCATAGTTGAAGTCCTCCATAATAATCACTTGGCCTGTACTCATTGTACTAATTTGACGATGCATGTCTTCCAGATCATCCATGGAACTCCCTGGACTATAGCAACAACCAACTGTATATTTTGTCTTACTGGCCTTAATCTCACACCAGACTGCTTCAAATGGACAGCCATCCTCCCACCCATTTCCTATTCTTTTTGGCTGCAATTTATCTGCTATCATCGGCAGTACCCCTAAGATGGGGAAGCCCCCCCCCCCCATCCTATCTTTTCTATCTTCCCTGAAAATACTAAACTCTTCACATTCTATTCCTGTAACTACATCATCTGCTGTTAGCCAAGTCTTACTAATGCCTATAACTTTTGGCAAGGTTGCACTAACCAATGCCAAAAACTCCTTCTCCTCCTTGTTCTGATACTTCTGGCATTAGTATATAGAAACTGCAGCATCCCTTTAGGCCTCCACCCACCTTTACTTCCTGAATTGACTACCATATTCAATATTTTTGCTTCAGAAACTAGATTCCACACTTGGTCATTCTCACACTCACTCGTCTCCTGGGTGTCTTCACACAAGCTCACCTGCTTCCACCCTGATTGATTAAGTTTTCCTGAATTTGCACTTCAGCATACTCTATGAACAAAGCTTTTTCTTTAGACAATTAACACCAAAACTATTTAGATGCAGTCCATCAGCATTTTATAAATTCTTCTTTCCATCAAATACAGGCCACAGAACCACAAATCCTACATGATTCTTTCTGCACAACCTACATATAGACTCACTAGCTCCTCCTCAATTCACCTATATCATTGTGTGGTAAGAGACTTACAATCTTCACCTTCTCACTCTTCAGTTTTGCCTCATCTAACAAGTCTTTTACGTCCTCTCTCATAGAATACTTCTGACCTGTCAAATCATTTGTGCAACCAACAAAATAATTTCCTCTGATTTATCTTTTTGCATCCAGATGGCGAGACTAATATCATTAATTGTTGTACCAGGGAAATGCAATTTTGTCACATTTTCATTAAGTACTCTCCTGATAATTGAGTCTCCATAAATAAATTTCTACTTAACTTTTTTCTTTTTTGTTTCCTCAGTCTTTATTACTACTTCGGACTGCCTGCTTCTTTCTCTTTCTGACCCTGGTAAGCTCTTGCCACTTCTGCAAATTTTCAATTTTGCACTTTGTCCATGAAATATAACATTCAAGTGTGTTATTTCTTTATTTATGAACATTTGTTTCTCCTCTATTTTCTCGGATGCACATTTGAAATTAATAACATCATTTTCCATTCTAATGTCAGTACTGTCTACTTGACTAATATTTGCTGTGTTCTTGCCACCTAACAGGTACTCTCACTTTGAAACATTTAATACACACACTCTCTCTGTCCAGTTTCAATTTCCTTCCACATATCTTTTAATTTTCTCAACGAATATGTTTCACGTGCATAAAATCCCACAAATTCAAATCCCCCAACAACGTGGTCTTTGCTGTCGTTGTATTACCACACATTGACATCATATGGTCATCAAATTGCCATATATCCAAAACACATACAAAGCCTACAAATACATTTTCAAAAACATGGACTATAAGCTAGTATTCACCATGAACCAAAAATTAGCAACTCTCCTAAAACCAAAAAAATCTCTCACACACAAAGAAATATTCGAGAGGACTGTGTCCCCTTGTCAAGAGGACTGTGACGTCACCTACACCGGCTCTACAATTAGGTCCTTATGGACTAGATTACAAGAGCACTTCAGGGATTGCAATATTCCCATTCCGGAATATCTGAACACAAAAAAACATCGCAACATCAAAAAGAAAAATAAAACACAGAGTACAGGGAAGACTGAGATTGCAGCTCACGCCCTCGAACTAAAACATATCCCCCAAATTGACAAGGCCATAATCATAGACAAACAAGACAACGAAACAATGCTAAGAATATCCGAAACTATTGCCATAAAATGCGATGAAAATTCTATCAACGTCCACCACCCCTACCTAATTTCCGAATGTTGGATGATCTAGACCCTACAATTTAAGCCATGCCTCCGGCCATGTAGCGACAACTAATGCCCTTATTTGGCAGTTGCAACTTTGCCCTGACATAGCCCTACACTCATTTTTGACAAAGTTCCGAGGATGGTCACACGACCAAAACGGTTCCACACCCCGTTAATCCTCCCGAGTTGCCACAATAGTTTACCCCCACACACACAAAAATGTGCCTTAATTCAAAATAATATATGTATACATTTATATATACAGGGTGTTCGGGATAAATTTGACATATTTATAATTAATTATATTTTTCCGTAAGTTACATGTATTAACAGACACTTCTCTTCATTTAAAAGGTTGGACCCTTCTTCATTCATATACAAGATGTCAGAAAGGATGGATAGCTGGAACCCACCTGAATCATGGAAGAGAATAACTTGTATCATGATGATTCGTGCCGGCCATCAAAATAAGGATATTTCGACTGCTGCCCAATGCTCCCTGAATACAGTAAAAACAATCAGGCATGAACTAGAGACTTGCAATGGTGACTACGAGGATGTAGCAAGAAGAAAGATCCCTAGCAGACGATCTGATTGCATTCGTACAGCAGAATTCCTCACAAATCTGCAGGAACAGGTGTTGAAGAACCCTGGCATTGGAATTCGGGCTTTGTTCGTGGAGTTGCTAACTGTAGTCAAGCCCTGGATAACAAGGGTAGCCAATGGTAGGCCGTATGTATGGCAGCAGGATTCGGCCCCTTGCCACACCTTTGGGAAAAGTCAAAAATGGTTGTCTGAAAATTTCTACGACTTCACCAGTCCAAATGTTTGGCCTCCAAACTCCCCAGACCTTAACCCCATGGATTATTTTGTATGGGGCGCAGTTGAAAAAGACACCAATTGCACTTCCAGTAATACAAAAGCCCAGTTAATGGATAAAATTAAAACAGTTTTTGCGGCCCTTCCCAGGGAGACTGTAGCATCAGCTTGTTCGAGGTTCCGAAGCAGGATTGAAGCTGTGATCGATGCTAATGGTGGTTATTTTGAGTAAATCTTGTTGATAGTATTGTAATTAACTCTGCCTGTAATGTTTTTTGTCAATTCATTAAATTTAATAGATACAAAGAAGATTTTCTTTTTCCTTACGAAACTGTCAAATTTATCCCGAACACCCTGTATATTATTAATATTAACCGGGTTATCCAAACTTATTTTCCCACGTCTAAACACACCCCCACGCTCCCTGCCTCTTCTCCCCCCCCCCCCCCGCTTGTAAACAACTTTCAGCGAGATCATGGAAGTGGAAGACATCATAGAATCAAGAAAGGTATGTACCAAATTTTTCCACCTCTTTTATTCTACCTTAATTGCCTTCTATACTCACCAATAATGCCCTAAATATATATACCCCTCTTGAGTATTGATAGCCAATGTATTTAAATAAGGGACACTCCTAAACAAAAACAGGCTATAATAGCCATAATTATAATAATAGTGTTTAAGAGGAGTAACATGGGATTTTTCCCAGAGACTATACTTAATTTATATTGTGTTTGTAACCATAAAACCCTTCAACCATTGGCTGTCTACTCATGCCACCCCCCTTCTTCCCCCCTCTGTGACACAAAATACATGTTTATAATAAAATCGTTTCAGCACATGCTCCAAACACTAGGCTAGGTCATGGGCTCATGCAATACTTTCAACGAATGTATAACCCTTACAAAAACAACCTACCAGAAAATCATCCTCACATACACCGTGCAAAAAATGCACATAACATTCCTCAAAAACTGCCTATATCACAACATCACACCAAACTTTGCTACAGTTCGCAGTAACCGCTCCATTCCCGGGAATAAAAAAATTTGCTACCAAGCTTCACGTGTACTCATAAAACAGGCCATACATGACAGATGCAGAAAGAAAAATCAGGCTTATTGATACATCCACAATACAAAACGTAGATTAAAAACCTTATTGTCCCCAAATGAGTGGGCAAATTTCCCGAAAGTACCCAAACACACATCAACGACTACGTGCTATTAACTGAAGCTCAACACGCAAAAAAATGGTTTGCTTTAACAGGCACAAAATACATAACATATACTGTTCCCAATCTTTCAGACACCACCACCCCACAACCCACACTTCACAACTCCATCCAAAATCTGTCACATCACACCCTCACACCTAACGAAATCACCATCTTGAACAAAGGACTTAACTTCGCGATATCCCTTAAATACGTACCGAAAAAAAGATATCATCATTGAACTTCAAGCGAAACTTGAAAATGACCCAACCAGAGACACAATATTCCAAAAAATAAACAACATTATAAATAGCAAAATAATAGTAAAACCCAACATTACCTCCAACTTACATAGAGCCCTATTATCTTTAAGGAAGAACGCAGATATAGCGATTACAAAAGACTTAACTTCGCGATATCCCTTAAATACGTACCGAAAAAAAGATATCATCATTGAACTTCAAGCGAAACTTGAAAATGACCCAAACAGAGACACAATATTCCAAAAAATAAACATTATAAATAGCAAAATAATAGTAAAACCCAACATTACCCCCAACTTACATAGAGCCCTATTATCTTTAAGGAAGAACCCAGATATCGTGATTACAAAAGACTTAACTTCGCGATATCCCTTAAATACGTACCGAAAAAAAGATATCATCATTGAACTTCAAGCAAAACTTGAAAATGACCCAAACAGAGACACAATATTCCAAAAAATAAACAACATTATAAATAGCAAAATAATAGTAAAACCCAACATTACCCCCAACTTACATAGAGCCCTATTATCTTTAAGGAAGAACCCAGATATCGTGATTACAAAAGCTGACAAAGGAGACACTGTAGTTATCATTAACAAAACCGATTACCACAACAGAATTATGGCTGCCTTAAACGACCAACACACCTACCAAAAAATCCACAATGATCCTACCCCCGACCTCTTAAAACAAATCAACAGTACCCTACACACCTTAAAAAGTCAAAACAAAATAGATAAAACCACAATGAGACACACAACCCCCCCCCCGCACTACACGCAATCCCTATATGTTCGAGAACATCAAAACCCACAAGAACGGTTATCCGTTAGGACCCATAGTCTCCTACAAGAACACCACCACAGCTCCTTTATCTAAATTTGTTGCTAAACTCATCAAACCACTACTAACAACGTCTATCTGTATGATCAAAAATACGGATGACCTATTCTGGAAAATAAATAACACTACTCCATCCCAAGATGACATCCTCACCTCATTAGATGCAACTTCATTATACACAAACGTGGATGTCCCCCGGACATTAGACATCGTGCACACACTACTCGCTGAGGACCACACCCAACACACACGCAAAAAACTAACACCAATTGACATCATTAGCTTGATCAAACTCACAATATCTGCAAACTTCTTCAAGTTCAACAACTCCTTATATGTTAAAATTTTCGGTCTCCCAATGGGCCAAAACATCATTGGTCATCTAGCAGAATTATTCCTGGCACACATTGAATCACTTCTACCCCCCCCCCCCGGCATCACCTTTTATGGCAGATATGTAGACGATACTCTATGCATTGGCAAACCCTCGCACATCTCCATCTTACAAACATCCCTCAACGATTATAGTAACAGACTACAATTCACCTGATGAGGGCAAATATCAGAATGAGGAACTGAACAATGAGACTTATTTGTGCCTATTGTCCCACAGAAGGTTCTACTAAGGGAGAAGTGAAGGAATTTTTTGAGGCTTTAGAGAAAGCAATTGACACAATGAAAAAGGAAAAGTTGGTCCTTGCAGGGATCTAAATGGCAGAGTAGGAAATGATTGTCAGATATACCAAAATATTTTGGGAAAATTTGGAGAAAAGTGCAAAGCTAATAATAATGGCAAATACCTGTTGGATTTCTACTCAGGATATGAACTGGTTTTTACTAACACAATGTTCCAACATAAAAATGTACGCAAATTCACATGGAGAGAAGAGGCAAGGAATAAGAAAAGTCTCATTGACTGTTATTGTTGATAGGGATGTTTTCACACTGGTGCAGGATACTAGAGTGTACAGAGGATTTGAAATTTCAAATGATCACCATTTAGTCTTGAGAAGGTTAATATTGAATTGCATATTGAAAAGATTGATATGTAAGAAAGTTTTAAAGCGAATTAAAGTTGAGCAGCTCTCAGATGTGAACTACAGAGTAAAATACACAAGCATTATTCAAGAAAAAATCAAAGAGTTTCAGAATAGTAACCAAACCTTGCAGATTCAGTGGCAAGCCCTGAAGAAAACCCTGATTGATTCAGCCAGAGAGGCATGTGGGCTGGTTGTCTGTAAGGATTGAAAAATCAGAACTCTCATGGTGGACACAGGAAGTTAAAGAGGCAGTGAAAGAAAAAGAAGAAAGCATATCAAAAGTTCCCATCAAATAAGTCAGCTTGTTCTCTTAGAGAATACAGAGACACATGTAAGAAAGCTAAATGCTGTGTAAAACTAGCTAAACAAAAGTCATGGGAAGACTTTGGAAAGAACATCGAAAAAAAATATCAAGAAGATGAAAAGATATTCTGGAGGTTGATGCAGAAGCTCAGAAATGGAGGAAAGAGTGCTGTAAAAGGAATTAGGGATGAGAAAGGTGACATGAAAAATGGAGAAAAAGACATCCTTGAAGTATGGAGTAATTACTTCGAAAAATTGCTAAATGAAACAAGCAGTGATGACAGCACAGAGGTAAAAAACACTGCCAGGAATACATATCCATACTTGAAGTAGAAAAAGCTATCAAAAGTCGGAAATGTAGAAAAGCAGCAGGAGTAGATGACATTCAACCAGAAATGCTTAAGTATGGCGGTATAAAAGTCTTACAGTGGTCTAAAAGTCTTAGGGCGGAATAAAAGTCTGCACTGCATAGTTTATAAGGCCTGGACAGAGGGACGAATTCCAGATGATTGGAGTAGAGCTCTCATGGTACCCATATATATAAAAAAGGGAAATAAAAGTGAATGTGAGAATTACAGAGCTATTTCTCTACTGAGTATTCCTGGTAAGATATACGCAAGTATCCTTGGAAAACGGTTGAGAAGGATTGTGGAAGAGAAGCTTGGTGAAGAACAAGCTGCATTCAGGCCAAATTGAGGCTGTCAGGATCAGATTTTCTTTACAACAAATAGTTGAGAAATCATGGGAATATAACAAAGATCTGTATTTAAGTTTTGCAGATCTGGAAAAGGCATATGACAAGGTGTCAAGAGAGAAGCTATTCAATATGCTACACTTATATACTGTCAATGGGGTATTATATCAAGTAATACTTAGTCTTTATTTGAATTGTAAGTCAGCAGTTAGAATTGACGGAGGTACAGGAATATGGTTTAATGTTAAATCTGGTGTCAGACAAGGATGTACATTATCCCCTCACTTATTCATTATCTATATGGATCACATTAGGGAAAGTGGCATTAAACATGATATCAAAATTGGAGATGTTAATGTCAGCTATTTGCTTTATGCTGATGATGTTATACTTCTAAATAAATTCGCTACAGAAGTACAAGTTTCCTTGGCTAAATTGAATAACTGTTGTAATAGATATGGTATGAAGATCAGCAATAACAAGACAGAAACAATGAAAATAGGTAGAATCATTGAAAATATCAACTGCATTGTGAATGGAGAACCTATAGAACAAGTGAAACATTTCAGCTACTTGGGCATGATTTTTAGTGAAGATGGTAAATTAAATATGGAAATAGACAACACAATCAACAAAGTCGGTATGGTAGGAAGTCAACTGAATAAATTTATATGGAATAAGAGAGAAATTAGACAAAACACTAAATTAGTTGTATACAAGACAGTGTTCAAACTAATTTTTACTTATAGATATGAGAACTGTGTCAGAAGTAAAACACTTGACCAAAGACTAGAGACAGCAGATATGAGAGTCCCGACAAAGATTAGGGGCATGAACAGATGGCTTCAATGGCAATATCATATTAAAAACAAGAATATTAGGAAAGAACTTGGACATTGTTAGCATCCAGTTATGTATTAGCAGAGCTAATCTCAGGTGGTATGGTCACTTAAACAGAATGGACAAGGAAAGATTCGCTACACAGGTGTTCCCTTCCAGGTTGGCAGGAAAAAGACCCAGAGGAAGACCAAGTTATAGGTGGAGTGATACAGTAAAAAGTGCTTTAAAAGATAGAAATATAAAATCTGATAATGTTGGAATCTTGACAAATAACAGACTGGTTTGGAGGAAAATTGTAGACAGAAAGTTAGTAATGATATAAATTTTTCAAGTAGTACTATCATATCCTGTACACCACTTGAGGATATATATCAGGAATGTGATGCTGATGATGATATATGATCTTAAATATGACTTATTTATACACCTATATTTAAGTGAAAAGAGGAGGAAGAAGATCGGACATAAAATCATGTGCAGGATAAAAATGCATACTACCTTTATTGTTATTCATCACTTATAATGGATATTATGAAGGAAAGCGGCATTAAATCTGATATCAAAACTGGAGATAATCACTCAACTCATTAATGCAGATGATGGTATACTCATAAATAAATTCAGCACAAGTCTTCAGGATCCTTCTTGATGGGGAGGTGGAGAGGATCCAGAGACGAGTGACCAAGATGATAGCAGGTCTGTGGAAAACCTTATGAGAACATACTGAAGATTTGTGGGTTGCAAAAATTGGTTGATAGGTGAAAAAGGGGTGATATGATTGAGACATTCAAATTACTAAAGGGTTTCTATAAGATCAATCCAGAAGATATTTTTGAGAATAGGACTGATAGTGGGAGGACTAGGGGCCATACATGGAAGATGGGCAGAATGTGGTTAGCAGGAGTGTTAGAGCTAGGTTTTTACTTGGAGAGTGGTGAATGAGTGGAATAAGCTGCCAGAGTCTGTTGTGGGTGCTATGACCATGAATGAGTTCAAGGCGAAACACGAATTTATTCAATTGACTTCCCACGATACCAGCTTTGCTGATTCTGTTGTCTATTTCTATATTTAGTTTACCATCTTCAGTAAAAATTGTGCCTAAGTAGCTGAAATGTTTTACTTGTTCCACAGGTTCTCCATTCACAACACAGTTGACATTTTCAATGATTCTGCCTATTTTCATTGTCTTTGTCTTTTTATTGCTGACCTTCATACCATATCTATTACAACAGCTATTCAATTTAGTCAGAGAATCTTGCAGACTTGTAGCGGATTTATTTAGAAGTATAACATCATCCGCATAAAGCAAAGAGCTGACATTAACATCTCCAATTTTGATATCAGGTTTAATACCACATTCCTTCATAATGTGATCCATATAGATAATGAATAACAGAGGGGATAATGTACATCCTTGTCTCACACCAGATTTAACATTAAACCATCTTCTTGTACTTGCTTCAGTTCTAACTGCTGACTTACAACTCAAATAAAGACTAAGTATTGCTTGATATAATGCCCCATTGACACCATATAACTGCAGCATATTGAATAGCTTCTCTCTTGGCACCTTGTCATATGCCTTTTCGAGATCGACAAAACTTAAATACAGATCTTTGTTATATTCCCATGCTTTCTCGACTATTTGTCATAAAGTGAAGATCTGATCCTGACAGCCTCTATTTGGCCTGAATCCAGCTTGTTCTTCACCCAGCTTTTCTCCCACAATTCTTCTCAACCGTTTCTCAAGTATACTTGCATAGATCTTGCCAGGAACACTCAGTAGGGAAATACCTCTGTAATTCTCACATGCAGTTTTATTTCCCTTTTTATATATGGGTACTATGAGAGCTCTACTCCAATCATCGGGAATTCGTCCCTCTGTCCAGGCTTTCTGAACTATGCAGTGCAGTGCAGCCACTGTAAGACTCTTATACCACCATACTTCAGCATTTCTGGTCGAATATCATCTACTCCTGCTGCCTTTCCACATTTCAAGCCTTTGATGGCTTTTTCTACTTCAAGTATGGATATGTATTCCTGACTGCATGCCTGTCAGTGTTTTTTACCACGGTGCTGTCATCACTGCTTGTTTCATTTAGCAGTTTTTCAAAGTAATTACTCCATACTTCAAGGATATCTTTTTCTCCCGTTTTCATGTCACCTTTATCATCTCAAATTCCTTTTACAGCACTCTTTCCTCCATTCTTAAGCTTCTTCAACAACCTCCAGAATATTTTGCCCAAAATAATAATAATAATAATAATATAGAAACTATATAAAGTTCGGCAAGTCCAAGCATAAGCAAATACCTGGATAGTGCAACATCTGACCCATTTGGTAGTGCTACACTGAGGCAACTCATAGTAAGGGTGGAGCAAGCTCCGATCACTATTCTTGGTATTGAAACTCTTGGAGTTTCTTATTCGGCTATGAAACAATATGTGATGTAATATCCCTTAACTTAAATAAGTTCATGTCGCCGAATTGAAGCCTTTGGCTCTTCATATAATTAATAATTTATTATGACACCTTCTTGACTATTCTCATAGTAGGGTATGTAAGTCCGTTTGCTACAAACTTGGTATTACTAGGTCTACCAACTGAATAAATTTATATGAAATGAAATAGAAATTAACCAAAACATTAGCAGTGTTTGGAAATGTTCAAATCAATTTTAATTTAGAGGTCTGCGTTGAGCCACCCAAAATAAGACTGTAAGAGGTTTCATTCCAGTCGCCAACTTGAGGAACTTTATTCTAAGTCTTGCTTCAGCCAGCACCCAAGTTAGTCAATCTTGGGCACACGCTTTCTTCTCCAGTTGGCGTTTTAATCCCGCATCTCAAAAAATCAACCACGGAACTAACACTATTATAAACAATAATATGAGTGTTAAGGTTTAGGGTCACAAGATGTGGCCATTGGTTGGTTGTCTCTCTCTCTCTCTTTCTTTCTCTCTCTCTCTCTCTCTCTCTCTCTCTCCCCCCTGAAAAGCTTTGATTCATTAATAGCTTGAGTACAGTGAAGACTTAAATAATGGAGGATGGCTATCAACCTACCTACTTTCAAAAAATTAATTAGGATTAAAAAAGGAACTAACTGTTCCTTTTGTGGAATAGCAGGTTAGAGGAGGGGTTGAGTTGGGTTAGAAATAAAACAGTTCACCAAAGTCTAGAGTTATCACAGACATGGGACTACTGAAAAAATATAAGCCAATGAACAGATGAAATCATTGGCTTAATCATATTAAAAAAGAAACTTAACATCATTAGCATTCAAAAATATGTAAGCAGAGCTTATCAAAAGTGGTATGGTGAAGAATAACAATCAGCAAAACGGGTGTTTTATTCCAGGTTGGTAGGAAAAAAGTCCAGAGAAAGAAAACAAGAACAAAGGTGGACTAATGTGCTCAATACTCTTCCAGAAAACCAAAATATAGGATCTCCAATATTGAAGTTCATCTTCAAATTCCTGATATGCACCATCCAGATATACAGGATACCATGATAACACAACATGATTACATTTTACATTATTATTATTAATCGTCCATCAACAATTTTTCTCCAAATTAAGTAGCTGTTAGAACTCCAATATTATCAGACATTTTGGATCTTGGCCTTCTAAGGAACTTATAACTGTGTCAAACTATCCAGGTCCTGGTCTTACCTTTTAGAAAAGCAACTGAACTCTCTGCCCATCTCCCAAACCCCTCTCCAAAATCCCTTACATCCTTCGAACCTTAGAAAAAATTTCCCATATTCTTAAAAGATATAACATAAAACTTCCTTTAAGATATACCAAAAATTAGCCACTCTTTCCAGATAGATATCATCACACTGGTAATTACTATACTTTCCTCCTGCAAACTAATATAGGAGGATGTGCTGAAAAGTTGTGATAATCACCATAAAGGAATTGAGATAGAACCATGTAACTTACAATTATTCTACATATTTTTATAGTTTTGGTCCTTTTATTACTGATTCTTATGCCAAACTGTTTGCAGCTGTTATTCAATCTTCAGATTAGGAGTTCAGTATGCTAACAATTTCAAGATTCTTCCTAATGTCTTCATTTTTTATTTTTGATGCCATCCATTCATTCCCCTCATTTTTCTCAGAACTCTCATATCTATGACCTGTAATCTTTGATCAAAGGCTTTATTTCTAATCCAACTCTCACATCAATAAGTTAAAATTGGTTTGAACAGTCTTGTATGTTGCTAGTCTAATGTTTTGGCTAATTTCTCCCTTATTCCATATAAATTTATTCAGCTGAATTCCAACCATGCCAACAAAATCTGTTGTCTGTTTCCTGTGTTTGTTTCCATATTTAATTTGCTATCTATCTACACTAAAAATTGTGCCTAAATAAATAGCTGAACTATTTTACATGTTCCATAGGTTCTCCATCAAGAACACAACTGAAGTTTTTGATGGATACAGATCACCCAATCCAATGGGGAAAAACTCCCTTATACAAAAACAGATACAAATCAGAGGGAGATAGACTGTTCCTGGATTCTGCCTCAGCATTACAAAATTCCCCAAACCTAAACAAATTTTGCTGCATCATATTGTCAAAAATCTGGGAGACCACCACTGTGAGACCTTCAGCAAGATTGCATCCATAATCCATAAGTGTGTGTGTGTGTGTGTGTGTGTGTGAGAGAGAGAGAGAGAGAAAGAGAGAGAGTGTGTGTGTGTGTGTGTTAGGACTGTAGGAGCAAGTCTTTTGAAATCAGCCTGTGTTTTCCTTCCAGCTGGTGTGCCTGTGTGCACATACTTAGCAATTTGTTTGTGTCAATGAAGATGCCTTGGTGACCAAAGCAAAATATTGGCTTATAATTTAATTAGATAAATAAATTTAGATAATTATTATTTTTAGAAGTGTATTTTCTCCATTAAACATCAACATGTGAGAAAGTAGAGCATATGACACAGTGAATAGTTTAAAATGTGGTGTGTGAGTGACATTATAAACCACAGAGAAGACCTCTTGCGATGATTTTGACTCTATAAAGTTCTAGGATGATGATGATAATATATTTTAACTGAGAAGGGAAATAAACAAATTAGCAAAACATTAAATAAATCTGAAATATTCCTTATTTCAACTTTTTTTGACTGAAAATAATTACATCCATAAAGAATCCTAAACACACTGGTGTCCAAAAGCTAAAAAGACAAACTACATTTTTACCTGTATACGAAAAACTTTTACACAACTACAACCAAATGTGGACATAAATTTATTGCCAGATTACTAATAAATTATATTACACAAAAAATGAGTTAGAAATTTCGTACAAATTAAATTATAATACATTTCTGGCAAAAGTGATAAATTTCCTAAGGATGTATTTAAGGAATTAATGTACAGTGCTTACAGAAAACTATATGGAGAGACAATTTTCAGTATGGAATATGTCCACCCTGAACTGTGCAGAAGTTCTCAGTTACCATGCTTAGCACCAAGTGATTTAGGAATTCTTCAGGGAAACTGGCCCACTCCTCCTTCAGATAAGGATAAAGCCATGTTTGTTTCCTGGAGATGAATTTTGTTCTATGAGGCTGAGATCAGGGGAGCATACTGGTCACTCAATTAATATCCATGATCCCCAGAAGTTTCTCCACTGTTCGTGTACAATGCGCTGTGGCACTGTCATCCATAAATATTAATTCTTCGCCTACAGCACCACGGAACAATCAAACATGACATAGAAGAACTTCATTGCAATATCATTCACCAGTCCCTTTTGCCAGCACTGGTAGCTCAGTGTTCCATTAAGCATAATGCCTCCCCACACCATAACCCCAGTACCACTATATATATCTATCTCTTTCAAGAACTTTCTTGCAGTGGTAGGCAGTACCATTTTCACATCAGATCAAGTGCCATCTAGAATCAGAAGAAAGATTAAAATGACTCTCATCTGAAAAGAGTACATCAGCCTATTGGTGTTTTGTCCAATTTTTATGGAAACAATGCAACTGAAAACATGCTATACGACAAGGTGTGGATAAAGGGACACAGACTACAGGCCTTCGAGCATGTAGACCTACTTGTTGCAGACGTCTTGTCACAGTTTGTCAAGATATTCATGTACTTGTGTTTGAATGGTGCCAACTTGCAAGCTAACCTGCCGTGAGTTGAATATATTTTGCTGTCATAACCAAAACTCTCTCTTTATAGTCTGTGGCAGAGCAAGGGCAACCTCTTAGCAAACGTCTGGAATACGTTCCCCTGATTGGAAATGCTGCCCACAGCCTGGATACAATGCTATATGAGATTCCAAACTCTCTGGCAATATCAGTAATTCTGCAGCCTTTTTCAAGCTTTCCAATAATTCTTTCCCATGTCAAATCATCTAGATGATGTCTTTGAAACATTACAAGACTATATTCCTTCAAAAAAACAGCTTTCTTCCAACACAATTGGCTTAGCTCTGTCTTCTGTCTTTTATCCTGTTATGTGCTACTACGTGACCATTTGATTGCGATTCAAAAATTTGAATGTGTGTCCACTTTCTGCTAGAAATCGTCATTTTTGCAAATTGTCACAAGCTCCATCTAAATTTCCAGCTGCAATCTTCAGAAATAGAGTTTATCCTTAGGTTTTGGGTACCAGTCTAAGACTATACCCATCCTTAAATACCATAGTTCCTTCAACTTTTGTGGATTATACTGCTAACAAATAAACAGTGTTGGTGCAGTTAAAATAAAAATTAAAAAACCTCCTTCAAAAAAACCTTCAAATTAAAAAAAAATAAAGAAAACCTTATGAAAATGTCTTCCTCATTCACTTCAACGTAGTTAAATACCAACGTAATGAAATGCACCATCACCTGCAGACATCCAAATCTGACCAAACTCTAAATTATTGTCATAGCCCATGCTAACTGTCTCAACTACACTGTGATTTTATTATTATTATTATTATGGGCAACTCCAAGGAGTCCTTAGACTCATTGAGGGAGGCCCTACCATCATGTCAAGAACAACTATTCGACATTCACACAGTATCTATCATACCTCGCCTTGAACTCATTCACAGTTGTGAGTGCCATGACTGTGAATGAGTTCAAGCAGCTTATTCCACTCATTCACCACTCTCCAAGTAAAAAACCTAGCTCTAACACCCTTGCTAACCACATTCTTGCCCAGCTTCCTTGTATGGCCCCTTGTCCTCCCACCACAGTCCAATTCTCAAAAATATCTTCTGAATTAATCTTATAGAAACCCTTCAGTAATTTGAATGTCTCAATCTTATCACCCCTTTTCCACCTATCAACCAATTTCTGTAACCCACAAATCTTCAACCTGTTTTCATTCCATAGACCTGCTATCATCTTGGTCACTCGTCTCTGGATCCTTTCCACCTCCTCCTCCCCATCAATAAGAAACCCCTGCACCCAAATCTGGGCACAGTAGTCTAGATGGGGTCTTATCAAGGATCGATACAGAGGAACAATAACCTGTTTGTCTCTGCTTGTTAAAGTATTTTTCAGTAACCAAGTGATTTGATGAGCTGATTTAGCCACTTTTGCGATGTGCCCCCCCCCCCTAAACTTCAACTCCCTATCCACCAACGCTCCCAAATTCCTGGCCTCATCAATCTCCTGGAGAACGGTTCCACCAATGTGATATACTGCTGCTCATCTTTTCACCCCAAAATGCATAACCTTACACTTTGCTACATTAAACTGACATTGATTCTCCTTAGCCCAGTCCTCCAAACTATCCAAACCATCTTGCAAAATTTTGACATCCTGTGCACTCACTATTGCTCTACCCAATTTGCATCATCAGCAAACAAATGAACACTTCTTAAATTAAACATATTTGGTCATTTGAATATTAAACATACAAACTTATTGTTTTAATACTGACCATACGTAATGCGCACAGACATCTTACATTCTTTGCCTACCAGTTTCACTAGCAAACTGTACAGCTTTTTCAAGGTGTAACAGAAAAGCATAAAAAAAACTAGTAAATGCAAATTGAAAGGAACATAAAAAACGTTGTAAACAATCTAGTAGCTAAGGTTACATGTTCACTCGAAAGAGGTAATAAACACCATTCAAGACCTCTTTCCTCTAGACATCACACAGATGTTTAAACACTGCCTTCAGTCTAATTTCTTCAAGGTTAGCAAAACTACATACCAATAATTAGAAGGCCTAGCAATGGGAAGCCTGGAAAAAACTTGGAAAAACTTGAAAAAGAAATTCTCTCCACAATCTCTCTCCTAGACCATCTACATGGTGGAGATATGTAGATGATATTTTCATTATATGGCAAGACAGTTTAGAAAACCTAAAATTGTTTGTGAATAAAATCAGCTCAATACATAACAAGATAAAATTCACTCTGGAAGTAGAAAACAACAGCCAACTGCATTTTTTAGACATCTTGATAAAGAGACAATCAAATAGTGTCAAATTACCTATTTACAGAAAGCCTACAGACACTGGAAGATATCTTCATAATACTTCAAACCATCACAGGACACACAAACTGAGCATTATCCACATGTTGAGAAATAGAGCCCGAAAGTTTATATCAGAAGAGGAGGATACAGAGACCGAACTCTCACTAATAGCCAACACATTATCACAAAATGGATATCCTCCAAACATCATAAAAAATATCTACACGATGACAACCCCCAGACAAGAAGAATCAAGCTCCCAGCACATTTCTACTGTAGTGATACTTTTCATCAGGTCAATTTCTTATCAAATAGCCAGAATACTAAGAGCATGCAACATCAGAGTAGTCTTCAAACCAACCACCAGCATCAGACAGGTTTTAGGATCCCCAAAAGATAAGGTGCCATTCTACAAACATCCAGGAGTATATTACATTCCTTGCTCCCGTGGGCTTGCCTACATTTGACAAACTTCACGGAGTTTAGAGACCAGACAAAAAGAACATGTTGGTGATGTAAACCACAACAGAAGTATTTCTTCCATCTTAGCACATCATTCTGTACATCTAACCATACGATAGAGTGGCAAAACAGCTCCATGCCATATTTGATGATGACTACAGACATCGTTTATTCGAGGCAGCCACAACAGTGTTAATAACCGGCGGAAACCTCAACAGATATCAGGGTACTATTCTGAACAGTTCGTGGAAAAACCTGATCCGCTCTCTAAATCCATCTGAACTACAGCTAGCAAGTAATCACATTACGCGTTTACAACAAACACGCATGCATGATAATGAATAAGAACAATAAATCCTCTCAGTCTCTGTCACACAAACGTGTAACCTTAGCTACCAGATTGTTTACAACGTTTTTTATGTTCCTTTCAATTTGCATTTACTAGTTTTTATGCTTTTCCTTTACACCTTGAAAAAGCTACAGTTTGCTAGCAAAACTGGTAGGCAAAGAATGTAAGATGTTTGTACGTATTACATATGGTCAGTATTAAAACAATAAGTTTGCATGTTTAAATGAAAACTTCCTGTCAGATCCTTTCCTATATCGTTAATGAACAAATTGAAAAGTAGTGGTCCAAGAACAGAACCCAGCAGCACACCACTAGTCACAAGCCGTCTTTTGGACTCTATTCCTGAATAAACCACTCTCTGATATCTCTCCATCAACCACCCTCCAATACATCTCACCAACCCTATATCCATCCCCATATGCTGTAGTTTACTGATTAGAATTCCATGTGGTATCCTGTCAAAGGCCTTAGCAAGGTCCAGTAGATTCACTGTAAACCCATTACCCTTATCCAGTTCAGTCGTCACTGTGTTATAAAACGTGAGCAAGTTACTGAGGCATGATCTACCCTTCACAAAACCATGCTGTCCCCCATACAGTATCCCATTTTCATCTATCCAATCCTGTATTTTTTTCTTGACTATTTTCTCCAAGACCTTGACAACGATTCCTGATATGCTAATCAGTCGGTAATTTACAACAGCAGTCTTGGAACTTCCTTTATGGTAGAACTATTTTCCCCTCTTTCCACCCCTTTGGGACGAAATGAAACAAAATGGTCAAGGGCACTGACAATTCTTTAGCCGCTTCACATACGACAAGAGCTGGTATACTATCCAATCCCACAGATGTATTGACATTGAGGTTTTGTAATTGACTATTCACCTCCACATCATTCACCACAATTCCCGTATAAGCTATTGGTTCAATCATTCCTGCAATGTCACCAACTGGATGATATACTCTTGCAAAGTGCTCGCTCATAAAATCATTCTGCTATATATATTTTTTCTTTACTTGCAACATATCAAAAAAACTGTTTGGGATTCTCTTTATCCTGCATGGCTAATGTTCTTTCATAATTGGCTTTTGCTTTTCCTACCACACTCATTACCCTTCTGGCCTGCGCTTTATATTGTTCATGTGCCAGCCGGTCACCTTTCTCCTTAAATTCCCTCCACAGTTGTTTCTTTTTTTGCAGCTCAAGGTTAATGGTGTTATTCATCCATTTAACCCCTATTTTATTTATTATTCGGACTCTAGGTATACATTGTCTCATGCAAACACTTCTTAACCGCTTCCCATGCAATATCAACATCCAGCCCTTGCTGTTTTATATGCCATGGCACTGAACCAATCAAACTCCTAAGCTTGTCATACTTACCAGCCCAATAATTCCACATGTATCCCTATCTTAATTGTAAATTCCACAACTTTAGCCACTTCCCAAGTCAAGATCCTATGATCACTCTCATCAATTGGTGGCAACGTGGTCATATTCGTTACAATCAAATTCTCAGATGCAACTACTAGGTCAAGCACTCTCTGACCCCTAGTATTTTCCATTATATGCTGTTGCAGATAGCTATACCTTAATAACCGCATAAAATCCAGTTCCTTCCTCCCATGTGTCCTCTCCTCCTTCCAATCAACTCTCATAATAATTACCCTCCTTCCACTCATTTCTTCTATTTGCTTATGCATACTATCTCCACCATCTATTCCATCTCCTGGTCTATAGCAGCACCCAACTGTATATTTTGTTCTGCTAGCCTCAATCTCATACCAAATAGCTTAAAAGTGCTCTTTTCTTTATCCTGCAGTTCCACTTCTATTCTCCTTGGCTGTAGCTCAGCTATCATCAATAACACTCCTTCCCCCATTTTATTCTCCCTGTCACTCCTGAACACACCATACCCCTCACACTCAATCCCACTAGCTATATCATCTTCTGTCAGCCATGTTTCACTAATGCCAATTAACCTGTGGCCTGGAAGTGCCAAACAAGGCCAAATATTCTTCCTTCTTGTTCCTAATACTTCTGGCATTAGTATACATGAATTGCAGAAGCCCATTTGTTCCATCCCTATTTCGATGCCTTATACTAACTATCCCATCTGATTTATTGTCCTTTGTACTTGCTCAACTGTCTCCCTAAAGTCTGCATATCTACCCTCCCCCTTAATAACTCTAGTTTCCCTGATTCTGCACATCCACCTCATTTATCAACACCTTTTCAAGTCTCCATATACCAAATCCATTGAAATGTAAACCATCCATCTTATATAAATCCTTTCGCCCATCAAATTCACTCCGCACATCCACAAATTCCACACCACTCCTCCTGCATAATCCGTGCATAAAGTCATTAGCAATTTTAGCCCTCCTCCTATACTCTTCACTGTCATACCATGGCAACAGACTCACCATCGTAACTCTCTAACTCTTCTCTTTTGCTACCTCAAGTAATTCCTTCAAGTCCTCTCTCATAGCCATTTTGTCTCCTTTCAAATCATTCGTTCCTACTACTACTATTAATTCTTTCACCCTCTGTTTTTGCATTCTAATTGACTTGCTTACATCCTTAACGTTTGCACCAGGTTGGTACGATTTTGTTAAACTCTCATCTATCACACCTCTTACTAAAGAATCTCCGTACAACACTTGCTCTTTCATTTTGTTTACACTCACCATCATACTCTTATTTTTCTTATCATACTTTTGCCGTCTATTAGTTGGTACGTTCGGTAAACATTTTTGGCAGCGCTCCAGCTGATTTTCGATATGATTTGTCCTGTGTATCGCTTCGCGTAACCATGCGATCTCATTGCATCTGTCTCATCATTTTTATTATCCGTTAATTCATTCATTCGTTCTGTATGTTTACCTTCATTCTCACTTTCAATGCCACTCTCACAGCTATCTGGTACTACCTCGCAAATATCACTATTCATACCTCGCATATCACTATTTTCTACATTCTCACTTTCAACAACGATATCACTCTCATGACCTGAAACACTATTTAAATCCTCACATTCCTTACACTTTCTGCACACATTCACTCCACTATCGTTGTCTAACCAGACTCCAACCGCTCTCCTCAAAGCATACATTTCACAAACAGTACACTGAATAAAATCCTTTAAATTAAAAGTTTTAGACAAAGATGACAACCTGGACGGCATTGTATTTATATTCCTCCTTATTGGCACCATGTGCACAAATAATCGTATCCATCAAATTACTAATTGGAAACTCAGAAAACACACAAAAATCACCCAGACATGCTGAGATACAAAAAGTAAATAATACTATGTAAGATTCAAGCAAATTTACCAATTATTACTTAAATAACACTTATCTGTTCAGGAGCTCTCTACAAACACTACACCTCTGTAGCCCTCTAGTGGCCTCAATCATTAATTTCTTCACAAAAGTATGCTTTTGTGTGATCTGATATTTCTTGCCAGATGATGAATCTTGATTTTCTATTGCTTAAGATTTCGTTTCTTTTTCTCAATATGTATCGTTCATCTACTACCTTATCTAAACATCTCAACTGTTTCCCCAATTCTGAAAATCAATCTAACCTCTTTGACTTCTTATCCCTAAAGCTTGTTTTCCTGCAATCCAAAGATCCTAAGTGAAACATCTTCCTGAATTCTTTAATGTTCAAGCACTAACTAGCTCCCTTTTTTCAAATTCCACTTATCAAGCTGAAAGAGAAACTTCAAGATTTGTCAGTGGAACACTCAACACACTGGATCTTATCTTACCCAGATCTGCTTCCATGGGACAGGAAAAAAATTTCAATATAAACATGGTTTGCTATGAATTATTATACTTTCCCTCATACTGAATTTGTCCAGCAGGATTCTTTCTTCCCCCCCCCCCACCTCATCTTCACTCCTTGTAAATTTGCATTTTAATTCTGTTACTGTCTTTTCCTCCATATCCGGTATAATAAATATACAGTTTTATATTTCCATCATGATCAAGACACAAAAAAATTCATAAAAGTAAGCTCACCTTTAGTTCAACTTTTTGGAAAGTCTCGTTACAGTAATTGCATTTCATTTCTCTTGCAGGGCACAAATTCTTAAGATGATTATGAACTTTATTTGGTTGCAGCTCCACTTGGCAATACTGACATTTGACTTTCTCTAAACTACAAGCACGTTTATGCATCTATAGGTTAAAAAAAAAAATCTTCAAGATTCTGGTAATAAGCTATTGTTCATAAATTACATAATTTTCTGGTAGAAAGAAAGAAGTATACATGGCATATTCCAGTAATTGGACCACATTTTTTTAATAAGTTTTTTTAATATCATTAGGTCTACAAAGACCAGGAAAGGAGGGTGACTTGGTTGGTGAGAGTAGCTAAAGAGAGGTATGAACAGCAGTTAGCTAATGAAGCCAAAAAGAATCCTAGGGAGTTCTTTCGATATGTAGCCAGCAAAAGAATGATTATGGAAGGATGACATTGATTGGAGAAAATGGTATAAAGACAGCTGTTGCAGAATGTGTGGTGGAGATACTTAATGAGCAGTTCATAAAGATCTTTCAATCTTGTGAATGTGACTTCATGGAGAGATTGAGAGCAGTTGATGATGTGGAGGAGAGACTGACTGTAAGTGAGCAAGAGGTGTTTGGGGAATTGAGTAAACTAGATGTAAATAACACTGTGGGACTTGATAATATATCACCGAATATTCTGAAGGAATGTGCCAGGGAGTTGACACCTGCCTGGACATATTTTTTTTAATACGAGTCTTGCACTTGGTCAAGTTCCTAAGGAGTGGAAAGAGTGCAAGATTGTGCCACTTCATAAAGGAGGTAATCGAACTCTAACTAAGCATCAAACTATAGGCCTATCTGTGTGTCAGGTGTTGTGGTTAAGTTATTGGAAAAGCTTGTGAGAACTAGGATCCAGAGTTGGGATGACAACAATGGTATTATCTTTGATGGACAGCATGGATTTGCTAAAGGGAGGTCATGTTTTAGTAATCTACTTACTTATTACAATAAAGTGACTGCTTCCTTGGACAGAGGAGAAGGATACACAGTAACATACTTGGATTTTGCAAAGGCTTTTGACAGAGTACCTCATGATAAGTAGACATTCAAACTAGAGCAGATGGGACTGGATATAGATTAGTGCATTGGATTGGAGACTGGCTATCTGATAGATATCAACAAATTGTGTATGGGGGTGCGATATCCAGGAAAAGGAAAGTCACTAGTGGAGTGCCTCAGGGGTCTGTTTTAGGGCCATTACTGTTTAATTTGTATATTAATGATATTGGCGAAGATTTGGATGGAGATATTCAGTTGTTTGCAGATGAAGCAAAGTTGGGATGAACCATAAAGAGTAGTGAAGATGTTGCGGCCTTACAAGAAGACTTGAATAAATTGAGTGATTGGGCATGGAAATGGGGATGTGAGTTCAATGTTGCAAAATGTAAGGTTTTAAAATTTGGAAAACAAAGATGGGATGCAGAATTTATGCTTGGTGAGAATATATTGTTGGAGGTAGAGGAAATAAGAGATCTGGGGGTAATAGTGGATAAGGATCTAAAATTTAGGGGACACATCGCCAAAATTGTGAAGACAACACAAATGCTTCTGGGAATGATGCGGAGGGCACTGACGTGGAAGTAGGAAGATACTTGCTCCGTTGTATAAGGCTTTGATTAGGCCACACATGGACTATTGTGCCCAGATTTGGTCACCGGGTTTTGAGAAGGATGAAGAGATGTTGGAAAGGGTCCAAAGGCAACTGACTAAGGTAGTTTCTGACCTCTGGAATGTCGAGTATGAGGAAAGATTGAGAAGATGTAATTTGCAGAGTATGGTGGACAGGAGGAAGAGGGGAGATATGATAAAGATCTACAAGTTAGTAAGAGGTTGTTATAGGATCAATGGTGGAGAAGTTCTACAGAGAATAGTGGGAGATCAGTGGAGAACCAGAGGTTATCCCTGGAAACTGTATAAAGAGGGTGTGAGTAGGGGGAGTGAGAGGCAGGTTTTTTTTCATGCAGAGTTGTGAATGATTGGAATGCCTTGCCTGAGAGTGTGGTGTCTGCAAGGAGTCTGAGTGTGTTTAAGACACGGTGTGATGAGATGTGTGTGTGATAAAAGGACCTCCCAGATGAGTCTTTGACTCCATGAGGTCTTGGAGTAATAATAAGTTTTTAATATTAATTTTTTTAATTAATAAGCTATAAAAAAACAATGAATTAGTAAAAGACCCAACAAGTTTCGTAAGTCATTTGACTTATATCTTCAGGAGTAAAATGTAACTTAAAGTTTAAAACACAAAGAAAAGAGAAATTATTAGTATTAGTTCATACTATACAGTTGTAGCCATCTGACTATTCATAAATTAAAAATCAGAATGCAGATTCAAAGCAGTGCTGAGTTTAAACGATGCTGGATGATGCCACATTCTGTTGTTCATGTTCATAATGTCCGAGGTCTGATTGAGATATATTTTTTTATTACAGTTGACTAAACTTGGTGGAGAATTAATCTTTGATTTTTATTGCATTGTGTTGGTATTTTAAGCATGTTTGCAGCTTCTTTAAATTTCCTTATGTAACAGTTTTTTTCTATGTAAGACATGTTTGTTTTCTGCCAGAGTACATTGTGGTTGGTGGAAGTGGTATGGAAAGCTAGACCTGATTTGTGTTCTCTTCTATTTTGCACATCCTTTTGGTGTTTGTTCATGCGAATTTCTCCAGATCTTCCTGTCTGTCCTATGTAGCAGATGCCGCAAGAACAATGAATTTTGTAAACACCTGGTTTTTTTAAAGGATGATGATGATGAGGTTTCGGAGGATGTAGAAATCTCACAATTTTTTCCAGCGGCAGAAAGGCTACTTTGATATTATATTTGTTAAGTAATTTAGCCATCTTGTGTGTAACATTTTTGATATATGGAAGCGTGATAGCGTTTTTGAACTCTTGTTTCTGAGAGAGCCTTGTAGGAGGTGTATGGAGGATTTTTTTAATAGTCTTGGTTTCATACCCATTCTTTGAAAGATCTGTGTTAGATATTCTAATTCTTCATTTCTCTGTTTTTTTTTTTTGTGCTGGAAATGTTATACGGGATATCATTAGTGCTTGGGAAATTGTGAAGGAATATTTGTTAGCAGCAATAGTAAGCTGTAATCCACAAGTGAAGAAGACAACACAATTTGGTGTAAAGTGGATGACAAACAATATTAAACAGGAACTACATGTGAAAAAGAGGCTATGGAAGAGATATAAGGAGACAGGTGAAGAGCAGATGCATGAAGAATATAAGACACAGGAGATTCAGTGGCAAACTCTGAAGAAAACATTGATTGATTCTGCCAGAGAGGCATGTGATGAGGTTGTCTACAAGGATAAAAAAAATCAAAACTCCCTGGTGGACACAAGAAGTTAAAGAGGTAGTGAAGGAAAAGAAGAAAGCATATCAAAAGTTCCTGTCAAATAAGTCAGCTTGTGCTCTTAGAGAATATAGACGCAAATGCAAGAATGCTAAACACTGTGTAAAACTAGCTAAACAAAAGTCATTGGAGGACTTTGGCAAGAATACAGAAAATAAATATCAAGAAGGCAGCAAAATATTCTGGAGGTTGTTGAAGAAGCTTAGGAATGGAGGAAAGAGTGCTGTAAAAGGAGTTAGAGATGATAAAGGTGACATGAAAACTGGATAAAAAGATATCCTTGAAGTATGGAGTAATTACTTTGAAAAACTGCTAAATGAAACAAGCAGTGATGACAGCACAGTGGTAAAAAACACTGACCAGGCATGCAGGCAGGAATACATATCCATACTTGAAGTAGAAAAAGCCATCAAAGGCTTGAAATGTGGAGTAGATAATATTCGACTAGAAATGCTGAAGTATGGTGGTACACGAGTCTTACAGTCGCTGCACTGCATAGTTCAGAAAGCCTGGACAGAGGGACAAATTCCCGATGATTGGAGTAGAGCTCTCACAGTACCCATATATAAAAAGGGAAATAAAACTGAATGTGAGAATTACAGAAGTATTTCTCTACTGAGTGTTCCTTGCAAGATCTATGCAAGTATACTTGAGAAACGGTTGAGAAGAATTGTGGAAGAAAAGCTTGGTGAAGAACAAGCTGGATTCAGGCCAAACAGAGGCTGTTAGGATCAGATCTTCACTTTACGACAAATAGTGGAGAAAGCATGGGAATATAACAAAGATCTGTATTTAAGTTTTGTCGATTTGGAAAAGGCATATGATAAGGTGCCAAAAGAGAAGCTGTTCAATACGCTGCAGTTATATTGTGTCAATGGGGCATTGTATCAAGCAATACTTAGTCTATATTTGAGTTGTAAGTCAGCAGTTAGAATTGAAGGAAGTACAGGAAGATGGTTTAATGTTAAATCTGGTGTGAGACAAGGATGTACATTATCCCATTATCCCCTCTGTTATTCATTATCTATATGGATCACATTATGAAGGAAAGTGGTATTAAACATGATATCGAAATTGGAGATGTTAATGTCAGCTCTTTGCTTTATGTGGATGATGTTATACTTCTAAATAAATCCGCTACAAGTCTGCAAGATTCTCCGACTAAATTGAATAACTGTTGTAATAGATATGGTATGAAGGTCAGCAATAAAAAGACAAAGACAATGAAAATAGGCAGAATCATTGAAAATGTCAACTGTGTTGTGAATGGAGAACCTGTGGAACAAGTAAAACATTTCAGCTACTTAGGCACGATTTTTAGTGAAGATGGTAAATTAAATATAGAAATAGACAACAGAATCAGCAAAGCTGGTATGGTGGGAAGTCAATTGAATAAATTCATATGGAATAAGAGAGAAATTAGTCAGAACACTAAATTAGCTGTATACAAGACAGTGTTCAAACCAGTTTTAACTTATGGATCTGAGAGCTGGGTCAGAAGTAAAACACTTGACCAAAGACTAGAGACCGCTGATATGAGAGTCCTGAGAAAGATTATAGGCGTGAACAGATGGCATCAATGGCAATATCATATTAAAAACAAGGATATTAGGAAAGAACTTGACATTGTCAGCATCCAGGAATGCGTTAGCAGAGCTAATCTCAGTGGTATGGTCACTTAAATAGAATGGGAGAGAAAAGATTAGCAAAACAAGTGTTCTCTGCCAGGTTGGCAGGAAAACGACCCAGAGGAAGACCAAGATATAGGTGGATTGATATGGTATAAAGTGCCTTAGACGATAGAAATATAAGATCTGATAATGTTGGAGTCTTGACAAGTAACAGACTGATTTGGAGGAAAATTGTAGATAGAAAGTTAGTAATGATATAATTTTTTCATGTAGTACTATCATATCCTGTACACCCCTTGTGGGTACATGGCAGAAATTTGATGATGATGATGTCTTGTAGAGAATTTTGTTAATAGTGTTTTGGCTGTAACCATTTTTTAGAAAAGTATTGCTGATAACTTTAAATTCGTCTTTCAGCGCTTGTTCATTGGAACAGATCTTCAAAGCTCTGTTTTCTAGAGTATTAATGATACCTAGTTTTTGTGTTGTTTGGCGGTAGGAGTTTATGTGTATATATATATATTGGCCAATATGTGTCGGTTTCCAGTAAACAGTGAAGGAAAGACTGTTGATTGATCATAAAGGTATTGATATGCCATGGCCTTCGCCTGTGTATGAACTCTCTTGGCTTCTTGCTTTTTCTCTCTGTACTCCTCTCTGTCCTCTTCCACTCTTGACTCATCCGACTTCTGCTTTGCCTTCCTCTTAGTCGTCACTGCTTCTTGTACATTATTATTCCACCACCAACCCTCCTCCTGCTCTCCAATTTTTCCAGATGCTTCACCAAGCACCTCAACTGCATAGAATTGCTTTTGAATTATGTCTCCACCAATCTTATACACTTCTAGTCCATCCAAAATTCTCTGCAACACCTTCTCCCTAAAACGGTTCCTCACGCTCTCTTCTTTTAAGCGAAACCACTTAATTGTCTTCCTCCCATGGCTTCCAAAGGTTCTTATCTTCGCACTTATTTTAAAGTCTGCGCACAGCAGCTGGTGCTTTTGCACCACTTGATCTGTTGGTATTACCTTACAATTTGTTACTGCCTTAAGATGTTTAATTAATATATATCTGAATTAGTAATTTCCTATTTACAAGACTTACTTGAATTTCATCTCTGGAAAACTGATCTCCACAGTACTGACAGGTATTCAGACAACATTCTAATAATTGATGAATCTCCAGATTCAGCTTTGGAATTGTTTTATGACAGTCAGGACAATTAATAATGTTGTTTGCAACAGATCCTTCATGATTCTGCTGGAAATTCTATTTTAAAAAAAAGAAAAGAAAAAAAGCCCATTTCAATAAATAAATGAAGACAAATTAGAATGTGAAAAGAAAAACAAGCAGTAAAATTTAAAATTGGTTTTCAACAATAGTCTAAAAATTAGACTATTGTTGAAAATTAGACACGAATCAGAAGTATGAAACCTTTCATCAAATTAAAAGCATTTATTCGTTTATATTACTTGTGACTCCAGTGATTCTCATGTGATTTGTTCAACATTTTTAAAATGCAATTATATTTCCAATTTAGAGAATAAAAACAGAAATTATAAAGAATGTAGAATTCTCAGCTATCATGGTGTAACATGAAGAATAAATAAAATAAATTAAAAACCCTGCATAAAAGATAATAGTTGAATTAATTAAATTTCAGCATATCTAATAGAATATATACAAAGAATAAATTACAACAATCTTCTTCTTCAATCTTTTGGTTCTGTCCATTGCTGAACGAAGGTCTCCCCCATGGTTTTCCAGTGCTGCGTCGTATATCTCTGATATCGATATATCGAGCCAATATAATTAACTTTATCCTTTCCTACTTCAGCCGCCATACCAAATTCTATCGCATGTACCTCTTTGTTAAGTCGGTTGCGTCACTGTAATGTGATCTTCATTAATTTTAGTCTTATCGTTATGTCTCACTTCTTTTATACCTTTTCTTACATAATTTAACCTTTTAAGGGTCACCAGAGATTTACCTGTTCCCTGAATTCTATGAGTTATCCTGGTCACTCAGGCAAAATTTATTTTTTATCTGCGCCAGCCTGGTGTTGTGTCCCAATTTAAGATTATTTTTCTAACTAGTAATTTCCTCTCATCTAGGTTCTAGATGAGAGGAAATGCTATGCTATGTGATATCTATGCTCGAGATATCACCAAAATTTTTACTAATACTTAAGTTATTTCTCCCCTTAGTATCCCTAATATTTGTATTATGCTGCGCCTTTTGGGATATTTAGTTTAAGATATTATATGCAAAAACAAGGAGACAGAACTGAAATATGTCAGAAAGTGTAACTATGTTGCAGTCGTGACACTTTATCTCGTTTCTTAACACATTAATTTCCCGTGTGATTAGGTTCGTAATTTTTCAAGTGGTGCATTGGACAGCAATTTCAGACAACTTTTCTTATCATTGAACAAAGGTTTATTAAAAACTTTAACATGGTACAATTCAATTTTTGTTATTACTCAATTCAATGCTAAACTAAATACTTACAAACTAACATTAAATTATTAGGCTATGATCCTATAATGGGTATTACGATCATGCCACCATAACAATTCAACACATAACTTCATATGACATGGACATATAAGATTAATTCACACTATTTAACTATTCAAACTTAAGTAGATTAACTAAACCTTTTACTGCACTAAAATGACATTTTAACTTTCCTATACATTACAATAGACATGCAAAATTCTCAGGACACTTAATTATTCATATAACATTAACACTAGCCAGCTTACTTTTAATATATTCTGTCAGATACTAAAGTCCTAGTATAAATTTTCCTTGGTCACTTCGACAGTTCCATATTAGAATAATGATACCTATTACAGACAAATTTTAGTTAACATTAGATATATTTTACAGTACCTTTCTTTCTTGAGTTTTTCATATGGGCCTTTACCTTTTTCCAATTGAACTAGTTTGGTATAACGTCTCTGATAATCTGCTACTCCTATGTTCCTTTTGGAATTGAACTATGCTTACATGGCCTTAAACTTTCATAATTCAGGACACACTTTGAATCATCTATATGACGGCTGTGCAACTCGTGACACGGATATCAATATCTTTACAGCTTTCCCTTTCTCGTGGTTGTCACTGAAGTTGAAACACAAAGAATATGTTTCCTTTTCTTTGACTCTATGGCATTCTTCGCTTCTTACATAGGAAATCCGGAATCGAAATCCCGCTCACTTTTGTTTCCATGTTGTGACGACGGAGATATAACCCCAATCTCCACTCAGGAAAACCGTGTAAGATCTATGCCACGGAGCTCGTAGAGAACTCCTCGGGAACAGAACCAAAACAAAAACCAAAAAGCCTTCTGGGGGGTTCCAACCCTTTTATACTTGCTCACCTACCGGCACCCTCTTTAACTTCTTTTCTCCGCCCCCTACTTGTTTTTACTTCACCGACCAATTAGGGTGGTGTTTTTTTTCTGCCAAACGTCCTTTGGTTGGCGAGCCAAACGATGTCTCAATCCGGGAATCGGCCCTGAGCGATAGTCTGTTGTTTTTCTTCCGCTAGCCTCTAACTTAATCCCCTTTCCAAATTTTTTCTATGAATTCATTTAATATTTTAATCTCTAGCCTCTCACATACCATCTCTTATGACTAATTCTTTTCTGTCTTATTTAGTTAAATTTTCTCTTTTAAATCATATCACAATATTAATATATTCTTTCTTTTGTTAGTTAGTTTAACAAACACCTTTTTTTTTATATATTTTATTGGATGCAAGAATCTTTCTTTTTCTTTTAATTAATTCAACTATTATTTTTTATGCAGGGTTTTTAATTTATTTTATTTATTCTTCATGTTACACCATAATAGCTGAGAATTCTACATTCTTAAGATATCAGGTGTAACACTGGGTCTTAAAGTTAGAGATAAACTTAACCTTTAGGATAAACATAGATTATCAGGTGCCACTAATAATGTTAACTGAATTCTTAGAAGTCTTGGGTTCTCTGGCTTATTTTATTTTGCAGTCGTGCCCTACTCCTTTCAATTGGGGTATTCCTGCAAACACACACGATCACAGGTTCGAAGTTTTATGAAGGGTCAGGGTCAGTCATCATGATCAGAAACACATGTAAGTAAGGAACCAAATTATTTATTAAACTCATTATATAATGCCATACAAGTTAAAGTAGTTATCAATTCTAATTTAATCTTCTACCATTCTCTCACTCTTAAAGCAATTATGCATTGACTTCAAAATGTTAGCAAATTCAATAACTCAACATATAATACATTCTTAATTACAGCTCAATTGGACATTTAGGCATTTTAGCATTATAATCTCTCTCGGATTAATTACAACAGAATCTCTGTCTAACTGAAAGTTCTTAAAGTTCATTTTAAAAGCATAATCATTTACATAAATCTTAGTTCTTCACTCTTTCTTCCATTACAAATTTTAAGATGCATTCTCTTAACACTGCTAGTCAATTCTCAAAAGGGGCTTGAACAAGTGAGAGTACTTATCTATTCTTTATCGTTTTCTTCCGTCCTTCCTTCTTTGTTTCGATTCTGGTTGTCTCGATCTTATCGCCATGTGGGTTGGGCGCTATCTCTCTGCTAAGGTTTTACGTCGATTGCCCTCTCATTGCGGCCTACGGTTGATCTTGCCGAAATCTGCTGCAGTGTCATGCCGGATCCTTTCATAAGTCAGCCCTCAAAAATGAGAGCTGAACTGCAATGAACTCTTGGAGCACATGAAGAGAAATGCAGGAACAAGAAAAAACGGGGGGATTTACTTCCATGTCAGGGGTTTTATTCGCTCCCCTAGAGCGCCATTCCGAGTTTGAATTTCTCTTATCGTCTCACCCATTGGTCTCAGGCTGGGTGACTTCACCGATCAACATACGGGACTTCTTGTTTCCGGGAACGTATGCGTCATGATGTCTTCTCAGATGTGATGCCCGCGGGTGCTTACACTGTTCTTATAGTATTAGGGCGATCTTTGCCCTATGTTGCTGAATAATACGCATTCTTTCATTTATAATATTTCACTAATGATTTCTCTCATGTCTGCCCCTTTTGCTGACTTACATTCATTCTAGACATATAGATACATTAATTTGAATTCACATAATTCACAGTTTATCATACAAGATGTTGTTACAAAAAAAAAAACATAGTTACACTGCGCTAAAAGATAAGTATGCATATATATTTTTTGTTAACTGTTAGATTCTGGAATGGTGACGTCATGTAAAATTACAAAATGTTGTAATGTTGTTACAAAAAAAAAAACATAGTTACACTGCGCTAAAAGATAAGTATGCATATATATTTTTTGTTAATTGTTAGATTCTAGAATGGTGACGTCATGTAAAATTTGAGGTCGCCTATTTCAGATCTAACACCAGAACACTCAGTTTTCTGCATTTCTCATCCTAGAGAATTTACAACTATACAGTGTAATAAATCTTACAAAATATATTTAATTTCAACAAAATTCTTCTGGCAAAATTAATAAAGTTATTTAAATAGAAAATGCTTAACTATGATTTATATGTACTATTTAATATTCTAAAAGTCAGTATTACTGTCATTCCATAATGGGCTATCAATTTTGGAGTTTTGCTCTTGCAATCTTTATTTTCATGTGGTCTTTACTGCAGCACTAGACACAGATGGAAGCTATGACAGGCAGTTTGAGAATGACCATATTTCTGACATTTAAAAGCAGCACGAAAGGTTCCAGATGTAGAGCCTTACTGGGCTTTTGAAATAGTCTGCTTTGGCAGAGATGTTGATGGTTTTGGTGGGTTGAATGTGAGGAGGATGTTCCTGGTGAAAGCCAGGTAACCATCCCTATGTATGAGTATTCTCCTCACGGCTGCATGATCTTTCATTTCAGAGCAGATCTCTTCGTAAGCTCTTTGGTCAAAATTTTGAAACTTGTAAAGTTTTCAGATATATTGAGCTTTGACATATTGTTAGATTTTAAATAAAGACTATTTCTATATAATTTACTTTGTTGGAATGAAGCTGTATGGCTGTTTCTTTTGAAAATTAAAGTTTTTTTTTTTTTTGGGGGGGGGGGGGCTGTAATTAGTATTCCTTCCAGCAGATGCTGCACAAAGTAATTTTTCTGATTGTATCTTAGTTGGTGTTTCAATAATTATATCTCCTGAACAGAGATGCTCAAGTACTTTGGAGATCCTGCCATCCTTCCAAACCCTTCTGGATGAAGAAGAATGACATTTTTCCATGAGAATGTTTCCCTGTTGAATGTATTACCAAAAAAAAAAAGCAGTCTGCTGACTGTGTTTCTGGATCTGATGAAACCAGAAGTCTTATTCTATATTTTCTGTTGGTATTTCTATGGTTTGGGGGCTTGCTGAGGATTCCCTGATAAACAAGAGCATGAAGAGCTGTTCATTCTCAGTAGGAGATGGATTCAGCATAAGAGCTCCCTACCCACCATGGAACCACAAATGGGTGCCCACTCTCTGACAAGAAATAACTGCTCTTGGGAGTAGAATGCCAGGGCTATCCTGGATGCTATAGGAGCACCACAGCAAGCCTTGGGCCATATCTCCATGGGAAAAGAGACTTACTGCAACATTCTTTATCCTTGCAGGCAAGTCCACTAGCTGACTGATCCTGGATGGGCCATCCAAGATTGCCCTTCTTGCCAAAGCAGAGGTCAATGTAGCAAAACTACCAGAATCGCCCTTTCCAAATATCCACTGGTTACACCACAGATCCCCAGTGATAGTGGTCCAGAAGACATGATAGTAAAAAAGACTCAGGAGAAGCAAAGAATATATGAAGAAAAGCATAGAAAAAGAATAAGAATGAAAAGGCTCAGTCCTGTCATTGGGAGGTCCTCTATCACAAAGAGGAGCCCCATGTGGAGGGTTCATAAGATGACAATTTGCTGAGAAGCCCAGTATGCCATAACTATCAAATGCCAAGTGCAACAGCATGTTTCTCAAAACTTTTTCATGGCAAGTGTTCAGAGGAGGAGGATGTGGAGTAAGATCTGCTGTATATCATGAGTGGCAGAATCCATACTGCTGGTTACAAATTAATTGGAAGATGTCCAGATGATGAAAAAGTTCACTGTTGATAACTTTCTCATTTAGAGAGAACTGAGGTGAGAATAACAGGTCAACAGTTTAATGTCAGACATAGGTTAGTTCTGACATACAAGCACAACTGGAGTGGGGGGGGAAGCATTAAGACCAGTAGCCTTTTTATTATCTAGGCTGTTCAAGATTCTTCTCATGTTTTTCAAAAATAGACTACATAATGTATAGAGCACTGTTATGTGTTGTGATCTGAAAGTGATTTTCCTTCACTGTTTGCATGCACAAGTCGGAAAAGAAGAACGATGCCAATAGGTCAGTTTTACCTATAAGCGTTATTACAGAAGTGCCATCTAATTCAAAAGGCCTAGTTAGAAGGTTGAATTCCAAATGACTGGAGTAGAGCTGCCATACTTATCACCTATAAAAAGGTAAATAAAAGTGAATGTGAGAAAAGGAATTTCTCTAATTTAACTGTCTTCAGTACTCTCCATATTGTGAAAACTATTTTAACTTCTTCATCATCAAAAACTTCCTAAAACTTACACTCGGGGGGTGTACAGGATATTGTGATAGTACTACATGAAAAGTCACATCATTACTAACTTCCAATCGAACAATTTTCTTCCAAATTAATCTATTATCTGTCAAGACTCCAATATTATCAGATCATATATTTCTGTCTACTAAGGCACTTTTTACTATATGAATCCACCTATATCTTGGTCTTCCTCCAGGTCTTTTTCCTGCCAACCTCCCAAAAAACACATTTTGCTAATCTTTCCTCTCCAAATTAAGTGACCATACCACAGACTAGCTCAGCTAAGACATTCATTAATAATAATAATGTTAAGTTCTTTCCTAATATACTCATTTTAAATATGATACTGCCATTGATGACAACTGTTCATACCCTAATCTTTCTCAGAACTCTCATATCTGTGGTCTCCAGTCTTTGATCAAGTGTTTTATTTCTAACCCAGCTTTCAAGATCCATAAAGTTAAAACTAGTTTGATCACTGTCTACATGTAATATATACATATAATTTTGTGTTTTGACTAATTTCTCTGTATTCCATATAAATTTATTCATTTGACTTTCGAATATCAGAGGAGCTTAAGGATCAAAGCTGTATAAACGGAGGAGTTGGCATTAGGTCTTCTGACCTAATGCCAATCCTCACCTTCTCGTAGTGCACTCTGTTATGTACCTAACTGGTTACCGAACGAAGGAGAATGGGCTGGCAATTTTTGATTTAGCTGACCAAATTGTATTCTTATAGGCTTAAACCACAATGTAAAATGATGGTATAACATGACAGAATTTCATGCCAGATAGGGACCCAGTTAAACAAGGTCAGCATTGTTTTCATCAAAAAACCAGGGCAAAACGCAAAAAGTCAGCTTCTGGAACAAATCCCAGAACTCGTCTCAACTCAACATCAACAGAGTGCCAGACTGATACTATCAACATTTTTAGAAGCATTGATGGAAAAGAAATGGAACTAGCAGAAGAATTGGATAAGTACCAGACTGACATAATAGGTGTGACTGAAACGAAGAAAACAAAAACAGATGAGATCTTTGTTAAGCAAGAAATACAAAATGTTAATTGAGAAACAGTGAAGAAAAATTGTGGAAAGGAAGCTTGGTCAAGAACAAGCTGGATTTGTCAGGATCAGATTTTCCCTTTAAGACAAATTGTTGAGAAATCTTGGGAATATAACAAGGATTTGTATCTAAGTTCTGTTGATCAGAAAAATCATATGACAATGTGACAAAAGAAAATACAGTGTAAATGGCACATTATATCAAGCAATACAGAGCCTCCATAGCTCAGTCAGATCAGGGCTCGATTTCTGTTCATGACGTCACTAATTTTATCTGGTCTCTTTTGATTAAAGGTGAGTTAACCTGTGTCATACGGAGGTGAGGAGGTTTCTTCTCCTGGTAACTTGGGTTTTTCATCCCTCAAAACAGGTAAACCGGTCGTGTGAACACACATGTCTACAGTTATGAATATGCTTACAGCAAGGAAGGCAATGGGAAACCATCTTGCTCATAATCATTTTCATGGTTTGTAGCATATGCTGCCCCACCAGCCACAAAGCTGAAGGGAAAAGACATACATACATACATCAAGCAATACATAGTCACTATTTAAACTGTAAGTCAGCAGTTAGACTGGAAGGAGGTAAAGGAAGATGGTTGAAAATAAAATCCAGTGTGCGACAAAGGTGCATATTATCTCCACTGTTATTCATTATCAATATGGATCACATTATAAAGGAAAGTGGTATTAATTCTGATACCAAAATTGGCGATGTTAATCTTAGCTCTTTACTTTATGCTGATGATGTTATACTTGGAATAAATCCAGTACAAGTCTATAAGATTCAGTGACTAAACTGAATAACTGTTGTAATATACTTGGTATGAAAATCAACAATAAAAAGACAAACACAATGAAAATAGGAAGAAATATTGAAAACATCAATTGTATCCTGAATGGTGAACCTATGGAAGAAGTAAAACATTTCAGCTATTTAGGCACAATTTTTGGTGAAAATGGTAAATTATATATGGAAATAGACAACAGAAATAGTAAAGATGGTATAGTAGGAAGTCAGCTAAATAAATGTATATGGAATAAGAAAGAAATTAGTCAAAACACTAAATTAGCTATATACAAAATGGTGTTTAAACCACTTTTAACTTATAGATCTGAGCAAATGGATTAGAAATAAAATACATGATCAAAGACTGGAGACCTCTGATATGAGAGTTCAGAAAAAGATGCAGATTAAACAGATGGCATCAATGGCAGTATTGCATTGAAAATGAAGATATTAGGGAAAATTACCATTGTTAGCATTCAGGAATGTGTTAATAAAGGTAATCTCAGGTGGTATGGTAACTTAAACAGAATGGGAGAGGAAAAGATTAGCAAAAAAAAACAAGTGTTCTTTGCCAAGTTGGCAGGGAAATGACTCAGGAAGATGATGATGTAGATTGATTGATACAGTAAAAAGTCCCTTAAAAGACAGAAATATAATATCTGATAATATTGGAATCTTGAAAGATAACAGAATAATTTGGAGGAAAATTGGTGATCATAAGTTAGTAATGGTGTAAATTTTTCATGTAGTACTATCATAATTATCCTGTGCATTCCATGAGAGTACATATCAGGAATTTGATGATGACTTCCTATCATATCATCTTTGTTAATTCTGTTGTCTATTTCTGTATTTAATTTGCCATTTTCACTAAAATTTTGTGCCTAAACAGCAGAAATGTTTTTACTTGTTTTATAGATTCTCCATTCTGGATACAGTTTAGAATTTTCTGCCTATTTTCATTCTCTTTTTTATTGGTAATTTATATACCAAATTTATTACAACAGTTATTCAATTTAGTCAGGGAATCCTGGAGACTTGCAGTGGACTTATTCAGAAGTATAACATCATCTGCATAAAGTAAAGAGCTGAGATTAATATCTCCAATTTTGACATCAGGTTTAATACCACTTTCCTTCATAATGTGATCCATATAGATGATGAATCCATCCATCCATTTACTCATCCGTCCAAGGACGGGTTGAGTCCCCTCCTAATAAGGGGTTTACTGGCGTATTAATGCAGCCGGCTCGCCACTCCTCTGCCGCATCCAGTAAGGGCGGTATTCTTGATTGTAATCTGTGTGTGTTCACGGGGCCAGTTTGCCTGCTTGCGAGATGAAAAACTCCAGATAAACTAGGGGAAAAAACCCTGCTGCCCATGCCTAGCTAACTTGGCTATGGCTGAGGAAGATCCTTAAGCTCCTCACATCGTTTGTGGGAATCGAACCTAGGACACTCCTTCCCCAGGCATATCGTTGCGAAGCACAAAGGCACTGCGCAGAAGAATAACATAGAGAATAATGTACATCCTTGTCTAACACCTGATTTAACAACCTTGTTAGTTGTTTCTCAAGTATACCTGCAAAAATCTCATTAAGAATACTCAGTAAGGAAATACCTCTGTAATTCTCATATTCAGTTTAATTTTGCTTTTCATAGATATGTATTAGAGATCTACTGCAAACATCAGGAATTAAACCATCTCTCCAAGCCTTCTGAATTCTGCAGTGCAGTCACCGAAAAATTTTGTAGCTCCGTACTTGAATATTTCCGGTCAAATATCATCTACCCTAGTTGCTTTTCCACACTTCAGATTTTTGATAGCTTTTTTTCAACTTCAAGTAATAACGTATATTCCTCATTGCATGCCTGTTGGGTGTGCTGCACCTCTGTGCCGTCACTGCTTTTCATTTAACAATCCTTTGAAAAAATTACTTCTTGACCACAAAGATTAATGAAAATTAACTATTATTTAGATATTGGTCAAGTGTAGGTGAATAACTAATTTAATTACCAACTAGTTTCGCAAGCTTGTGCTGTCGGCTTCATCAGGGTACAATCAGGAAAGCAAAGAAATGAAAATTACAAGCTAAACGTTAAGTGACAATTCTATTTCAATAACAAAATAGTAGTGTGCATGAAACAATACGTGTTGCGGATACATGATTTACTTGTTGAGATGCATTTTGTAGTTTGCACTGAAGTTCATTTCTTGTGTGTTTATTGATCTAATTAAAGTCTTCCATATATCTGGTAGGATTAAACCTTAGTTCCTGTTGAGGTTATTTGTGGAACAGGCGACTGTAGCAGCTTCTTTGAAGATTCTGGAATGGTAGTTTTCTTCTATATATGGCATAAGACTTTCATCCCATTCGATAATGTGGTTGGTTGTAGAGAAATGGGAAGGAAGGTCAGAAATATCTTGTCTGTTGTTTCCAACATAGCTGATGTGTTCCTTTTGTCTCACTTCGAAGCTTCTAGACGTCTGACCAATGTAACTTAGACCACAGGAACAAGGGATGTTATAAACACCTGCATGTTTGTAGAAAGGATTGAAATCTTTTGGTGATCTTAGAAATTTCTGGATAGTTTCAACTGGCTTGAAGGTCACTCTAATATTGTGTGATTTTAGGAGGAAAGCTGGTTTTTTGGAGATGGTACCAACGTATGAAATAGGTATAGTAGTTACATATTGGTTGTCATTACATTGTCTTTGTGGTATATCAGAGAAGAGAATCTCGCTAACAAGTCCTCTATGGTAGCCATTTATGAGTAGATTGTTTGATAGTTTATTTAATTCTTCTTGTAGATCATTATGGTCTGAATTGTATTGTATAGCACTTTTCTTTAGTATATGAATAATGCTGAGTTTTTGGGAAATGTGGTGTGATGAGCTAAAGTTTAGATAACGTCCACTATTTGTTGGTTTTCTATAAACTGATAAGTTGACACTGTTATTTTCTTTTTTCTTTATTATGATGTCTAGGAATGGTAATTGTTTGTCCTTTTCAAGATCTAGTGTGAATTTGATAGTATGGTGGAACATATTGATTTTGTTTAGGTAATCTAATAGCTCTTCCTTTTTTGTGGTTCCAAATAATAAAGATGTCATCAACAAATCTGAACCATGCCTTAGGTTTTGGATTAATTTGAGATAAGCTTTTACTTTCAAGATCTTCCATAAATAAATCAGCACAAGGGGGTGAGAGGGAGCTGCCCATGGCCAATCCGGTTATTTGTTTGTAAATTGTTTTCTTCCATACGAAATAGTTAGAAGATAGACAGTGGCTAAACAATGAAGAGACGTCTTGTGGGAATAAATTGTCTAAGATGTTGATAACTTCAACCACTGGAATGTTGGTAAACAGGGAAGTGACATCAAGGCTGGCAAGTATATCATTTTCAGAGATAGAGATGTTTTTTTAATTTTTCTATAAAATGTTGAGAGTTTTTAATATAAGTATCTGAATTATGGATGTGTTGTTGAAGAATTTTAGCTAGATATTTTGACAGTAAATACGTTGGAGAGTTGATTCCATCCATTATTGGGCGTAATGGGGAGCCATCCTTATGTACTTTTGGAATGGCGTATAGTCTAGGACAGCGCTTCCCAAACTGTGGGCCGCGGCCCCCTTGGGGGCTGTAGGTTTTGTTGAGGGGGGGGGGCCGTGAAATAATGAAAACAAATTTAAAATGTTTTAAGACTAAGTAGATTTTTTTTATTTTAAAAGAAACATATTTAACTTTTATTATTTATTATTTCTTTTTTTGTTATTTTTTATATTTTAATGGAAAAATTCACACATTGGTGTTGGTTCACAAACTTTTCTTCCTGCGTATTTCAGCGCTTAATGAATATTAATAAATATTGCTTATTCATATGCTTCATTTCAAAGCAGTGGTTAATTGTATTTACTTCTAATGCTCTCCAGGGAAGCTCCAAATCTTCCTGTCCCTTTCATCACGCGTTCGTAATCAGGGACTGTTGATATTGACCTTATATACATATCAAAACTCATTTTATATTATCAGTCATCCGAGCTAGTTTTCTGTTACCAATAAAAGTTTCGCATATACTTCACACATGAAAAAAAGCTTAAACAAATTCATGTGGGGAGATAGGTAACTGCTTGCAGTGGTAAACAACACCCCTCCCTAACAGCCACTATACTGCAGAGGCAATAAAAACAAGTACTTTTATTATGCCTGTGAATAAGGTATGAGGAGTCTGTGTAATATATTTCTCAACAAATAGTGCAATTAGAGACAACTGGGATAAAAACACACTAATTAATAAATCACATGTCCGCTCATACAGAAACTATGCTGTATAGACTGAAACAAAACCATATGTTGCAAGGGCAAACACAGTATCTAACTAAAAACTATTGCTATTAATTAGATATGTGTGAGTTCGATTTCCCAAGGCAGCAATAAAATTCAACCGAACGTGATAAAATTCGTAAAAGTGTTAAAACTAAGTAATATATATATATATATATAATGAATGTTATGGCAGTTTCACATATGGAATTCGGATGAAGAGAGTTAGCATTTCAACTCAACTGTCAGCTATGCTTTTATCTTTCGGTTGCGCGATCTTTGGTTAATACCACACCAATCATATGCACGTTTTAATAACCTGCCTTTGCTGTCTGTTTCGCGTTAGGCTTAATTACCGTAAAGGGAGAAAAGTCACAAAAGAGAAAAATGTTCTTGCTCTGGGGATTCCCTTATTCAGGTAATATTCACTAATTCCATGTTATCAGTCTGTGGTGTGCCAGTATCAGTAAGTGGTGATATTATTTGATCTATTTTACGTTAAAAAATTTAACCCTGAGATGGATAAGTGGTTGATAAAAAAAATATAAAAAAAAAATCCGGCGAACAATCAGAAGAAGCAGAAACAGACTCAAAAAAAAAAAAAAAAAAAGACAGTATTTCATATTTTACCAGAACAGCCCGCATCGTCTTCAGAACCAAATGGTAAGAGGCAAAAAATGTAATATATGCATTTGATTTTTGCAATATTCGCTGTGTATGTTTTGTATTGAATATAAATACAATAAATATTATAATAATATATGTCTCTATTGCGATTTTTTTTCGAGGGGGGACATGAAATATTTTAATTTTTGCAAAGGGGGCCATGACATCCAGAAGTTTGGGAAGCACTGGTCTAGGAGCTAGAGGATGCATAGATTTTAACTTTTTAATTAGATCTGTAGGCCAGTTTTGTCATGACGTAATAATTCATTGATATCATTATGGTTTTTTAACATAGGATCTGTGTTAAGTACATTATAGACAGATATATCCGATAAAAGATAGTTGAGTTTGTCTTCATGATCTTTTGTGTTTAAGATGACAGTGCTGTTCCCTTTGTCCACCTTAAGTATGATGATGTTTTTGTTGTTCTTTAATTTGAGTAGCGTTCTTTTTTCCATAGGGGTGACATTAGTGTGAGGAAATCTTGAAGGAGACGAGAGGATTATGCTGCTTTGCAATCTAAGGTCATTAGCTGTAAGTTGTGGTATTAGTGATTTGCATTCTCTAAATTGCAGATGAAATCTACTGTAGGTATTACAGTGGGTGTTAAGATGAAATTGAAGCTTTTTTTGAGAATAGCGGTCTCAGGTTTAGTTAGTATGGGCTTAGATTCATTAACGATCACTTTGTTGTCCGGTATAGAAGGTTTTGACTTAATAAGATTATTATACAAATGATTGAATTTCTCGATTTGTGTTCGTTTGCTATTTCTGAAGGTTTTATCATAACTTGTGTAAATCATATTATCTAGAACTTGCCAAATATCTTCATCCATGGTATTAGAGATGTCTGTGAAGAACTCATAGCATTTTGAATCTATTTGGCTTAAAGTAAGTCTTGTATGATGTATTCTTTCACGTAAAAGAGAGAGAGAGAGAGATGTTTTATGATAAATGCGTTTAGCTTGTCTAGAATTAAAAAGCTGTATGAGACATAGGAACTTTGGGACAACTTTTTCTAGAAGCTTTGAAGTGAGACAAAAGGAACACACCAGCTATGTTAGAAACAACAGACAAGATATTTCTGGCCTTTCTTCCCACTTCTCTACAACCAACCACTTTATTGAATGGAATAAAAGTCTTATGTCATATATAGAAGAAAATTACCATTCCAGAATCTTCAAAGAAGCTGCTACAGTCGCCAGTTCCACAAATAATCTCACAACAGGAACCAGGTTTAATCCTACCAGATATATGGAAGACTTTAATTAGATCAATAAACACACAAGAAATGAACTTCAGTGCAAACTACAAAATGCATCTCAACAAGTAAATCATGTATCCACGACACGCGTATTGTTTCACGTGCACTACTATTTTGTTATTGAAATAGAATTGTCAGTTAACATTTAGCTTGTGATTTTCATTTCTTTGCTTTTTTGATTGTACCCTGATGAAGCCGACAGCACAAGCCGGCGAAACTAGTTGGTAATTAAATTAGTTATTCACCTACGCTTGACCAATATCCAAATAATAGTTAATTTTTGTTAATCTTTGTGGTCAAGAATTAACAATTTCTAACATGAACAGGATCGATGAGATTATTAAATGGAAAGTACGCCATCTTGAACTTTTATAGTGTAAAAAACCAAATTTTTAAATTATCTAACATTTTTAAAAAGATGTCGGGACAACAACGTTATCCCAAAGTTCCTATGTCTCAGACAGCTTTTTAATTCTAGACAAGCTAAACGCATTTATCATAAAACATCTCTCTCTCTTTTAGGTGAAAGAATACATCATACGAGACTTACTTGCAGTTAAATAGACTCAAAATGCTACGAGTTCTTCACAGAAATCTCTAATACCGTGGATGAAGATATGTGGTAAGTTCTAGATAATATGATTTACACAAGTTATGATAAAACCTTCAGAAATAGCAAACAAACACAAATCAAGACATTCAATCATAAACTTATTGAGTCAAAACCTTCTATACCGGACAACAAAGTGATCGTTAACTAATCTAAGCACACACTAACTAAACCCGAGACCGCTATTCTCAAAAAAGGCTTCAATTTCGCTTTAACACCCACTGTAATACCTAAAGTAGATTTCATCTGCAATTCAGAGAAGGCAATATCACTACTACCACAACTTACAACTAATGACCTTAGATTGCAAAGCAGTATAATCCTCTCGTCTCCTTCAAGATCTCCTCACACTAATGTCACCCCTATGGAAAAAAGAACGCTACTCAACTTAAAGAACAACAAAGACATCATCATACTTAAGGCAGACAAAGGGAACAGCACTGTCATCTTAAACACAAAAGATTATGAAGACAAACTCAACAATCTTTTATCGGATATATCTGTCTATAATGTACTTAACACAGATCCTACGTTAAAAAACCATAACGGCACCAATGAATTATCTGTAGTATCAATGAATAATCTGTAGGCCAGTTTTGTCATCTGACAAAACTGGCCTACAGATCTAATTAAAAAGTTAAAATCTATGCATCCTCTAGCTCCTAGATTATACGGCATTCCAAAAGTACATAAGGATGGCTCCTCATTACACTCAATAGTGGATGGAATCAACTCTCCAACATATTTACTGTCAAAATATCTAGCTAAAATTCTTCAACAACACATCCATAATTCAGATACTTATATTAAAAACTCAACATTTTATAGAAAAATTAAAAAAAACATCTCTATCTCTGAAAATGATATACTTGCCAGCCTTGATGTCACTTCCCTGTTTACCAACATTCCAGTGGTTGAAGTTATCAACATCTTAGACAATTTATTCCCACAAGACGTCTCCTCATTGTTTAGCCACTATCTATCTTCTAACTATTTCGTATTGAAGAAAACAATTAACCGGATTGGCCATGGGCAGTCCCCTCTCACCCTCTTCTGCTGATTTATTTATGGAAGATCTTAAAAGTAAAAGCTTATCTTAAATTAATCCAAAACCTAAGGCATGGTTCAGATTTGTTGATGTCATCTTTATCATTTGGAACCACAAAAAGGAAGAGCTATTAGATTACCTAAACAAAATCAATATGTTCCACCATACTATCAAATTCACACTAGATCTTGAAAAGGACAAACAACTACCATTCCTAGACATCATAATAAAGAAAAAAATAAAATAACAGTGTCAACTTATCAGTTTATAGAAAACCAACAAATACTGGACATTATCTAAACTTTAGCTCATCACACCACATCTCCCAAAAACTCAGCATTATTCATATGCTAAAGAAAAGAGTTATACAATTCACCACAGACCATAATGATCTACAAGAAGAATTAAATAAAATATCAAATGATCTACTCCTAAACGGCTACCCTACAGGACTTGTTAACAAGATCCTCTTCTCTGATATACCACAAAGACAGTGTGATGACACCCAATACATAACTACTATAACTATTCCATACGTTGGTACCATCTCCAAAAAACTAGCTTTCCTCCTAAAACCACACAATATTAGAGTGACCTTCAAGCCAGTTAAAACTATCCAGAAATTTCTAAGATCACCAAAAGATTTCAATCCTTTCTACAAACATGCAGGAGTTTATAATATCCCTTGTTCCTGTGGTCTAAGTTATATTGATCAGAAGCTTTGAAGTGAGACAAAAGGAACACATCAGCTATGTTAGAAACAACAGACAAGATATTTCTGGCCTTTCTTCCCATTTCTCTACAACCAACCACATTATTGAATGGAATAAAAGTCTTATGCCATATGTAGAAGAAAACTACCATTCCAGAATCTTAAAGAAGCTGCTACACTCGCCCGTTCCACAAATAACCTCAACAGGAACTAAGGTTTAATCCTACCAGATATATGGAAGACTTTAATTAGATCAATAAACACACAAGAAATGAACTTCAGTGCAAACTACAAAATGCATCTCAACTAGTAAATCATGTATCCGCAACATGCGTATTGTTTCAAGTGCACTACTATTTTGTTATTGAAATAATTGTCAGTTAACGTTTAGCTTGTAATTTTCATTTCTTTGCTTTCCTGATTGTACCCTGATGAAGCTGACAGCACAAGCTTGCAAAACTAGTTGGTAATTAAATTAGTTATTCACCTGCACTTGACCAATATCTAAATAATAGTTAATTTTCATTATCTTTATCTTCAATTTTCATGTCACCTTTATCATCTCTGATTCCTTTAGCAATTCCTCCATTTCTAAGTTTTTTCAATAGCCTCCAGAACATTTGGCCACCTTACTTATATTAATTTATTTTTATTTTTTATTTATTTATTATCAGAGGAAGAAATAGAAAATTTCTATGAAGAACTACAACAGGAAATAGATAATCCCAAAAATTGAGAACTCCTGTAGTGATGGGAGATTTTAATACTAAAATAGGATAGTTCACAGCAGACAAAAAAGATGTGATGGGGAAATTTGGATACGGAGAGCTTAATGACAGAGGAGAACAATTACTCCACTTCTGTAAAGCAAACGATCTAATGATTACAAACACATTGTTCTATCAATGCCCTAATAATAAATTTACATGGACATCCCCAGATGGTAATATAAAGAACTGCATAGACTATATCATCATAAACAAACAATGGAAAAGATCAGTAAATAATGTACGTACATTAAGAAGTTTTGATTTTGACACTGACCATGAAATATTAACTGCCAAAGTGACGATAAAATTCAACAGGAAAAACAATAGCAGAAAATAAGAAAACATCAACCTATCAAAACTAAAAGATATTTCAAGCAGAAGTAGATTTTTAGAACAGACATGCTTGAAATTAAAACCCTCCATCTTCCAGAACAGTGGAAAATACTGGGAAGAAGGAAAAGAAACAGTGTTATCAACTGCAAAAGACACTCTAGGTTCCAAACACAAAATAAACAAACAGTGGATAACCCAATAAATCATAGCTACCATAGAAGAGAAAAGAGAGGCCAAGATACTTGTAAACCAACAAAACAATGAAGAGAATAGAGACAAATACAGAGCACTAAAAATAAAATTGATAACCTATGCAAAAAAGCCAAAGAAAAATGGTTAGAAGAAAAAGCTAAGAAATGCCAAGAAGCATACCAACAAAACAACCTAAAAGTCTTCCATGATACTGTAAGAGAAATTACAAAGGAATTCTCAGCAAAAGCAGTAACAATGATAAACAACAAGATGACTGAAACCGGGAATACTGAATATATAAGAAAAATCTGGTCAAACCATTTTAAGACTATCTTCCACCAAGGAAACAAAACTACAATGCCAACAATAGAAGAAAATAATGATCACCCAAAAATTTTACAAGAAGAAGTTAGATATCCAATAAAACAGATGAAAAACAATAAAGCACCAGGCATTAATACTATCCCTACTGAACTGTGGTCATATGGAGGCAGCATATCAATAGAATATTTAACAACCCTATTCAATAAAATACTACAAACAGGAGAGATCCCAGATGACTGGAGAACTGAAAAGATCATCCCAATATACAAGAAAGGAGACAAAAGAGACTGCAGAAATTACAGACCAATCAATTTACTCCCTCACACCTATAAAATATTCATAAGAATTATACAAAATAGATTAAAAAACACCTATGAAGAAATGATAGGCATAGAACAAGCTGGTTTCTGAGGAAACTATTCAACAATAGACCAAATTTTCACATTGCACCAACTAGCAGAGCTCAGCTAGGAAGAGCATAAAGAACTATATTGTTGTTTTGTGGACTTTAAACAAGCTTTCGATAGCATCAACAGAGAAATCCTTCTTAAAATTCTACTAGAAAAAGCAATAGACAAATATATAATACAGTTTCTGATAAAATATTACTCTAAAACAAATGCAATAATTAAAAAGGACACTCACAACAGAACCCATAGAGATCCAAAAAGGAATAATGCAAGGATGCCCATTATCTCCATGCCTATTCAACATATATCTAGAAGTTGTGAAGAAGGCAATACACAATGAGCCTGGAATCAATGTCAATGGTTTAAACAATATAAATAATATCAAATATGCAGATGATCTCGTCCTTCTTGCAAGAACCCCAAATGAACTACAAAAGTTGATCAACAAGCTAAACGAAACCTGTAAAACATATGACATGACAATAAATATACAAAAGACAAAAGTGATGAAAATAGGGAGGAAAGGAACTACCATCTCAGCCACCCTAAATAGAGAACAAATAGAACAAGTAGACAACTTCATATACCGTGGATCAAAACTAACAGAAACAATAGATGAGCTCAAAACAATCAAACACAGAATAGCGATAGGATGGACCACCATGGGAAAATTACAGAAAATCTGGAAAACAAACAAGATATCTAAGCAAGCCAAAATCAAATTATATGAAGCAATAATTATACCAACAGTCATCTATGGAGCAGAAGCATGGATGGTTAAAAAAAGAGAGGAGAAAAAACTGCTAGCATTTGAAATTAAAAGAAAAATAAATAGAACAAGTTGGATAGAAAAGAAACATCACAGTCAGACAAGAACTATTGTATAAAAAGACAATAATAGAAAAAATTAGAAAACAACAACTCAGATGGTTTGGACACACTGTACGCATGGACGCAGACAGACTTCCTAACGTCCAAATCAATACTTGTCCAACTGAAAAAAAAAGAAGACCTGGAAGACCAAGAATTACCTGGCTGAAATTAATAAAGAACATCTCGGGATGCAGAACATATAAGGAACTTTTTCGAACAGCAAGGAATAGAGAAGACTGGAAGATCCTGCTCAAGAGAAGACTCAACCCATCTTAGACGGAAGAGAAGAAGATTTATTTATTTTTATTCTTACCCAAGTCTTCCCATGACATTTGTTTCTTACATATGTCTCTGTATTCTCTAAGAGAACAAGCTGACTTACTTGCCAAGAATATTTGATAGACTTTCTTCTTTTCCTTCACTGCCTCTTTAACTTTCTGATCCTCCATGGGATTCTTATTTTTCTGTCCTTGCAGACAACCTCACTAACATGCCTCTCTGGCTGAATGAATCAATATTTACTTCAAGGTTTACCACTGAGACTCTATGGTTTGGTTCTTGTTTTCAATTTCTTTCATCTATTCTTGAATAATGTTTGTGTATAATATTTAATAATGCTTACTCCACAGTTCCCATCTGAAAGCTGCTCAACTTGGATTCATTTTAAAACTCTCTTCCACACTCTTTTTTTCCATATGAAATTCAATTTTATCCCCCTCAAAAATTAAATAGTGATCACTTCTGGTTTTAAATCCTCTGTATAATCTTGTATCTTGAATCAGTGGGCAAACATCACTATCAACTATAACATAGCCAAAGACACTTTTATTATTTATTGTATCTTCTCTGCATGTGAATGTGCACATTTTTATGTTGGAACATGGTGTTGGTAATAACTAGTCCATGTCTTGAACAGATCCAGCTGGTACCTACCATTATGATTAGCTTTGCTCTTTTCTCCAAATTTTCCAAAAACATTTCTGTACGTCTGGTAAATCATTTCCTACTCTGTTGCTTAGATCTCCAACAAGGATCAACTTTTCCTTTTCAGTGTGTCAATTGCTTTCTCAATGCTTCAGAAAAATCCTCCCCTTCTTTCTTAGTAGAACCTTCTGTGGGAATATAAGCATGAGTAAGTCTCATTGTCCAATTCCCCCCGTTTTGATTTTTGCCCATATCACTCTACTTGATATTGCATGCCATTCAAGAAGATTATCTTCATATTTATCTTTGAATACTATAGCTACTCCTTTTCTCTAATTGTTAATCCCTGAAATAATATTTTGTATTTGTTGCTTAAAAAGATCCCACTCTTGTTTTTGTTTTCTTCATTTCAGTCACACCTATAATGTCAATCTGGTACTAATCCAATTCTTCTGCTAGCTCGATTTCTTTTCCAATGCTTCTTATGTTGATAGTACTACCAATTTTGAACTCTGCTGATGTTGAGTTCGGCTGCTTTCTGGGATTTGTTCCAGTAGCTGATTTTTTGCTGTTTGTCCTGGTTCCCTTAAGAAAATAACAAGGGCACTGTTTAACCAGGGAACTTCCAAACCAGCATGAAATTCTGTCATGTTGTACAATCGTTTTTGCATTATGATTTAAGCCAATAAGAATACAATTTAGCCAGCGAAATACCAAATTGCAGCCCATCTTCGTTCTTTCAGTATCCAGACAAATACCTAATGAGATGCACCACAAAAATATGAGGATTGGACATGATGCCAGAAGTCTAGTTCAAAAGCCCATTCCTTAAACGGCTACATGGAGGTCTCCTCCCCAGTTATATAGCTCTGCCGCTTAACTTTGATTACTTATTTCTAAAGCTTGATTATTTCTTACATTCCAAAATATTCAAATAACAATGTCATCTTTCAAAGGGAATTCAATGTCAAGAAGTCAACATTGCTTCCCTGCTCTAATTCCACTAATAACAGCAGTTTCTGATGCTAAGGTATCATTATTAATGAATAATGATCTAACACAGATTCAGCTAACACCCATCACCTTTTCTAACTAGCACTTTCACCAAATACACGGTAGATAACAATTCTCACCTTGGTAACTCAGACCATGTCCTGAATCAAGTTTTCTTTAAAAATTCACTCTTCACCTGATCATTCTCAGTCCTGTATCCTTTGACATCATGGTGTTCAACAGTCCTTGAATTCTACTCCACCTTCCCATTGTCAGATTATACTCATGATCCAAGCAACAGCTCAGACCAAATAACAGAAATAATAGGTATTATTTCTAGAAAAATTTTCATGTTACTCCTCTAAATAAATATTAATTTTTATTGCTATTTTTGCCTATTTTTGTTTAGTAGTACCCCCTTTTTATAATATCATTGGCTTTTTACTCAATTTTTAGGGCATTACTGATGATTTAAAGACAGATACGTGACGAATATATGGAAAGAATAATTTTCCACACCTATGTAGGATGTTCCTAGTTGTCTTCTTATTGAGCAGAATCCAGCATATATGCCAAATGCTGTTATAGGGTATGTCCAAAATTATTCTTCCCATATATTCTTCATGTATCAGTCCTTAAAGCATCAGTAATGCCCCTAAAAATTGAGTAAAAAGCCATTGACATTATAAAAAAGGGGTACTCCTAAACAAAAACAAGCAAATATAGCCATACAAATTAAAAGAAAAATAATTCTCACAGGAATGAAGGTCTTCATCTTGAATTTTGACCACGAAATGACCTTGAATCTTAAACCATGAAATGATTTAAGAACAAAATTCTAGCTTCACATTCAGAACAATGTCACTTGCAACAGTTACTAAAAAAACATCAACAAATCCAAATGATTTTCAAAGAGCCAAATGCAGAAAACTCACATCCTGATCATGTTCAAATAGTAATTCAGTCTTCTGGTCCCTCATCAATGCCACTTGGCCAAACTTCTGCGCATCCATATTTACATCTCTTTCTCTATTGCATCCAAATGATACCATCATAACATCACTTAACAAAAAGGCCAACTTAAGAATGATAACAATACATTGGTATTTTCTTATTGGTACTGGTACCAATTACATTCATTGGTCTCATTCTTTTCCTCCAACTTCTGCAATGATGACAAAGGCAAAATACCACAAACATGCTGTTCACTGTATGCCTCCTCCAATCTTCCATTTTTGAAAGAAATCAAAACTTCCTGATTAGCTCAAATGGCTATAAATCATCTGGTTCTGATAGCATCCATCCTACTCTAATTAAAGCTTATGTCCCAGAATGAAGCAGCCCCCTTAGGGGCTGTTAAATAAAGCAAATTTAAAATGTTTTAAGACTAAATGTGGCATGTCAAATGTGAGTGTAAGATGGTAAAAATGTAATATTTGCATTTGATTTTTGCAATATTCGCTGTGTATGTTTTGTACTGAATATAAATAAAATAAATATTATAACAATATATGTCTGTATTGCGAATTTTTTTTTTCAATGGGGGCTGTGAAATATTTTAATTTTTCCAAAGGGACCTTTATATCCATAAGTTTGGGATGCACTGTCCTATACTACCTTTTTGATTTTTCCTACTTAACTGGGAACTATGAAAGCATGGAAACATGTCTATATCCAGCTGATTCAAAACAAGGATGATAAAAGTCACATGGCAAACTATCTCAGTTCTCCCAAAAACCATGGAGAAATTCATCATCAACTAACTTCTTTAACAACCTGAAGACTGAGGTTGGTAAAGAAACCTCTCAATGGCTTGTTTCCCAAGGTTGGTGATGATAATTAAGAGATCCACTGTTGATTTAGAGTAGTGAAATCTGTATTGCCAGGTTTCCAGAAATCAAAGTCACTTGATATTTTGAGTGATATCTGATCAGGCTTGGCAAAGAGGCCAGCACAACAAATTACCATCTTATTCTATTCCTTTCATGCTTTGCAAATGGTTTAACACCTTCCTCTTTGGTCATTCACTAAGCTTCATGCCTGCTGGCTTCCTCTTTTATGATTTTCCAACCAATGCTGGAGTATCTTAGAGCTCTGTACTTTCACCTACTTTCTTCTTAATGTACATAAATTACTTCCTTTCAATGACCAAAAATGCTTATAACAGTATATTTAATTTTCCTCTTCATCAATCATTAGAATATTCCAGATCTTCCACAATAATGCCTTTAACTCTGATCTCCTTGCTATCCACTGGGGAAAGGTTGTAAGATCTCCTTGTGAGATTTAAAGTTACCAAAACCAAAAAACCATTGATTTCCAAACAGGATCAGATTTCTCTTCTTAGACTGACTTATACCTCTAGCCCTTTCTGCCAAGAGCCATAGCTTCCTCAACTGCCAAAAAACTTGGCATTTTTCCAATTTTTTTGGCAAAAAACTTTCCTGTACAAATATTTGAAGCTAAATGATTTTCCTGGGGGACTTGCGACTTGCAAGCACAGGCATGGCTAACCCGTGGTCACAGAGCTAAGTATGATCTATTTCAAAGCTTTTGGTCATACTTTTATTCTTCCACTTTTGCTTCTACCCTCATACTAACATTCTTCCTAAAGGGGATTCTTTACTTAAAGCTTTCTATCTGTCGTTTTTCTTTCTTACTAACCTCAGGTGCTCCATTCTCCCTAAAGCTATTAGAGTATTCGAGGGCTAGGGATGTTTCCTTCTCTTTCAACTAACCACTAACATCCTAGTAGTGGGCAGCAGAGCTAGTGGTATTAACCTCTTGAAGCATGCATGCTACAATATTGCAATGTGGAAAACAAGTAAAAGCAGCAGCCACATCATCATCAAATTCCTGATATGTACCATTAAGGGGTGTACTGGATATGATGGTACTGCATGAAAAACTTACACCATTACTAACTTCCTATCTACAATTTTCCTCCAAATCAATCTGTTACCTGTCAAGACTTCAACATTATTATCAGATCTTACATTTCTACCTTTTAAGGCACTTTTTACTGTATCAATCCACCTATATCTTGGTCTTCCTCTGGGTCTTTTTCCTGCCAACCTGGCATAGAACACTTGTTTTGCTAATCTTTCCTCTCCCATTCTGTTTAAGTGACTATACTACCTGAGATTAGCTCTGCTAACACATTCCTGGATGCTAAAATATTAAGTTCTTTCCTAATATCCTCATTTTTAATATGACATTGCCATTGATGCCATCTGTTCACCCCCTCTAATCTTTCTCAGGACTCTCATATCTGTGGTTCTAGTCTTTAGTCAAGTGTTTCATTTCTAACCCAGCTCTCAGATCCGTAAGTTAAAATTGGTTTGAACACTGTCTTGTATACAGCTAATTTAGTGTTTTCACTGATTTCTCTTTTATTCCATATAATTTATTCAGTTGACTTCCTACCATACTGGCTTTGTTGATTCTTTTGTCTATTTCCATATTTAATTGGAACATGCTACAATACAATGCTACAATTTTGATATTAATATAATTTTACAATACTTAGGCAAAAGATTAACATCTTGTGCCAAAATTGTGCCTAAGTAGCTGAAATATTTTACTTGTTCTATAGGTTCTACATTCATGATGCAGTTAATATTTTCAACTGCATCATGAATGTAGAATTTCTGTCTATTTTCTGAGTAATTTCTGCCTATTTTCATTGTCTTTGTCTTGTTATTGCTGATTTTCACACCAAATTTATTACAACAGTTATTCAATTTATTCAGGGAATCTTGCACAGACTTGTACTGGATTTATTTAAAAGTTTAAGCTAGGTTGGTCGATTAGTAGAGCCTCTGTTACTAATTCTTCTTCTTCTGCAGCTTGTCCCACTTAAGTAGGGTCACTGTTTGTAGTGAATCTCCTCCACAATCTCCTGTCTTGGGCTGTAGCCACATCCAAGTTCTTCATCCTCAAGTCCTATTCCATCATCTCCATCCATCTCTTCTTTGGCTGCCCACGCTTCCTCCTCCCCTGCACATCCATCTGCATGACCTTTCTTCCCACATACTCTTCCTCCATCCTCATCACATGACCAAACCATCTCAACCTTGCCTCCTGTATCTTTGCTCCTAAGGTTGTAACTTTCACCATTCCCCTTACATAGTAATTTCTCAGATGATCCTTTCTGGTCACACCGCACATCCACCAAAGCATTCTCATCTCCGCTACCTCCATCCTGCTGATGTTATTTTTCCTCAGGGCCACAGTTTCCACAGCATACGTCATAGCTGGTCTCACTACTGTCCTGCAGATTTTGCCTTTTAGATTAATCGACACACTCTTATTGCATAGCACTCCAGCCATCTCTATCCAGTTCCTCCATCCTGCTTGTATCCAGCATCACACTTCCTTCTCAGCCTCACCATCCTCTTTCATTGTTGAATCTAAAGTCACTGACCTTCCTGATAACATTTCCTTCCAGCTCCAGATCTGTCTCCTGGCTGCCATCCACTTTGCAGCATATATACTCTGTCTTACTTCTGCTCAGTCTCATACCTCTCTCTTCCAGTACTTTCCTCCAACTTTCCAGTTTAGCTGCTACTTCTTCTCTTGATTCTTCACACAGTACATAGGCTCTGTTATTAATGGCTCAAGCAAAAAGTTAAGCAAGTTTGAGCACAGTTAGTAGTTGGAAAGGGTTAATTGCTCGATGCTGTTGGCACGCTCTCCCTCAATGAGTCTTTGGACTCCCTGGAGGCGTCACATAATAATAATAACATCATCTGCATAAAGTAAAGAGCTGAGGTTAATATCTCCAAATTTGATATCAGGTTTAATAGCTTTCCTTCTTAATGTGATCCATATAGATAACAAATAACAGAGGGGATAACGTATAGCCTTGTCTGACACCAGATTTAATATCAAACCATCTTCCTGCACTTCCTTTAATTCTAACTGCTGATTTACAACTCAAATAAAGACTAAGTATTGATTAATATAATGCGACATTGACATCATACAACTGTAGTGTTTTGAATAGCTTTTCTTTTTGCACTCCGTCATACACCTTTTCCAGATCTACAAAACTTAAATACAGATCTTTGTTATATTCCCATGATTTCTCAACTATTTGTCATAACGTGAAAATTTGATCCTGACAGCCTCTATTTGGCCTGAATTCCAGCTTGTTCTTCACTAAGATTCCCTTCCACAATCCTTCTCTACCGTTTCTCAAGTATACTTGAATAAATCTTACCAGGAACACTCAGCAGGGAAATATCTCTGTAATTCTCACATTCAGTTTTATTTCCATTTTTATATATGGGTACTATGAGAGCTCTACTCCATCATCTGGAATTCGTCCCTCTATCCAGGCCTTCTGTACTATGCAGTGCAGACAGTGTAAGACATTTATCCCTCCATACTTGAGCATTGTTGGTCAAATATCATCTACTGCTGCTGCCTTTCCACATTTCAGGCTTTGATGGCTTTTTCTACTTCAAGCATGGATATGTATTCCTGATTACATGTCTGTTGAGTGTTTTTTACTACTGTGCTGTCTATCACTGCTTGTTTTGTTTAGAAATTTTTTGAAGTAATTACTCCATACATCAAGGATATCTTTTTCACCAGTTTTCATGTCATGTTTATCATCTCTAATTCCTTTTACAGCACTGAAATAGAGGAAACAAATCAAAAGAGACAAACCAATAAGATGGAACCTTGAAAAATTAAAGAGTAAAGAAGTAAAGAGAAGATACCAAGAGGCAATTGATCACAACATCCCAGAAAACATAAATAGTCAGAGTAATATTGAAAACCAATTGAATATGATTAAAAAGTCTATTAGAAATGCATGAAATCAATTACTGAAAAATACAAAAAAAGAAAAAAGAAAGCATTGGATAACAGATGAAATTCTTGGCCTTATGGATGAAAGAAGAAAATATAAAAATGCTGTTGAAGAAGATGTGACCAAATACAAATATCTTAAAAATCAAATTATAAGAAAATGTAGACAAGCCAAAATCTGGAAGAACAATGCAATAACATAGATGAATTATTTAAAAAAAGAAAACATAGAGAGAGCCTATAAAGAAATTAACAAATTGACTTTCAAATTTAACAAGAATAGCAAAAACAATGCCATCAAAGACAAAAATAGAAAATTACTCATAGAATCTGAGAATATATTAATGAAATGGAAGAACTTCTTGAAAATCTCTATAATGGCAGCAAACTACATGTCGATATTAACATAGAAAATCAAAATGAAGATAATCTAGGATCCCCAATAATGCAAGAAGAATTTGATAAAGCACTATCCGAAATGAGTAAGGGAAAAAGTACAGGTATAGACAATATTCCTACTACAAAATCTAGGTGATGAGACAAAAACCTTACTCTATCAATTAATAACCCAAATCTATGATAGAGGAGAAATACCAAAGGAGTTTATGAAATAAACTATAATACCAATACCAAAAAAGAATAATGCTAATAAATGCAGCCAATTTAGAACAATAACTTTAATCCAACATGTCAGCAAAATTCTGCTAAAAATTATTCAAAATAGAATTTATTCAAAAATAGATTGTCCACTGGATGAAAACCAATTTGGATTTAGAAAGAATAAAGGAACAAGAGATGCAATGCACTGTTTAAGAACCAATAACACAGAGAAGAATAGACTTTAGTAAAAATACTTACATATGCTTCCTTGATGTAGAGAAAGCATTTGATAACGTAAATCAGCAAATACTCCTAAGTGGCCTAACTAATATCAGCATAGACTTGAGGGATAAAAAAATAATTTATCAAATATATAAAAAATCAAAAAGGACATATTAAAATCAATGATAATGAGAAAATAATCAATATAATGATTGGAATAAGACAAGGATGAATACTTTCATCACTTTTGTTTAATTTATATATTGAAAATGCCATTCAGAAAGCTAAAGATAAAATAAATAACAGCATAAAGATAAATAGTGAACAAGACATGTTTGCGATTTGCTGCAAATACAGCCCTTGTGCAGAAAACAGAAAAATGTTAAAAACAATACTAGAATTACTAAATAATAACCTTGAAAAATATAAAATGAAAATTAACACAGATAAGACTAAAATCCTTGTTTCAGGTAAAACCCCTGTCAATATACAGCATATAGACATCAGCAGGAAACAAATAAAACAAATAAAAAGCTTTAAATACTTAGGAAGCCTAATAGCAGAAGATGGCAGAACAAGAGAAGACATAAGGTCAAGAATAAACAATGCAAAAGCCCAATTCTCTAAGATGAAAAGCATTTTAACAGGAAACCTCAACCTACAATTGAAAAAAAAAATTAATGAAGACAATTTACTAAAATAAAGAGCCAAAAAGCTTCATTTTGGCGATGCAAAATTATATAAATCAAGTGGATATTAAATCCAGCATTATTTCAAAGCCAAATACAGAAACTATAAAAGTTTTATATGAAATTTGACCAGAGAGCTTACAGAAATACACTTGCCAGCATTTACAAGTTTCCCTAGCCGGACCTTATTAGGAGACATGATCGCTTTGCCCAAGCATCTATATATTCACCTCCTATTGGTCCATTTTGATAAGGTTTCACTGGCCTGACAGCTGTTTCGAACTGATTGGTTCTCCTCAGAGACACTGTATAAATAAATGTCTCTCTAAAAATTAGGCGATCCCCCCCCAGCCCACTCAAAATGAGTGACCGAAAGATCATCCAACTCAGCGTTGGTTCCACTCAGTGACAGGCTGACCCCACCACTGAGCACCACTCGTATTCCAGGGAAAAGCACCCACCAACATGGCCCACATGGACCATGCTGGAAAGCACCCTCCCCGGACACTCAAAATGCTCTCTCAGGCAAATCCCCTCCCTAACCAGGATCAAAATTCTGGAAGAAACCTAAGAGAGCAAAAACTCTTGTTCAGTACTAAGGAATTTTTTTTTTTTTTTTTGGCTAGTTTTGGTTAAGCAAGAATGCTTTTCATATTCCCCATTATCTGTGAAGAAAATGTATGGATGGGGTATTATAGAGCTATAAGCTCTGATCATGGCAGGAGGGTAACAGCAATAGCCGAGCCTCAGTTATAACTTCATTGGCTACAACATTGCCATCCGTTACCCTCCATGGGTACCCATCCCATTTTAGTTGCCTCATACGACATGCATGGGCTACAGTGGGATTATTCTTATCCCAGCCGCCACGTGGGATCAGTACTAAGGAACTCAAAGTGTCGGAGAGGTGTATTTTTCGTAAGCAAACTCATGGTCGGTGAGTAAAGTATTTACTAAAATAAAGAGCCTAAAGGCTTCATTTTGGCGATGCAAATTATATCAATCAAGTGGATATTAAATCCAACATTATTTCAAAGCCAAATACAGAAACTATAAAAGTTTTGTAAAACTATAAATGGACCAATAGAAGGTAAATATGACTGATGATGATGATCTCTCTTTCAGATTCACACCAATCCCTTCCCCTCAGCCTCTCACAGACATTCTTTCTGCCTTATGTCTCATCTCTAAGCACTTCCAAGAATAATATTCTGCTGAACTGGTCACCATGATTCCACTACTTTCTTCCAAGACTTGAAGAAGATGAGTGGCTGGCAGTCAATATACATCTAGTATTTGGATCCCAACTTACCAAATTAATTTCTCATTTTCCTCTTTCATTCCATCTACCCCTCTCTCTCTTACTCTGTCTTCTCCAATGACTACAGCCTTCGGATGTAGATATGTCAAGATTCCTTCTTACTCTTGTCCATATATAATATTATGTGCTAATTGGATTCACAATCTTTAATGTGTGTGGATTTGCTAAGTTTTGCAAACAGACATGGGATATCGAGACTATGGGATTCAAACGTATAAATTCTCCTTAAAGGTTACAAGCCTCTGCAGCATTGTACTATAATAGTGTGCCTAACCATTTGCGCTAATGCTCATACAAGAATTATGCTAAGTCAAGATACAACTCAGATCTACTGTAAATGCAGGGCATTAATGGGTATTCACTTTAATGAATATCCGATATCCAAGGCATATGTAATTCACAGAAATTGAAATGCATTTTTTTAATTAATTTTTTTTTTTTTTGCTTACAGTAACATGGATTGACTGAACATCACTACACTCATGTTGATTCAGCTTTATACGAAACATCTTGGCATTACATCGTTGGCATATAACTCTAGCAAAATCACAGTGGCTTTTGTGGTCCTAGAAAGAAATCAAGTGTTTTCAAAAGTAAAAACCAAAATTGAGAGTAATCAAAATATTCAAAAGGGAGAGAAAAAAATTACACACACATACACAAACACAGATAAAACATTGACATTTATTATTGCTTTTGGTATTTTTAATGTGCAGTTTCTTTTAGGGAAGTTATTCCCATCCTAAACTGACTGAACAGTTTTCCAATTTGTAACAGCAAGCTCAAATATTAGAGGTTGTGAAACAAACAATTAATGCAATGAGTTGACTAACAATTCAGCATAAAAAAGATAAATGTAGAGATATTTGATTTTGCTCCTTTATGAGTGATTTTCACAGACCGCGCGGTTAGCCTAGTGGCTTTGCGCTTCGCAACCATATGACTGGGGAAGGAGTGTCCCAAGTTCGATTCCCGTTGTAGACGTGAGGAATTTGAGGATCTTCCTCAGGCATAGCCAAGTTAGCCAGTCTTGGGCGCAGTCAGTAGGGTTTTTTCCGCCAGTTTATCTGGCGTTTTTCATCCCGCAAACAGGCAAACCGGCCCAGTGAACATACACCTCTACAGTCAAAAATATATCCCCCCCCAGCGGCAGACCAGGCGACGGGTCGGCTGGGAGTAGTACTAACAAGTAGTCGCATCTAAGTAACACGCGGACCCTGCATAGGAAGCGGGAATAACGCGAAGAAGAAGAAGATGAGTGATTTTCACAATGCTACTGCAGTGCTGTGGTGCAAGTCCAAAACTCCATATTGTGAAATGATTTTTATCTGGATTGAATAATATTGAAAATATCAGTTTCTATAGCTATAGCAGTAAAATTATTATTACCAGAGATCTCCAAGAAGTCAGGGACTCATCGTGTCAACATATCAACATATCCACTATCATATGTATTAGAATTCATTCTCATTATCTGCACTCACCACCTCCATAGATAATCCATTCCAATCTGCACTGCTCTATGAGAGAAAAATCTAGCTTGCACATCTTTCTTGACTGCTTTCATTCTCAATTTCCATAGATACCCTCTAGTCTCATCCCCACCCTCTATAAAATTAAAAATTCTACCTACTGGTATACTATATAATTATTTCAGAAGATTGTAGGTCTATCATATCATCTCCATTTTTTAATGTTTGCTAGTGTCTGCAGTCCACAAATACTCAATCTGTCTTCACGATCTACATTTCATAATCTCAATACTGTGCATTCCCTCCACTGTATCTCCATCACTTCAGAAACTAGGAGACCAAATCTGTGCATTTCAGATTTGGCCTCCTCTGCACAAGAGTCCAGAGGAGGTCATATCAAAGATTTATACAGAAAGGTAAAATGACCTCCTTATCCTTATTATATCAATGTCTGTTTCATTTTTCATTCATATATCCGAATTTAGAGACACAAAACACACGTGTTGAAATGATTATTTTACTTATTATTAATAAAATAACACTTGATATTGCGATCCCTATATTGAGGTCATCATCAGAAGGATACATGATAACTAATATTTAAGGAATTGACAGCGTATACTAGAAATATAAATTAAATAAACTTTAATATATACTTTCCGATATTTCGGAAAACGTCACGTTGCCATCTTCTTGGGAACTTAATACAAAGACACGTGCACACAAGTACTACATAACAGCAAATGAGAACTGAAGCTAGGAAGCTAACGTTTTCCTAAGTCCTGGTGGTGCCCCCTGGCGGGCTATATTGGTGGTTCTTGGCCTTTGGGCTGAAGTTCCTTTGATAATTGTTTCCCAAATTTGGGGCAGTCTCATGCATCCAAATTTGTTGAGGTTTGGCATGTTCCTAAGGGCTGAGGCTGATTCCATGAATAGTCTTTCATACTTGAACTTGCTGCGGTGTATGACTGTGGCTTTCTTCCATCTTATTCTGTGGCGAGTATCCAGAGCATGGTCTGCAAGCCCAGAGTGGCTATACTGGTGAAATCGGTTCACCACTTTCCCCACCCTTGGCCAACTTCTTTATGGAGACCTTTGAAGAGAAAGCCTTAAACTCAGCCCCACAAAAACCTACCATATGGCTTCGCTATGTTGATGATGTGTTTGCTATTTGGCCACATGGCCCGGATTCACTCCTCTCCTTCCTAACACACTCAAACAACCAACACCCCAGAATCAAGTTCACCCTGGAAAAAGAGGAAAACAATAACCTCCCCTTCCTAGACACACTAGTCACCCGCCAACCTGATGGAACCTTGGTTTTCTCAGTTTATAGAAAATCCACCCATACAGGCAGATACATTCACCAACAATCCCATCACCCCCCCCTCACAACAATATGGAGTTATTAAGGCACTATTCAACAGGGCAAAAATGATCAAGCCCTAACCACTGAACTAAATCACATCCACGACACTTTCTCAGCCAATGGCTACCCCCCCCCCCCAAAAAAAAAAAAATCCAGAGAATACTTAACCCAGTTATCCACAACCCACCACCCCCTCCCCTTCACATAAAAGATTACTCTAAATCCATCATCATTCCCTACATCCCAGGCACCTCGGAAAAAATCAACAAAATCTTAAGAAAACACAACTTAACCACTTGTTATAGACCACGTAGAAAAAAATTGGCATCCCTTATCCGCTCCACTAAAGACCAACCACTTCCCCTAGACCTACCTGGTGTGTACCAGGTCCCTTGCAGCTGTAAATTGTCTTACTTTGGCCAAACAGGCAGGACAGCAAATATCAGAATCTCAGAACACAAGGATTACATCCGATTTCACCAGTACAGCCACTCTGGGCTTGCAGACCACGCTCTGGATACTCGCCACAGAATAAGATGGAAGAAAGCCACAGTCATACACTGCAGCACGTTCAAGTATGAAAGACTATTCATGGAATCAGCCTCAGCCCTTAGGAACATGCCAAACCTCAACAAATTTGGATGCATGAGACTGCCCCCAAATTTGGGAAACAATTATCAAAGGAACTTCAGCCCAAAGGCCAAGAACCACCAATATAGCCCGCCAGGGGGCACCACCAGGACTTTAGGAAAACGTTAGCTTCCTAGCTTCAGTTCTCATTTGCTGTTATGTAGTACTTGTGTGCACGTGTCTTTGTATTAAGTTCCCAAGAAGATGGCAACGTGACGTTTGCTAAAATATCGGAAAGTATATATTAAAGTTTAATTTATATTTCTAGTATATGCTGTCAATTCTTTAAATATTAGTTATCATGTTTAACCAGCGTATAAGCCTCTCAACAAGAATAACAGAAGGATACATGTGTATAGGAAACCAAGCTACATGCTTTTGCACTCTATAAAGATAAATTAAATCTACACTGTTAATTAATCTTTTTCTTAGCCTGACCTCTAGTGATAAAAAAATTAAATTAAATTAAAATAAAATAATAATTAAAAAAAATTAATAAATATATTAAATAAAAAACTACATTAAACTCTACTAAAGTCCTCCTGTACTAAGATTCTTCTGGATTTGTACAGTTCAGATTATTATACTACAATTTTCTTCTGGACTTGTACAGTTCAAGTTGCTATTGAATGTTAAGGGGAAAAAAACACTTCACCAAGTCTTCTTGTATTGATATTTTTGTTTGGCTTGTTCTAGTTGCTATAAAGGTTGCAAATGGGTCTCCTCCACATCCTTGGAATGGTCTAACCATCACTTTTGTTCAGATTTGGATTATGTTTGAGCATTTCACATGCTTCTTTAAATTTCTTCTCGAACCAGGTTTTGGTGCAGTGTAGGGACTTGGTACCTTTCCAATCAATTCTGTGGTATGTTTAGAGTGTGTGTGGTCAGAAAGAAAGAGTCTGTTTCATTTGTGTTTCATATGTTGTGCCAAATATTCAGTTTTGCTTTGATATTTAGGCAATTCAATATTCAACTGCCAGAAGAAGAAAAATTTCTGTCATGTGTCATAACAAACCCAACCAATCGGAAAAAGCCTCCATTTATCTGGTGCAACCATTCAAATAGAAGGGTTTTCACTGCTTGTGACTATACTTATTCCCCAGTACAATTTCTCAGGAAATACCTTTTGGCACTAGCTACCAGTCTATTTTCTTGAAAGAGTTTTTTTCAGAAGTCAGAAATATGTATGAAGAAACTAGATGTATACTACTCCAAATATTGCTGAAAAATTCAATTTCCTACATTATAATTTATAGCAAATTCATTCTGATTATTTATTCCATAATTATTCTTGATATTTTGCAATTTAAAATAAGTTTTGTTAATATTTTTATTATTTGAAAAAATAAGTGCAATTTTTCCCCATGATTTTTATACTGTATTGTTATTTAAATACAATGCTCACTATGAAATTATATGATAGTTTTATTATATTAAAATAGAGGATATTATGGATTAATCTATATTTTATAGACAAATGTGAAAAAATGTTTCGAAAATTTACAAGTAAGCTTATAAAAACAAGACCGAAATCAGAAATTTAAGTCATTACTAAAATGCAAAATAGCATTCGCATTTTAGTAATGACTTAAGTTTCACTAGCTTGAATGACCAGACTTTAAATTCACCAAGGTCAAACAATATCAGGTAGAGTGCATGGTTAACTCTCCAAAAACTCTAAGTTACCTATAAGATTATTATTATTTATATGGGTACTCCATGCAGTCAAAGGGCTCATCACAGGAGGCCCACTCTACCTATTAACATAAAATCTATCATACATCTACTTAAACCTTTTTGCTGTTGTGGTGCTTACAACCGCCTCTGGCAATCCATTACACTCATTCACCACTCTCCAAGTAAAGAGCCTTTACTTGGAGAGTGGTGAATGAGTGTACCCTTACTAAACGCACTCTTAGACAACTTCCAAGTATCATCCCTTGTTTTCTCCCTACTTCCCATGTATTGAAAAATTTCTTTGTGTCAATCTTATAGAATCCCTTCAGAAACTTCTAAGTTTCTATGATTCCCCCCCCCCACCTCTCCTCTGTCTGTCAGCTAAACTCTGCAACCCCCACACCCTCAATCTATCCTCATAAGGAACATTCTACAGACCTGTCACTAGCTTGGTCACTCATCTCTGAATCTTCTCCTCCACCTCATGATTACCAAGAAACACAGGTTATGAAATCTGTGCATAATAGTTAACATGTGGACGAATCACAGGCTTATAAAGAGAAATACTAACCTCTATATCTCTATTGTCAATGTATTCTTCAGCATTCAAGTAATCCTGTAGCTATTTTGCAAACTCTTGCAATATATCCACTGAAATTCAAATCTCTATCCACCATCACACCCAGATCCCTAGCCTCATCAATTTTCTGTAAGCTAGTACCATCAAATATGACACAAAGTATGTAATCTTTTCATCCCAAAGTTACCTTACATTTTACAACATTGAATTGACAACAATTGTCCTTTGCCCATGCTGCAAATTTATTCAAATCATCCTGTAAGATATCTACATCACCTTTATCAACTATTGCATTCCCTAGTTTTGCATCATCGCCAAACAACTGATTATCCACCTTCAAATTTTCTGCTATATCATCAATGTACAAATTAAAGAGTAGTGGTAGCCCTGAGGTAATCCACTGGTCATCCTCATCACCCTTGATTCCACTCCACCATACACCATCATCTGATGTCTATCTATCAGACACCAGACTCAAATCCATTCCCATTTGCTCCAACTTTTGTAGTAGTTTTCCATGAGGTATTCTGGCAAATGTCTTTGTAAAGTCCAGGAATATCGTGGTGTAGCCATTTCCTTTATCCAATTCTGCTATCACCTTATTATAAAATGTGAATAAATTACTGAGGCAGGACCAATCTTTTACAAAGCCATGCAGCCAGGGCCGGCCATCTGGGGGATGTGGTGGGTGCAATGCACCTGGGTCCCATGATCGAGTGAGCACAATCGGTACACATTTGCGGAAACATGTTTTTTATTATTTTTTTTTTCTTCTTCTAATTTTGCTTATAACTAAAGGGATTTCATCGACATGATTTTAGGGTCCCCGGTAATAATAATATCTCTGTGTTTCTCTATTATATTAGGGTTTTTGCTTAACCCTTTTGATGCGTTTATGCAGTGCATAAAAATTAACAAACACGATTTCATTTTTACCCTAAAATGCCTGATTCATCATTAGTTTTTTTCTAATCTGTTACACATTTATGTCATTTGGCTCGTTATCGAAACCATTGAAAAAATATTTATTATATTCTTTATATATGGTTAGTCTAGAGCAGGGGTGGACAACCCTTAACATGCCTGCCAAACGTGGCATGCCAATGACTTCTTTTTTTTTCCAGCACACAACCCAGGGCTCATCTTAAAAAATAATTAAATAAAAAAATACATTTCAAACATTTTCGCTGACACATATTTTAACTTAATATAATACAATTTTATTAAGTACAGCTATACCAAATAAAAATGCAATAATTAATTAAACTCTACCAACTGTTTCATAATAATAAGTAATAAGAAAATTAGAAACAAACATCCTATTTCCAAGCCATCAATATATCTCCATGAATATACTGATGTACAAGTTTTGTCCAGTTCAGTTGTTGCATTATTCGTCAGGCATCCAGACGTGGCGTGACTCCTTTACCATCGTTTGATATGTCTTTTCATGTTTCGTAAAGAACGTATCCATTTTCTAAAGTGTATTTGGATTTTATTAAATCGTAAGTCATTAAAATATGTTTAACTTATTAGATATAAAAGCAAATTTCCTTTACATTGATTTTCGGAAACTAAAGTTTTCAGTTTTTTTCGTAAAATCCCCGCATATATTGCAATTGCTATTTCCTGCCTAGAGAGCAGTTTCCTTGTGTGCATCCTACCCAAATAGCACCATCTGCTTTCCCGTTATTTCAAGCAAAAATTAGCAGTAATTTACAAGACTTGAGATACTTAATGAACAATCCTTCACGAATGACTAATGAACAGACAGCTATGGTAGTAGGCCAGTAAAGATAGGTGCATATATGATTGGTGCAGTATTAACAAAAGATTGCGCAAGTCAAAGATAAAAGTCAGCAGACAATTTTTGAATTGAAATGCTAATTCTCTTCAACCAAATTCAATATCTGAAAGTGCCATAACAATATTCACTATATATTTCCTAGCTTTAACACGTTTACGAATTTTAACACTTTCTGTTGATTTTTATTGTTGCTCTGCATTTGAGCTGGAGGGACAAACTCCGACACATCTAGTTTTTAGTGTTTGCTAGTGCAGCATATGGTTTTGCTTGTGGCTAATAGCATAGTTTTTGGGGGACGGGACATGCGATTCATTAGTTAGTGCCTTTATCCAAGCTGTCTCTAATTGCACTATTTGTTGAGAAATATATTACACAGACTACAAATGTTTGTACCTTATTCAGTGATACAATAAAACGACCTGCTTTTACTGGCGTCTGCAGATGTATTGGCTAGTATGGAAGGCGCGTGGTTTGCCACGGGAAGCGAGTCACCATTGCCACGAGGTGAACGTGATTAAACTTTTTTTTTTGTGCGAGGTTATGCGAAACTTTTCAATTTCTTTTTTTCGCAAAGTAAAATCAGGGGTGCAAGTTATACAAGAGGACCAGTTATATTCCAGTAAATACGGTAAGTTCTTTTTAAAGCTATGTGAAATGTATTATCAATATTCAGAATTATGAAGATCTCAACTACATTAATTTCGACTTAGTTAATAGTGATAGATAAGGGTGAAAGTGATGTACTGAAGTAAACAAATGAAAAAAATAAACACATTCCTTGAGTGTTTCTAAAATTTTGTAATATTGTAAAAAGTATGTACATATTTAACTTTTTGTTAATTCATGGGATAAAAATATTTAATATTATTTACTTATTCGACAGGCAAAGATTAACCCATGATGTCCATGCCAAGAAAGTATCCCTCTGGGTGTCAAAAAAGGAAATCAGCAGAAAAGAAAAAAGATGAAAAGCAAAATCTCAAAAAGTCACACGTAGATTTGTTTTCATGGCTACAAAATAAATCTGACAATGAAATTGCTACAACTTCAGCAGTTGCGATTCAAACTTCAACTGAAAAAGAAAACTCCAAGAAAGCTACACAACTTTTCAACGAAAATGTAGAAACTGTGGGATTCATCGAAAAAGACTCGTCTGATTATACAAACGTTTTGGATACAGCAAATAACAAAGAAAACAATAATAATGATGGTGATTAAGTGAATATAAATGATCCAGGTTTGTGGCCAAATATTATAACTGATAATTTTAGATTATTTTGTGTTAAAACTGAACCTAAACAACATCAAGACGCATTTGTTAAGAATGTTGAAGGTAGATCATTTTCTACATCGTACTATTTAAAAAAAAATGCCAAATGGTGAAACTCAGCTTCGCAGCTGGTTACTTTACTCAAAAGCTCAAGACTCAGTATTTTGCTTTTGTTGTGTATTATTTTCCAAAAGAAGAGGAAAAGATCAATCAACACGATTTATATATGGTTTTAATAAATGGAGAAAACAGTCATTTGTAATTCGAGATCATGAGCTTTCTGTTGGTCACTTTAATTCTTTTATTGCTTGGCAAGAATTACTAAAAAAGGCTTAATTTATGTTCAACTGTTGACAGAACAAATCAAATTAATATAAATAAAAAAACGGAACGTCTAAAATTACTATTCCAATGAATTGTAGATGTAATTCTATTTTAGCAAGTAATAATGTCATTTCGAGGATCCCATGAAACAATAGGAACACCGAATAATGGAAATTTTTTAAGTTTAATAGAATTATTAAGTAAATATGATCCTATGCTAATGGATCATGTAAACAGAATTAAAATCACGAAAAAAAGAATTGTGCATCATTTCGCGCATAGATTTCAAGAGGAAATTATTGCAGCATTAGGTAATGAAGTCCTTAATAAAATTAAAGACGATATAAAAGCATCCATATATTACAGTATCCAAATGGATTGTACTTATATTTCTGATAAATATGTACCTGATATTTCTTACAAGGAACAAACTTCGATAATTATTAGATATGTAAATTTTGTAGACAAAAAATTAATTATAAATGAGTCATTTATAGGATTTATTGAAGTAACTGATGTGATTGGTGAAAGACTAGCAAATTTGCTTTTAAAAAGAATAGGTGAGCTTGATTTTGATATTATGAATTGTGGAGGGCAAGCATACAACAACAGTAGCAATGTGAAGGGAACAATATAAAGACATACAATCTAGAATAATTAGTTTAAACCCTCTTGCAATTTATGTACCTTGCTTATCACGTTCTTTTAATTTGATAATTTGTGATGCTGCTTCTAGTAGTATATATTGTAAAAAATTTTTCGGAATATCGCAACGTTTATACTGTGTATTTTCTGCATCTACAAAAAGGTTGGAAATTATACAAAAGCATTTAAATATTACGCTTAAACAATTATGTGATACTCGATGTGAAGCCAAAATACAAGCAGTCAAAGCAGTGTATACACAGTTTGAACAAACTTATAATTTGAACAAACTTAGAAGAATTTATTGGTGCAATTAACGATAACACAGCAGTATCCGAAGCTAAAAGTCTACTAGATTCATTACAAAAAATGCCATTTATTTTAAGCTTATCAGTGTGGTTTACAATATTGTCAAAAATTAATAGTATCAACAAACTATTTCAAGCAAAAACAATTGTTTTTGACTCTGCTTTTAATTTAGTGAATAAAATTAAAAATGAAATCCAAAATTTAAGATCAAAATTTAACACATTTTTAGACGACGCAAAAATGATAGCACGAAACTTGAATATTTCCGAAGACTTCCCTGAAAAAAGAATTCAAAAAAGAAAAAGATTATTTTCTAATCTAGCAGAAGATGAAGTTTTACTAAACCCAGTAGAGGAATTTAGATGTCACTTTTTCAACATTGTGATTGATACTGTTATTGTACAAATAGATGAAAGATTTAAAAATACATCCAATGTTATTTTTTATTTTAAATTAATCACTGATATAAAAACATTAGAAAAAAATGAACTAGAAAACCACTCAAGGGATTTTGTAAAATATTATAGTAAAGATGTAAATGAAGACTTAATCCAGGAAATTGATTTGTTACGAGAATTGATCTTGGACCAAAAAAATGTAAATAACACGCAAGACATTGCAATATATATTAAATAATTATTATAATGAACTATTTCCAAAAGTGCTAACTGTATTAAAAGTTTTCTTTACGTTACCAGTTACTATAGCAAGTGCAGAGCGTTCTTTCAGCAAATTAAAATTGATAAAGAATTATCTTCGGTCAAGTATGAGTGAAGAACGCTTAAATGCACTTGCTATATTAAGCAATAGAATATAAAAGAATAAGAGCCATAGCTAAAAGAGAAGTCAGAAAAAGACATAAAGAATCACAGAATAAATTTGTTTCAAATTTAGAACATGATTTATATAAAATAAGACCCAATGTATATAAGATTTTGAAACACCTAAATGCAAATACCAAAGAAAACATAAAATTAAACACTAAATTGAAATTAGAAGAATTTCTAAATTACTACACAGAACTGTGGACAGACAAATATTTTAAAAAAGACAACTGGCAAACAATTAACGAAAATGAAAAGGAAATAACTGAAGAAGAATTAGAAATCAGCCTGAAAGAAACAAGAAACAGAAAATCACCTGAAAAAGATAAGCTAGGTTCAGAACTATATAAATACGCAGGAACAAGATTCAAAGAAAGACTCTTATTATTTTTTAATAAAATTTACTCAACTGGTATCCCCCCCCCCAATAGAATGGAAAAAAGCAATTGTGATTCCTATCTTTAAGAAAGGTAATAGAGATGACCCTAAAAACTATAGAGGCATCAGTATACTAAATTCATGTTACAAAATATACAGCAGAATCTTAAATAACAAACTAATGAAATATTCCGAAAACTTTATTCTAGAGGTACAAAATGGATTTAGAAAAGGACGATCATGTATAGACCCAGCCTTCTGCCTAAAATTAATAATAGAGAAAAGAAGAGAATATAATTTAGAAACACGTATTGCATTTATTGACTTTGAAAAAGCATTTGACAAAGTTAAAAGAAACATATTATTTAACATATTAAAAGAAAGACAAATACCAAATAATATCCTAAAAGCTGTCACAAGTATATATGAAAATAATCAAATACAAATAAGATTAAATCATGAGCTATCATATACAAGAGAGATAAACCAAGGGGTTCGACAGGGATGTCCCTCTCAGCAACTCTTTTTAATATCTACTTAAATGAAATAATAATAAAATGGAGTAAAAATTTACATCAAGGAATTAAACTTTCACCTACAGTTAACTTAAACACTCTCCTCTTTGCAGACGACCAAATAATAATTACAAATTCTGAAGATAACTTACAGAAAGCTATTTTAAATCTAAATGAGATATCCAAAGATTATGGTATGATAATATCAACGGAAAAATCAAAAACTATGGCCTTTAAAGGACAAGATCCAGCAAGAACTAAAATAGTATTAGATAACAAGATCTTAGAACAGGTGAATTCATTTAACTACCTAGGATGTATGATCACTTATGAAAATGAAAAAGATATAAACATAAAAATTACAAAATATTTAAAAATAACAGGAGTAATTAACTCTATATTTAAACCAAACCTAGTTCAAAAACAAACCAGGCTAAAAGTATACAATACATTAGCCCTACCGGTCTTAATGTATGGAAGCGAAATCTGGACAATAAAACAAAAAGACAAACAAAGATTAACAACAGCAGAAATGAAGTTTATGAGAAAAACTGCAAAGTATACCCTATTTGATCATAAAAGAAACGAAGATATTATGAAAGAATTAAACCAAGAACCAGTAATTGAAAAAATTAAAAAATATAAACATAGATGGATGGAATACATTCAAAGAATGAAAACAGAAAGATTACCAAAACAAGCCTTAAAGTACAAGCCATTAGGAAAAAGAAAACCAGGACGTCCTCTTAAACGATTCAACGATGACTTCTAAGGCCGGAACAGGCCATACTAGGCCTAAATCCTTAATACGTATGATGATGATATTAAGCATCGAAAAGGAAATTTCCAAAAATTATAATTTTTCGGAAATGATTAATGACATAGCAAAAAAAAAAAAAAATCGCATATTTAAATAAATACATATTAAACAACACGCATGTTAGTAAAACTAGGTCCCTAAATAGTAAACTAGTTTATTTTTTTAGTACTTTAAACAATAATTAATTGTAAATAGTTTTTGTGTGCTAGTTGGTGAGCCAGGTTACTTTTGTTTGTGTTAAATATTTATTTATTTTAATTATTTAATACTTTTGTTTTGTGTTCAGTAAACGTTATGTTAACCTGTTATATTTCGAATGTGTTTTTTTGTTTTACTGTACCAAAATCATTTGCAGGTAAGAGGTTTTACAATACATTTATTTCGAATCCTTTAAATTTTACCTTCGAAAAATATTTTATGGCCTCAAAAGGTTTCTTGCACCCGGGCCCCTTTATAGAGAGGGCCGGTCCTGCATGCAGCCCCCTATTACAGCATATTCCTATCCACCCATTCTTGAATTTTACTTTTAACCAACTTTTACAATACTTGAACCACCACTCCAGAGATACTAATTGGGCTATAATTTGCTACTTCTGTGTGTTATGAGATAGCATCCACTTCCACGTCGTCTGAACACATGGAGGAAGTGGATGCTATATCATCCACTTCCTCCATGTGTTCAGACAACAACCAAGAATAGTCGAAACGGACCACACCCTGTCAACCCCCCCCCCCCCTCAAAAAAATCAGTTGCTGTTTTCAACCCCTTTCACCCTTTCCCATCTCATATAAATATATAAAAAATGCTCCACCCATCCTTTATAATATATATGTATATATATATGTTATTCAAAAAACCCGGGTTTTTTCCATTTGTTATTTCAATTCTCCCAATTGCCAACCCCCCCCCCCCATCCACCACACACACTGTAGTTTGGACAACGCGAAAGAAGAAGAGCCACAACACCCAGAAAAAGGTATGTGCAAATTTCTTGTCCTCTATGCAACATATATTTATTGATAAATATACATCTACAATAAATATATATCTAAGAATCCATGAGAAAAGAGCCAATGGCATTTAAACTGGGGCACTCCTAAACAGAAGCAGGCAAATAGCTGTAAATATAATAGTTTGTTAAGAGGAGCAACATGGGAGTTTTCCCAGAAATAATATCCATATTAAAGTATCTCTGACTGAGATTACTGAAATACTATGGATTAGAGATAGTTGTAGAAAGTTTTTCCACTAGGTTACAAATTAAATTAAACTTCCCAAGAAATTACATTCTTGTTTTAATCTTTTATTCAAGTGTATGTTAAGTTAATTTGTAACCAAGTGGAAAAACTTACTATAACTATCTTCAGCTGAGCACTCTAGCATCTGTGCTAATATCCCATCAGTCTATATACTGATAAATTCTCATTCAGTTCATGTGATACCCCCAGTACCACCTCCTCTTCACCAACAATATCATACTTAAACAAAAAAAAGCAATGTTCACTTAGAAACTAAACAACTCAGTCAATCACACACAACCATATAAAACAAAAACTACAAGTTAACCTAATATTATTAAGTAAAACATGAAAAAAATGACTTCGCTTTTGGTAGCAGTAATAACAACACAATACACACAATGCATCCTCTCGTGACTCTCTAATACCTCATGCTCTATCCTAATCTTTTTTTTTGGGTGCTTGGCACTTGGAAAGAGGAGAAGGAGTGGGGGGATAGCCATTGTTTTGGACAGAGTGGAAACTGAAATGATGCTTTTAGAATTGCAGTTGTTGCTGACTGGGCAATACAATCTGTTATGAGCATCACTGAGTTTTTTGTTTGTTTGTTTTTTATGTTGAGCCCATACACGAGAGGTTGGTAGATCAACCTATAGTACATTAGTACCATGTATGGGTTGAAAACGTATGGGTTCATAAAGAAGGTACTTGTTCACATTGGATTTGTATGACTGTATATTGTATTCTTTAGGGAACACATCAAGGAGAAGACTGTTCCATAGTATAGCAGTTGCAGGGATAAAGGAGGATGAGAAGAAACTTGTTTTGTGGTTTTCAAGGTGCATTGTGTAAGGATGTTGAGCAGCAGCTGCACGTGTTCCAATGAGCTTAGTACTAAGTGGGGGAATTACTGATGCTATTTCGGATGAACATTTTTCATGGAAATATTTGTAGAAAACACATAGTGCAGAGACCGATCGTCTGTGCAAAAATAGGAGGAGTGAGTTGCCAAGAGATGGGTCATTAATAAGTCTGATTGCTGCCCTCTGTATTGAGTCGAGCATTTTGATGGAGCTTTTGGGGGCCCCATCCCATATGTGGGAGCAGTATTCGATGGTTCGGCAGATTTCTGATTTGTATAAGGTTAACACCTATTCAGGGGTGAAGTAACGTCTTGAGCGAAAGAGAAATCCTAATGTTTTAGAAGCTGAGGATATAATGGCTGTTATATGTTTATGATAGGAGAGGCTTGATGTCAGGGTAATTCCAAGAAGAGAAATCGCAGATTGTCTGGAAATTTGGGTGTTGTCAAAAATAATACTGGGAGAAAATGATTCTTTTTTTATGAGAAATGAGACAGTACTGGGTTTTATTTGCACTGAAACTGGCTAAGTTATCTGAGCCCCATTGGAGGTCTGAATTGAGGGCAGTGGTGGTTGCTGTTCTAAGGGTTGAGGTGAGTTGTATGGAGTAAGGTTTATCAAAAGAAATAGAGGAATACAATGCGCTGTCATCTGCAAAACTGTGTATTTGTTGCAGGTAAGCTGAAGTAGGTCATTGATATGTAGTAGGAAGAGGGTTGGGTGAGAGGAAAGAACCTTGAGGAACCACGGCATTAGTTGAATGGTGAGAGGATAAGGAGCCATTCACCACCACACATAGTGTGCATCCATACAGAAAGCTGGCAATCCAACTACAGAGGTCTTCAGATATAACAAACGATGACAGCTTGCTTAGTAAGCCCTTGTGCCAAACCTGGTCAAATGCCTTGGAGATATCAAGTCCAACCACTTGAGATTCGCCAAACTTCTCAATGGCATTTGTCCACAGATGGGTGACATATGTGAACAGATCTCCTGTTGATCGGTAGTGATGGAATCCATATTGACAGTCATTTATTAGACATTTAGCTTCAAGGTGGTGTAGGAGTTAGAAATTGATGATTTTTTGCATTACTTTAGACAGGACTGAGGTGAACGAGATGGAGCAGTAGTTGGACGGCAGTGACTTGTCGCCGTTCTTGGGAATGGGTTGAATATAGGCCAATTTTCAGGCTATGCGATAAATACCAGTGGAGTAAGACAGTATATATAACTGACATAGGACAGGAGGCAGTTCTGGTATGCAAACCTTCAGGACAATTGGAGGAATACCATCGGAGCAGAGGGGTTTTTTTGTGTCTTATTTGGACAGTATTTTTCTGATCTCTTTCTGGCAAAAGGATATAGTGGGCATTGTGTGTTGGGGATTTGGAATAGTTGGGGACATTTGCCATTGTCAATTATGCATGCATTGGAAGCAAAGTGTGAGGCTAGGAGATTGGCCTTATCTGTAGGTGACGATGCAATGGAGCCATCTGGGTATGATAGAAGTGAGAATAGTGCTGGGCAGAAGTTACGACCGATTGCTTTGGCGAGGGACCAAAAGGCTTGGCTGCCATTTGGACAGGCTGCTAATTTCCTGCTTTTTGCTCTCTGTTTTGGAAGCATTTATTTCAGGTTTGGGTATAAGGTCTAAAGGAGGATGGGGGTTCTTGATTTGAGCCAGTAATAATGGCATGTTTGGTTTCTCATTTGTACAGCCTTGGTGCATCTTTTGGAAAACCAGGATTTAGTTAGGGAATGGCAGGTCAGAGTACTGTGGGGAACGTATGATTCCATGCCAGTGAGGATTACTTTGCTTATGAGTTTAGTGCATGTGTTTGGGTTGGAAGATCAGAAGCAATAGTCTAACCATGGTAATGAGGCATAGAAGTTGCAGAGGTGTCCCACTTGGCACTGTTATAATACCAAGCTACTTTTGTATGGGAGTGTATTACACAGCTTACAACAACATCCCCATGCAACAACGCTTACACAGCCACTTGTATTACAAGTGGCTGTGTAAGCGTTGTTGCATGGGGGAGGAGATGAGCACTAGGCTGTGGCCGGAATTGCATAGCACTCTCTACATTCACTGTGTATTTGGAAGGGTCATTGGTCAGGAAGAGGTCTAGGGTATTTGGAGAGTGGTTTGGGTTATCGGGTATTCTGGTTGGCATCTGAACTAGTTGTGTAAGGTCATTAGTGATGGCGAATGTTTCAGCATCTCTGCCTGCAAGATCTGTATAGCTGGAGGAGGAAAGTCAGTTCGTGTTGTGGACATTAAAATCTCCTAGGATAATGATTTCGCTGTTGGGAAAATGGGACTGAAGAAAGTCAATTTTTAAGGAGAGGAAATTGAAGAGCTCAGAGTGGTTGGTTGAAATAGGGGAGCGATAGAGACAGTATATGAATTGAGAATGAAGTTGGGCAATTCCAGGTTGGGTGCTCTCTGGCAAGGTATGTCAGAGCAGATGTATGCACAATGCCACCCTTGGGTCGAAAGGAGATATAAAGAGTGTGTAGTTTGGAAGATTGAGGTGAATAGTGCTGAAGGGAGGTGAGATTTCAGTTTCTGCCAGAAAGAGTAGGTGGGGTTTGGTAGACTGCAGGAGTGAATACTATTTTTGGAGTTTAGGTCACAAATGTTGGTGAAGTGGATTTGTAGGGTTTTGTGGGTCATATGTTTGTCCGCAAGGGTCGTGCACATTTCCTATGCAGTGCCTGTATACTGGTCACTATGGTGGCTGCTAGTGGTATCACTTGATTTTTGCACCAATTTAGCTTGTCTGTAGTTGATGGTCCAATTATGGTCATCATTTTGACGTTGTTCTGCAAGTTGTCTTCGAAGCTGGCATCCTTGTTCTCTTTATGCAAATGATAAATCTGGTCAAGCACGTATGCACGATTGCAGACAAGTGTCTTTGAACTTCTTGTTGATCATTGTTATTAGATTTGATGTGCTTGTCGGCAAGTCGCAAGTCACTTTTACGAGGCGTGGAAAGTTCGTTATGTCCTTTCTTTTGTTTATGGGTCTGAAACGATGGCACCTGATGATATTTTTAGGATCAATGTCGCATTCTTCTGCTAATTTGATGATGTCTTCTTTCAGTGCTTTCCATTTTCTTTTGGAAAGTTCAAAATGACACGTTGAATTCTTTGTTTTTGGCCTCCATCGAGTTGTGCACCGTTGATGCGATTATTTCACAGAGTTCATTCGCAGGGAAGGGGGAACTTGCGTTGCAGCGTTGATCGTCCGTTGATTCGAGCTTGGTTTCTAATGCTCGTATTTTGGAGGAAAGAGTTTTATTCATAGCACTGATGTGCTGTTTGAGGTTTTCAATTTGTTTGCCTAAGTTCGGGAGCTGTTTTACAGACAGAAGGCACATATCAGAAATAGGGCTGGTTAAGTTCAATATATATATATCTTGTGCACCAATTCGTCCATTTTTGAGCAGGAAGTGTGTATCCAGTGGCAACAGAATTCGCACATTATACTCTTTTTTTTATCACTGATATCAATTTTGCAGCTGCAGCACTTTGTGGGTTTGTCGGCAATCAACAGTGCTACGCTAGCGAGACATGGGGTACTTGTTCGTCGTTGGCTTTTGTTGCCGCCATCTTTGCTTCGCACGGTTGGCATAGCGGCACTTGCATGTGGCCAATTTTTAGATCGAAATATAACTGGTTTAATGTACTAAAAGTACTTACAGGTTTTGCTGGAGTTTTCTGCTCCTTAGTACCCGCTGTTAAGATTTCCGTTTGATGTTTAATTTGAATGGGAAACTCTTGCAATAGCAATAAAATGCGGGAGCACTAGTTTATAGTAGTTTATTCACAGACACCACCTCGATTATCTCAAATCAAATTTTGCAAGATGTGAAAAGGTATTCCAGTCAGCCCGGTCAATTTCTGCATGGGTATTCAAAGAAAACAGGATTCCTATGATGATACAATAGAAAGAACAGGAAAGTGATTTCCTGCATGTGTTCTTCAACATCTTACAAACAGTGGAAGAATGGTAATGGGGCATACTGTAAGACCTACTGCAGAATATGAGCAGGCTGGTATTGTGTCTATTTTTAAGAAGAGGAGGTAGTTATCATCAGGCATATGCTCAACAATACATCTTCACCTGTTTTGGTTGACACTACCTCACAAAGTATTGTGTGCGATCAAATTGGAACTTGGTTGGTAAATAAATGGAACATGTAATAATAAATCCCACTGAGAGGCAGATAGCTATAGCTTCCAGAGCATTGTTAAGTTAAGACATACTGAAAAGGGTATGGTTGCCCAGAAGGATAGCAACTCCTCCATGAACTGATCTATCTCCAGTTCTGTCCTTACAAATAACAGTAAAATACCTTAAGGTGGGGGGAGGGGTCCTCACTGGATTTTAAATAGCTTCATTTATATTTCTGCAAAACCTTGATATTCTCATATTTTTGTGGAATCTTCAACCATTTCACTATTCCTTTGGTTTTGTATACTTATCCTATTCTCAGTAGTTGAGGAATATCTTTCTCTGGCTTGTGTTTGACATTTGATTTTTGGGAAATGTGGGAGGCCAGTGTCCATCACATCTTCTGTAAAAATGTTTACTACATCACCTGATATGTCAGAGTAAATTCTTATGTTTACATTAGATTCAGTGGATTCAGAAGTATCAATTTTTTCTGTGAAGGTGCCTAAAGATTTTTCTTTATATTGCACCCTTGCCATGTTTTCTGGATGGGATCCCTTTCAGTTCAATGTATTTAGGTTGTTTGACAGTGTGTGATTTATTATCATTCTCTTTGCTACCATATTGGGCACAGACAGTAGAACCACAACAAGTAGTTTGGGGACAAATTCATTTCTGAGGCATTTCTGGACATATTTCTCACGTGCAGAGAAGATGCAAGTGGTGGCGGTAGATGGTGTTGGTGTAGTTGATGGGGAGTTGTACATACGCGCCCTCCCTCGATGAGTCTTTGGACTCCCTGGAGGTGTTACGTTATAAAAAATAAATAAAAAATAACAAAAGCCTCATTGACTATATTATTGTTGATAGTGATATCTTCATGCTGGTTCAGGATACAAGAGTGTACAAAATATTTTAAATTAGAAGTGACTATCAATTACTTGAAAGATGATAAAAATTAATATCGCACTGAAAAGAATTGTATATAAAAACAATTAAAGCTGAGCAGCTTTTACAGGTGAACTGTAGACTCAACTTTACGAACATAATTGAAATAAAAATGAAAAGTTCACCAAGAACCAAATGCCGTAGTCTTGGTGGCAAACTGAAAAAAACATCCAATTAATTCAGCTAGGGAAGCATGTGACCAGGGAGAGAGCTGGTGATCCAGTTGCAGTGTGGAAGGCAGATCACAGGATTGCAGTTTGTTAAGTAGGCCCCTTAACCCATTCAAATGCCTTTGAAATGTTGGGGACAACCACATGAGTTTCTCCAAATATTTCCATGGATTGAATCCAGAGGAGGATGGTGTAAGCTAGGAGATCAGCTAGATATCCAAACAGGATAAGATTTACCTTCTTGGACTGACCTATTAACTCCAACATTTCCTGATTAGTTGGAAGTCTCTAGGTGGTTGAAAAGTTGGTTGCTGATAATCTTCTCCATAATTTTAGAGAGAACAGAAGTGAAAGCAATTGGATGGTAGCCTCATTCGTTGACTTTTATCAAATCTTTGGAATGGGCTGGATGTGAGTATGTTTCCATGTCGTAGGGCAAATGCCAGTTGAACAGGATAGATTGAAGAGGCCATACAGGATAGGTGTTAGTTCTTGGGTACATGTTTTAACACAATAGGTGGGATAACATAAGAACCACATGCCCTGTTTATGTTCAGTTTATTAAGGATTCTCCAGATTTCTTTCTGGCATAAGACTATGGGTGATATGGAGACAGCAGTTCTTGGTGGAGTGGACCCAGGTCATCAATGCAGGAATTGAAAGAGAAGAGTGCTGCCAGTAAGTGAACCTTGTCTTTAGGTGAGGTGACTACAGTACCATCCAGGTGTGAATGGCGGAAACCTGGGTAGGCAAAAGTTGTGTCCCATGGCTTTCACACAGGACCAGAGAGAAGGTGACTGCCATTTGGGCAGGAGGTGAGTTTGCAGCATTTGGCCCTTTCAAAGTCTAATTTGGACTTGATGATTCTTTTACGACTGTTGTGAGCTGTAGTATAAGTGAGGTGAGCATCTGGAGCTTTGGTCTTGAGCCATTCATGGTATACAGAGGTTTTTTCTTTTACCGCATCGGCACTTTTTTTTTTTTTTTTTTTGAGAACCAAGGTGGCTGTGAATTTGGAGTGGAATAAGGGATGAAAGCCTTCATTCCTGTGAGAATGATTTCTGTTAATTGGTCTGAGAAGGTGTTTGGATCAGAATTGAAGCAGTATTCAAAAAACGGAAGGATGAACAGAAGTGATGAAGGTGGTCACCATTTGACATGCTTATAGTGCCCAAGGACACAAGAATGAGAACTGATGGGTGACAGTTGCTCAATGGCAAGATACTTATATGAGGTTGTGATCTGAGCTACCAAGAGAAATAACATCCGCAGTATACTTGAAAGGGGAGATTGTTAGGAAAAGATCAAATGTATACTGGCAAATTGGAGGAGGTTGTAAGGTATTCTGGTAGGGAGATTGATGATCTGTGATATGTCATTGCTAATGACAAACACCTCAGCATTCCTACCTCCTTGATCAGTGAAACTGGAGAAGGGAAGTCAATTTGAGTTGTGCACAATGAAGTATCCACAAGGATGACAACACTTTAACAGACTTTGAGAGAAACTGTTAGCAAAAACAGGTGTTTGATGCCAAGATGGCAACAAAAATACCCAGAGAATATCAAATAGGATAGAAAAAAAACACATGCAAAATTGCATAAAACAATAGGCAGAAAAAACATAGGACTGGTTAACACGTTCGCTGCCACGCTACTTCGGCACAGTCTGTTCCCGTACGCCAAGCAATTTCACTTCTTCAAGGTCAGTACGGTAATCTCGTTGCTGGCAGTCAGCTTTATACGAGTATACTCATAGTTGGCTTGTGCAGAGCATATACCATCTATGAGAATACACAGTTTTGATGCTAGCTCCACAAGCCAAGCATTTTCACTTCTTCAAGGTCAGTACAGTAATCTCGTTGCCGGCAGTAAGCATCATACGAGTATACTCATAGTTGGCAGTGAACGTGTTAAGGTGGATTGATTCAGTCAGAAATAAGAATGAAATGTTAGATACAACAGTACTAGAGTGCTGACATAATACAGTAACTTTGAGGAAAATTGTTGATACAAAATTAATCACATAGTGCTGTAACAGTAGCCTGAAAAACCAGGTACATATCAAAAAATTGATGATGATGTATTTCTGAAATTTAAAGAATTGGAGTGGATTAGAGATATAGAACCTAACAGTTGATACCTATTTATCAATAAATCGAAATCATCAATGTCCACTTTCATAGATGTTAGGGGATTTACGGGTGTCAGAACCCTACATATCAGAATGGGCTTAATACCTGTCACTTATTGATCTTTAAGCTCAGAACATATCACTTCACCAGGACATCACATTCAGATTCAAGGTTTAAGGGAATAAATACAGCATGTATAAATAACTAAATACATGTTTAATCAATCCTATATTTCATCTCAGTCACTGAGACATCATCATCATCAGGGAAAGAATATTAAAATTGAAAAAACACATACAAAATTGCATATGACAATAAGCAGGAAAAATATAGGAATGGTTAAATCCATTAAACCTCATAACAACTTCAAATCAACATGTAAGTCTAAATAGTCTATCCTATTTGATATCACTCCACTAGAATAGATGAATGTTTTATGGGATGTTACCATAAATTGTATTTCCCCAATGAGGTTGCTTGCCATATTTTTCTGAGTGTTGATGACATGTCGACTACAATATCAACAGAATGTAGGTTTATTTTTTTTTAAATTAGTTCAGGGATGCAGCCATTCTTTATAACCTTTGTGAATAAAGGAGGGCATTTTTCCTATTGACCTTTCACTTGTTGCATAGATAATGAGAAACAACAGTATATTTATATACATACCAGATATTTTCTGTTTCTTATTTATCATATCAGATGATGTATCTATAGTATACGTACTTGGTTGTAGCCTTATGAATGATTTAATAGAGGAATTCATGCACCAATGGACTTTATATTTTGTGCCAGAAAAAATCCCAATCCACCACAAGACATTTACAATCCAGCAAGTAATAAATGCACTTGGAAGTGGAACACCAGTTACCCTAAATGCTTTATCAGTACTGCAGCAAGCTTTCGGTCCTGTCAGTGGACCACAGGAAAGGAGACTCACTACAACACCATTCCGACTGCATCTTGTTGAAGCAGGGGCCAAAAAAAAAATGGAAAACTACCAGTCCACATTTCTGAATATTCTCAGGTTGCACTACAAGGTAAATACAGCAGCAGAGTATTTGATTCCAGTGATAGTGTTCTGGAAGGTAGGAGTGTAAAAAACAAGACTCAGAAAGCAAGCAAAAAATATGGAAAGAAAAGCAGAGAATAAGAGGAAGAATGAAATGGCCAGTACTCATAAGAAGATTTTCCCTTAACAGCAGATGCCCCTACGTGAATTGGAGAGAAAGACTTAAATATAGACTTAAAACTGGAGAAACTGCTTATATAATAGCTTTATATTATACAAAAAGTTCACTATGATCAAAGTTTTAGTTCCAACAGATTGACTGCTGTTGTGAGTATTATTACAATAATACTTGTTGTGAAAGTTGTGAGTATTGTGAGGGCTGTGAGTATAACAATGTTATCATTGAACTAGACAAGGGGAATGGATACACCATGATACTTTTGGATTTTGATAAGGCTTTTGACAGAATACAGAATAGTAGACTGTTGCATAAAAACGACCCTGGAATGGAAAAGGGAAAACGAAAATGGAAATGACAAAATATAATACACATAGCAAACTGGAATGTAAGAGGAATAACATATAAATAAATAGAATTAGACCAGTTATTAAATGAAAGAAATTTTAAAATAGCAGTAATCACTGAAACAAAAAAGAAATTAAAAGGAACTATGAGAACTGAAAATTTTAATGTGATATACAGTGCAGTCGACAGAGACCAAAGAGCACAAGCAGGAGTCATGATTTGGATTCATAACTCCCTTTCAAAACAGTTAAAACATTATAAATTATGGAATGAAAGAATAATAGAAGCTAGAATAAAAATAGATAGAGGCTATTTAACAATAATTGGTTTATATGCCCCAGAAGAAGGAAGAGAACAGATAATATTGATTTTTATAATAAAATAACAAAACATATATAATAAAATAAATAAAAATGATTACATAATTTTAGCAGGAGACTTAAATGCAAGAATTGGAAACACGAAAATTAATAATAATATAGGAATACATGGAGAACACACTCTAAACAGAAATGGTAAAAAATTGATTGACTTTGTAGTTTATAATAACCTAAAAATAATGAATTCCTTCTATAAACATAAAGACATACATAAATATACTTGGGCAGCAAGAGGATGGAAATCAATATTAGATTACTTCATATTAAATGAAAAGACATCAAAATTTTCACTAGATGTTAGAGTTCACAGAGGATATGAAATAAGCAGTGACCACTTCCTTGTTAAAATAAAATTAAGATTACCACCTAAATGGCTACAAGTAACAAGAACAGAAAGAAAAATTGAAACATTTGTTTATAAAACTAGACTATTGAATGACACAAATGTACAATGGCTATATGAACAAAGAATTAACCAATATCTAGATAAAAAAAAACAAAATGAAGAAATAGAAATAGAATGGCTTAATATAAAAACGATACTAAATGCAGCAGCAAATGAAAGCTTCGGAAAGACCAAAAAATTCAATAAAAGAAAAAAACTGAAGATCTGGGATGATACAATCAAAGAAATAATCAAAAAGAAAAAAGAAGCCTATCACAAATGGTTAAGCAGTAAAAGATTAGAAGATGAAATAGAATATAAAAGAATAAGAGCCCTAGCTAAAAGAGAAGTCAGAAAAAGACAGAGAATCATGGAATAAATTTGTTTCTAATTTAGAACATGATTTATATAAAATAAGACCCAATGTATATAAGATTTTGAAACACCTAAATGCAAATACCAAAGAAAACATAAAATTAAATACTGAATTGAAATTAGAAGAATTTCTAAATTACTACACAGAACTGTGGACAGACAAATATTTTAAAAAAGACAATTGGCAAACAATTAACAAAAATGAAAAGGAAATAACTGAACAAGAATTAGAAATCAGCCTGAAAGAAACAAGAAAAGGAAAATCACCTGGAGAAGATAAGCTAGGTTCAGAACTATATAAATAAGCAGGAACAAGATTCAAAGAAAGACTCTTATTATTTTTTAATAAAATTTACTCAACTGGTATCCCCCCCCCAATAGAATGGAAAAAAGCAACTGCGATTCCTATCTTTAAGAAAGGTAATAGAGATGACCCTAAAAACTATAGAGATATCAGTATACTAAATTCCTGTTACAAAATATATAGCAGAATCTTAAATAACAAACTAATGAAATATTCCGAAAACTTTATTCTAGAGGTACAAAATGGATTTAGAAAAGGACGATCATGGACCAAGCTTTTTGCCTAAAATTAATAATAGAGAAAAGAAGAGAATATAATTTAGAAACACATATTGCATTTATTGACTTTGAAAAAGCATTTGACAAAGTTAAAAGAAACATATTATTTAACATATTAAAAGAAAGACAAATACCAAATAATATCCTAAAACCTATCACAAGTATATATGAAAATAATCAAATACAAATAAGATTAAATCACGAGCTATCATATACAAGAGAGATAAACCAAGGGGTCCGACAGGGATGTCCCCTCTCTGCAACTCTTTTTAATATCTACTTAAATGAAATAATAATAAAATGGAGTAAAAATTTACATCAAGGAATTAAACTTTCACCTACAGTTAACTTAAACACTCTCCTCTTTGCAGACGACCAAATAATAATTACAAATTCTGAAGATAACTTACAGAAAGCTATTTTAAATCTAAATGAGATATCCAAAGATTATGGTATGATAATATCAACGGAAAAATCAAAAACTATGGCCTTTAAAGGACAAGATCCAGCAAGAACTAAAATAGTAATAGATAACAAGATCTTAGAACAGGTGAATTCATTTAACTACCTAGGATGTATGATCACATATGAAAATGAAAAAGATATAAACGTAAAAATTGCAAAATATTTAAAAATAACAGGTGTAATTAACTCTATATTTCAAAAATTCAAAAACAAACCAGGCTAAAAGTATACAATACAATTAGCCTTACCGGTCTTAATGTATGGAAGCGAAATCTGGACAATAAAACAAAAGGACAAACAAAGATTAACAACAGCAGAAATGAAGTTTATGAGAAAAACTGCAAAGTATACCCTATTTGATCACAAAAGAAACGGAGATATTATGAAAGAATTAAACCAAGAACCAGTAATAGAAAAAATTAAAAAATATAAACATAAATGGATGGAACACATTCAAAGAATGAAAACAGAAAGATTACCAAAACAAGCCTTAAAGTACAAGCCATTAGGAAAAAGAAAACCAGGATGTCTTCTTAAATGATTCAACGATGACTTCTAAGGCCGGAACACGCCATACTAGGCCTAAATCCTTGATACGTATGATGATGATGATGATGATGATGATAAATTGGAGAAAATGGATTTGGGTTATACAATATTAGCATGGATAAGAGGATGGCTGACTGACAGATATCAAAAAGTGGTATAAGGTGAATCTGAGTCGGCAAGGTGTTGTTGTTGTGTCCTGAATAGTCAGAAATTGAAAATTAAAATTTAATTTATTCAGGAACAACTACCTTTAATTGTAGGCAGAAAAATGTTGTGTTTTGGCATAGAAATTGAAATATACATTATAATTTAAAGCAAAACTGAAGAAGTGTTTAGTTTAAGAAATGTGAGACTTAACCCGTTTGGTACAGAGTCAAACAAAGGAATTTATTTAAGGTTATTATTTAATTAGAGTATCCCATTCTATGTATTGTGTGAAAGCAAGTTGAGTGTAAACTATAGTCCAAAGGTCAAACTTTAGCCATCCAGTACAACGTATGGCCTAAGGGAAGGAGAATTTATTAGGAAAGCAAAGCTAGAATGCTTTCTCGGAAGAACGCCACGCGCAAGTGAATGAATGCCATGCGGTAAACAACGTAGCTAAGCGCGAGAATCTCCGAGAAAGAGAGGGAAAATATAAGGGTCAAGCTCCCTCCACACGAGGCTTTTTCCCTTTTGGTTCCTGGTTCCTGCGCTCTTGGACGTTGGCTCTCCGTCTCTGCCAATGGGATGATTACGGGTCGGCCGTAGAAGTCGTGATAGGCTTATCGAGGTTCGCGAAGTAAGGCTAGCTATCTCTTCATAACAGATTAGCTAAGCTGTATTGTGTGATCAACGATACAGATGTGTTTATGAAGTTCCAAAGAGAGAGACCAGAGCGGCATACCGCCTTATCGTCCCAGAGAACCTGATCGTGCTGCTATCATAAGTGACCCGAAGAACGGTAACCCACAACGGTGCCTTGATGTCCAGGCAAGGCTGAGGACAGAACAGAAGGTCATTCCATGGGATGGTAACGTAGAATGTTAAAGTATCTGATTTCCAATTAAAGATATGGGAGACTTTATAGGTTAATTTGTGAATGGACAAGTTGTAGAGAACTTTAGTGATTATCCCATTTGGCAGTAACCCGTCTCTGTTTGAAGAAGGTCTCCCTAGAAGGGATCTGTATGTGAAATAACTTAGATGTGTTGTGAGATATGATTAGTGACCCTAGAGTGATTAATGTATTATAGTGTTAGTATTGATATCAGAAATTGCTAGGAAGGTGATTAAGTTAATCATGTACCTTATATTCTTCATGTATATCTCTTAAGCTTTAATAATATGTTTTATATCATTTGCCTGAATCCAGCCGATTTTATGAATTCAAATAGCCACTCGTAAAATTACTTCCGAACCTAGCGGGAGGGACATATGAATATAGTTTGATCTTTCAAGCCACGACTGCATGTAAAACTAAGAGAAGTGAGAATAGTTAGATTAGTGTTTGAGATTTTATTACTGTGCATCATTCTGAGATAGCCACCTTGGATAAGAATCTTATCTATCCTCTGTATTGGCTGGCACAGCAAAAAATAAATTCGTCAATATTTAACAGGCGGACTGTCTCAGAGGACAAAATCTTAGGGCCTTGTCCTATACATAGAGAAAGCCCTAATGAATGAAAGGATTACATGTGACAAAATTTGGGAATGGCCAGAATCATAGTTTATTTAAGAAAAGGAGAGTGATAGCTGATTTATTTAACTTGTTGGAAAATTATTATAGAAGCCAGAAAGGAAATAACTGTATGGGAGAGTGTAGAGAACAGTTGTAAAGGCAATAATAACGATAGAAATATATAAAGAAGAAGATCGAACGATAACAATTGGCGCAAATGACAGGACTTGATTGAGTAAGGTTTTAGGTAAGAAGGATAGATTAAGTAAACAACTATATTAAATCTTATAGAATCATCGATATAACCATAGACGACGATAGAACAGTGTACCACAAGGATCAGTGCTTAGTCGAGTATTATTCAATCTGTACATTAATGATATTGGGAAGGATTTGACAAGCGACATACAGCTATTTGCTGATGATACAAAGATAGGTAGGGTAATCAGGAATGCTGCTGATATGCAGTCTTTGCAGAATGATTTGAATAGGCTGGAATTGTGGTCATGGGAAAACAGGTATCAGTTCAATGACAGTAAATGTAAAGTCATTCACTTCGGCATGATTAGATATTCAATGTCATATTATATTGGTGGGATTAGGCCTAGAAGAAACTGATGAAGCTAGGGATCTTGGAGTGTTAATAGATAGGAAGTTGAAGTTCAGGGTGCCATGTAACAAAGATTGCAAATACAATTCAAAAGATAATTGCCATGCTGAAAGAATGTTCACATGTAAAGATAAGGATGTTATTTTGCCTCTTTACAAGGCCTTGATAAGACCTCACTTGGACTATTGTGTGCAGGTCTGATCTCCTGGTTTCCATTGTGATTCTGATATATTGGAGAGAGTACAAAGGAGAGTGTTAAAAATGATATTAGGATTGTGGAATACTGATTATGAAGATAAATTGAGAATTTGTAGACAGCAGACAGTAGCAAACAGGAGTAAGAGGAGTGATATGATTGAGACTTACAAACTTCTGAAAGGGTAATATAGGATTTCAATTGATGGAATTTTTCAATTTATGGAGGGTGGGGAAAGGACGAGAGGGCATCCTTGGAAGCTGAGAATGAAGGCTGCCAAGAAGGGTGTGAGAGCTAGATTTTTCTCTCAGAGGGTGGTACGTGATTGGAATGGATTGCCATTTGATGTTGTGAGTGCAAGCAGTGTGAATGAATTCAAGAAAAAGTATGATAGCAGGTGTGTAGTATGTGGCCTCCCTCGATAAGTCTCTGACTCCCTGGAGGTCTCTCTTAATAATAATAATAATAATATATGGTATTATAAAGTGTTATTCTGTTGACACCAGTGTTCTGTATTCTGGCTATGATAAAGTTCAGTGAAGCCACAGAGACAGTAAAGTAGACTTTTGTATTGTGATTTCCAGTTAAGAAAGAGTTTGTTTCCCTAAGAAAGTTAGTGAAGTGGACTAATTCTATGGAACTTTAAGAACTATCTGCAACTTGGCCCAGGCCCTTTTGTTCGAGAATTATCTGCCTAACAAGGCCATGTTTATTCTGCAGGAGTTAATAGTAAATATGTAGAATGATATAACCAATGACCACATGAATGTACAAGGTGTATTAGATGTTAATTGGATAATGTTAAGATATTTATAATGGTGGTCTATGCAGGTTTAATTATATGCTTTGTATAATAGTATTGAATCAAGGATCCTATTTCAGAATTATTCAGTTTAATTAGCATTATAGCTTACTTGTATGAATTTCTCTATTTTATTAAACATGTTTCTTAGTACCTGCCTGTCCTGTTGTTAATATATGAATTCAAACAGCCGCTCATAAAATTATTGACGAACTTAGGGGGAAGAACCCACGTGTAGGACTAAGCAAAAGAGCCATGACTGCGTGCAAGAATTTAGAGTACTGAACATTAGTTTTGTGTAGTTTAATCATTGTGTATCATTCTGAGAGAGCCATCCTGGGTAAGAGTCACATCTATCTTCAGTATTGACTGGCGCAGTTATAATATAAATTTTGTTAATACTGAACGGATGGACTCTTTTAGAATGATGTGTAAATGGTCACGTCCCACACAAGGACAAAGTCTTAGACATTAGACACTAGGTAACCTACAAGTGGTTAAACTATAGAGAGACCAATAGGACTGCTTATTGTAAAGGGGGAGATTTAAAGAAAGAACGGAATAAGTGTAGTGTGTCTAAAAACTAGAAAATTATATGCAGAAACAAGAGATAAGTTTAACAAGGAAGTAATAAGAATAGACAGTATATAAACACCCAAAAGTAAAGTAGGGTCGTAACAACATCAGAATAAATAAAGGAACAATATAGAAGAAAGAGTAATGAGGTGAAAAAAGCAGTCAGAATGGATAAGATGAAATCGTTAGAAGCCCAATGCAACAATGTAGAACAGTAGTATGGAGAGCATAAAACAAGCAAGGTATACAAAATGATCAGAAAAAATAATAGAAAGTGGGAAGCAAAACAGGCCATAATTAAAGATGAAAAAAGCAAAGTATTGATGAATAAAGAAAAAATACAGCGGTGGACAATATACTGTGGCGAGTTATATGAAGAAAAACTAAAATTAGATAGCGTTGGGAAACTGACTGAAGATTTGAAGCAGATATCACCACCAAGTAATGAGCATGATATGGACATTTTAAGACGAGAGGTAGAAAAAGCAATAGGATGGCTAAAACACAACAAGAGTCCTGGTAACGATAACATCACTGGAGAAATGATTAAATATGGTGGTGAAAGTATGGTTACAGAAATGCATCAACTATGTAATACAGTATGCAAAGAAGGGAAAATGCCAGAGGAGTGGGTGAAATCAATATTAGTGACATTATATACAAAAAAGGAAATAAGCTAGAATGTAAAAATTATAAAACAACTGCCTTGACAAGTGACCTTGGTAAAGTGACGATGATGATATTGACAGAAAGATTGAGAACACAATTGGAAGCATACCTTGCAGACAAGCAAGCATGCTTTAGGAAAGATAGAACTACAATTCAACAGATTTTGACAATGAGCTTAATGGCAAAGAAAGCTAGGAGAGAAAAACAAAAACATATAAACTTGCTTTGTTGATTTTCAGAAAGCATTTGACAGTATTGACCAGAAAGTGACATTTAGCAGTTCTGGAATCCTATGGAATTGATAAAAAAACTAATAGCTATATTAAAAGATGTTTATCGAAATGCAGTTGCAGCAGTTAGAATAGGTGATGATTTGGGGAAATGGTTTAGAACAAGCAGAGGTACTAGACGGGGGGACTCAATATCACCAAACATTTTCATTGCACATTTAGAAAGAACAATGGACAAACCGAAGGAAGATGCAAAAGGAATATCAGTACACGGAATGAGAATTAACAATCTGAGATGTGCAGATGACATTGTTATTATTGAAGAAGACGGAAGAGAACTACAAAACACACTGAAACTGTTAAATGAGGAAGGGAAGAGATTTGGACTTGTTATGAACTTGGAAAAAACAAAGACAATGGTATTTGGTGAGAAGAACATGAAACAAAAGATACAAGTCGATGGAATTGATATTGAAAATGTAGAATAATTCACATATTTGGGAAGTAAAATGACATATGATTTGGACTGTAAAAAAGAAATAAAGATCAGCATTGCAAAGGGAAGAACAAATCTGAAACCATGGATAACATCTGGAAAAAGTAAAGTAATCAGCCTGCAAACAAAACCAAAAGTATTGGAAAGATGCATCTCTAGCAGTGTACTGTATGGATCTGAAACGTGTGTAATCAACAAGGAATCAAAAAATAGAATTTTGTCATTTGAAAGAACTTGTTACAAGAAGATTCTAAGAATAGGATGGGTACAGAAAATCACAAATGAAGAGCTCTATCGGAAGCTTATATCTAATGCAGAAGATTATAAAATGAAAGCTGCAATTATTTGGACATATCTGTAGAATGAGCGAGGACCGGAAGATAAAGACATTTATGTTTGGTATTTTGGATGGTTTAAACAGAAGAGATAGACCATACAGAGAATGGATGGACGATATAAAAGACTGGTGTGGAATGGGTGTACAGAAATGGTGACACTGTGAACTGGACAAAGAAAGGTGGAAGAAGATAGTGAAGGAGGCATCAGACACCAACGGGCAGTGAGACCATGGTTCATGATGATGATAATATTGATCTTCCTGTACTTTCTTCAATTCTAACTGCTGACTTACAACTCAAATAAACACTAAGTATTGCTTGATACAATGCTCCATTGACACCATATAACTGTAGCGTATTAAATAGCTTCTCTCTTGGCACCTTGTCATATGCCTTTTCCAGATCTACAAAACTAAAATACATATCTCTGTTATATTCCCATGATTTCTCAACTATTTGTCGTAAAGTGAAGATCTGATCCTGACAGCCTCTATTTGACCTGAATCCAGCTTGTTCTTCACCAAGCGTCCCTTCCAAAATTCTTCTTAACCATTTCTCAAGTATACTTACATAAATCTTACCAGTAACACTCAGTAGAGAAATACCTCTGCAATTCTCACATTCAGTTTTATTTCCCTTTTTACATATGGGTAGAGAGAGCTCCACTCCAATCCCCTGGAATTCGTCCCTCTGTCCAGGCCTTTTGAACTATGCAGTGCAGTCACTGTAAGACTTTTATGCTCCATACTTGAGCATTTATGGTGGAATATCATTATTTTAGCTGCCTTTCCACATTTCAGGTTTTTGATAGCTTTTTTTTTTTTTTCTGCTTCAAGTATGGATATGTATTGCTGAATGTATGCCTGGTCAGTGTTTTTTTACCACTGTGCTGTCACTGATTGTTTCATTTAGTAATTTTTTGAAGTAATTACTCCATACTTTTCTCCAGTTTTCATGTCACCTTTATCATCTCTAATTCCTTTTACAGCACTCTTTCCTCCATTTCTGAGCTTCTTCAACAACCTCCAGAATATCTTGCTGCCTTCTTGATATTTATTTTCTATGTTCTTACCAAAGTCTTCCCATGACTTTTGTTTAGCTAGTTTCACAGTGTTTAGCTTTCTTATATTTGTCCCTGTATTCTTTAAGAGTACAAGCTGACTTATTTGCCAGGAACTTTTCATATTCTTTCTTCTTTTCCTTCACTGCCTCTTTAACTTCCTATGTCCACCATGGAGTTCTGATTTTTTTTATCCTTGCAGACAACCTCACCACAAGCCTCTATGGCTGAATCAATCAATGTTTTCTTCAGGGCTTGCCACCGAATCTCCAAAGTTTGGTTCCTTGGAGATTCAGTGTGCTCAAACTCTTTCATGACAAGAAATGATTAGTATACTATAGTACTATATGTTAACACCCTTTTTTGAGTGAGAAACACAAAAAAAATAGTTAAATAGAATGCATAAACAGCAACAGCACAATATGACATACACACCATTACTCACTACAATCAATCTCTCCAAAATTAGAAAAGCTGATTCGTACTTAAGGGTCAAAGCTGTATAACTGAGAGGAGACCTCCACATATCCTTTAAAGGAATGCGGAGAACCGACCAGGGCTTCTGACCTAATGTCCAATCCTCACCTTCTCGTGGTGCACCCTGTTGGGTATCTACTTGGATACTGAACGGACGAGGATGGGCTGGCAATTTGAGATTTAGCCGACCAAATTGTATTCTTATTGGTTAAACCAAAATATAGAATGATGGTACAACATGACAAAATTTCATGCCGGCTGGGGCGTCGCCCGGTTAAACAAGGCCCCCACTGTTTTCGCCAGGGAACAAGGGCGAACAGCGAAAAGTCAGCTACTGGAACAAATCTGAAAATAAACCACAGCTCAATATCACCAGAGTTAAAGATCGGTACTATCAACGTAAGAAGCCTGAATGGCAAAGAAATGGAGCTAGCTGAGGAATTAGATAAGTACCAGATCGACATAATAGGGGTGACTGAAACAAAAAAGACCAAAACTGGTGAGATCTTTCTGAGCAATAAATACAGAATGTTATATTCAGGCAATGACAATCAAGGAAAAGAAGGAGTAGCCATAGTATTCAACACAAAATACGAGGCTAATCTTCTTGAATGGCAGTCAGTCTCAAGTAGAGTAATGTGGGCAAATATGAGAATGGGGAACTGGACAATGAGACTTATTTGTGTCTATGGTCCCATAGAAGGTTCTACTAAGGTAGAAGTGGAGGAATTTTTTGAGGCTTTAGAAAAAGCAACTGACACAATGAAAAATGAAACGTTGGACCTTGTTGGGGAACTAAATAGCAGAGTAGGAAATGATTGTGAGACATACAAAAATATTTTGGGAAAATTTGGAGAAAAGAGCAAAGCTAATAATAATGGCAAATATCTGTTGGATTTCTGCTCAGGACACGGACTGGTTATTACTAACACCATGTTCCAACATAAAAATGTGCACAAATTCACATGGAGAGAAGCGGCTAGGAATAAGAAAAGTCTCATTGACTATGTTATTGTTGATAGTGATGTTTTCTCCCTGGTGCAGGACACCAGAGTGTACAGAGGATTTGAAATTGGAAGTGATCACTATTTAGTCTTGAGCAGGATAAAATTGAATTTCATATTGAAAAGAATAACATGTAAGAAAGTTTTAAAGCGAATAAAAGTTGAGCAGCTCTCAGATGTGAACTGTAGACTAAAATACACAAAGATTATTGAAGAAAAAATGAAAGAGTTTGAGAACAGGAATCAAACCTTGGAGATTCAGTGGCAAACTCTGAAGAAAACATTGATTGATTCTGCCAGAGATGCTTGTGGTGAGGTTGTCTGTAAGGATAAAAAAATCAGAACTCAATGGTGGACACAGGAAGTTAAAGAGGCAGTGAAGGAAAAGAAGAAAGCATACCAAAAGTTCCTGTCAAATAAGTCAGCTTGTGCTCTTAGAGAATATAGAGACAAATGCAAGAATGCTAAACACTGTATAAAACTAGCTAAACAAAAGTAATGGGAGAACTTTGGCAAGAATATAGAAAATAAATATCAACAAGGTGGCAAAATATTCTGGAGGTTGTTGAAGAAGCTTAAGAATGGAGGAAATAGTGCTGTAAAAGGAATTAGAGATGATAAAGGTGACATGAAAATGGAAGAAAAAGATATCCTTGAAGTATGGAGTAATTAATTTGAAAAACTGCTAAATGAAACAAGCAGTGATGACAGCACAGTGGTAAAAAACACTGACCAGGCATGCAGTCAGGAATACATATCCATACTTGAAGTAGAAAAAGCCATCAAAGGCTTGAAATGTGGAAAGGCAGCAGGAGTAGATGATATTCGACCAGAAATGCTGAAGTATGGTGGTATAAGATTCTTACAGTGGCTGCACTGCATAGTTCAGAAAGCCTGGACAGAGGGACGAATACCCCGATGATTGGAGTAGAGCTCTCATAGTACCCATATATAAAAAGGGAAATAAAACAGCATGTGAGAATTACAGAGGTATTTCCCTACTGAGTGTTCCTGGCAAGATCTATGCAAGTATACTTGAGAAACGGTTGAGAAGAATTGTGGAAGAAAAGCTTGGTGAAGAACAAGCTGGATTCAGGCCAAATAGAGGCTGTCAGGATCAGATCTTCACTTTACGACAAATAGTCGAGAAAGCATGGGAATATAACAAAGATCTGTATTTAAGTTTTGTCGATTTGGAAAAGGCATATGACAAGGTGCCAAGAGAGAAGCTATTCAATACGCTACAGTTATATGGTGTCAATGGGGCATTATATCAAGCAACACTTAATCTTTATTTAAGTTGTAAGTCAGCAGTTAGAATTGAAGGAAGTACAGGAAGATGGTTTAATGTTAAATCTGGTGTGAGACAAGGATGTACATTATCTATATGGATCACATTATGAAGGAAATTGGTATTAAACATGATATCAAAATTGGAGATGTTAATGTCAGCTCTTTGATTTATGCGGATGATGTTATACTTCTAAATAAATCTGCTACTAGTCTGAAAGATTCTCTGACTAAATTGAATAGCTGTTGTAATAGATATGGTATGAAGGTCAGCAATAAAAAGACAAAGACAATGAAAATAGGCAGAATCATTGAAAATGTCAACTGTGTTGTGAATGGAGAACCTGTGGAACAAGTAAAACATTTCAGCTATTTAGGCACGATTTTTACTGAAGATGGTAAATTAAATATAGAAATAGACAACAGAATCAGCAAAGCTGGTATGGTGGGAAGTCAACTGAATAAATTCATATGGAATAAGAGAGAAATTAGTCGGAACACTAAATTAGCTGTATACAAGACAGTGTTCAAACCAGTTTTAACTTATGGATCTGAGAGCTGGGTTAGAAGTAAAACACTTGACCAAAGACTAGAGACCACAGATATGAGAGTCCTGAGAAAGATTACAGGCGTGAACAGATGGCATCAATGGCAATATCATATTAAAAATGAGGATGTTAGGAAAATACTTAACATTGTCAGCATCCAGGAATGCGTTAGCAGAGCTAATCTCAGGTGGTATGGTCACTTAAACAGAATGGGCGAAGAAAGATTAGCAAAACAAGTGTTCTCTGCCAGGTTGGCAGCAAAACGACCCAGAGGAAGACCAAGATATAGGTGGATTGATACGGTACAAAGTGCTTTAGACGATAGAAATATAAGATCTGATAAAGTTGGAGTCTTGACAAGTAACAGACTGATTTGGAAGATAATTATAGATAAGAAATTAATAATGTAATTTTTTTCATGTAGTACTATCATATCATGTACACCCCTTGAGAGTACATGGCAGGAATTTGATGATGATGATGATTCCTTTTTTTATGTAAATCCCACCAACAAAAAGCAAACAGTCTTTCGTGGGTAGGATTATCATAAAAAAATAGCATTTGTACTGCTAGTGAGCTCAAGAATAGATTATTCAGAAACCCTATTCTTCAGGACAACCACTGAACTTTTTCAAGCTTCTTGTCTCTAATAAGCATTGTAGTGGTCTTACACTGGGCAAAGAAATTCATCTCCCATCTAAGGAAATTCACAAAACATTCATGCCTACATGCAGATATATATTAATGAATAGGCCTAGCATAAAACTTCACCTCCCATCTAAGGAAATTCACAAAACATTCATGCCTACATGCATATTTGAACAGGCAGATATATTAATGAATATTGTTAGCATAGAACTACTATGCTATCAATATTTTGCAAAATGAATAATAAAAACTTAGTTGTCTGCAACTAAGATACTGTAATGTCTGACCACAAATGCCAGATCCCTGGCTAGCAGATTGCCAAGAAGAGTCAATTCATGTTGAAGGGGAGAAAGGAATAAGGCGATGTAGGAATTCATCACCAACACGCAAAATCATGTGTTTTATACGTAAAATTTTGCAACTGTTGTACAAACAAAATAGTTACCACTTTAAAATCTAGAACTTTCATAAAAGAAAAGCTAATTTTTGACATATAATAATAAATTCTCATCCCACGAAACACATTGATTATCCTATTATCAGAATGGATTCGCCTTCTTCTTCTCCATGGACAGAAGTGTCAAAGGGTCTCACATCTGTGGTCAGACAGTATCTTTGCTGAATATATATCACAGTAGCTGTTTTAGTATACCCACAAGAACACACATTTCTTCAATGTTTAATTAGCATAGATACAAATATTGCAAGAAGACAGTGATTACGTTTTTCTAAGTTTTTACCTCAATATGAATCTCTTTAAATATCTTTCTACAGTGCGGACAAGTGACTTTCATCTCAGGACATCTGGTGGTTATATGATGAGATAAATGTTTGCGAAAGAGTTCTGCATTGCACTGATAGCAACGGATTCTTCTATTGCCAAAACTATCTGGATACATCTACAGAAAAAATAAAATAAAATAAACTATGTTCATTTAATAATTTAAATTTAACAATACTAGAGTATGAGAATATATTACAAGAAATGAAGACGATCCTCAAAAATCAGTTTTATGAACTAAAAAAAAAAAAAATTAAGCCAACAATACAATTTAAAATTATTTCACTATATATGGGACATACTGCCATGGTAAGAGACATACATGGTACAACAGAACCATGTATCATTGGACGAGGAGTAAGACAAGGCTGTTCTCGGTCACCAATTTTTTAACATGCATTCTGAAGCAATGTTAAAAGAAGCACTGGAGAATTCGGAAGAAGGAATAAAGATTGGAGGTAGACAGATATTTGCAATAAGATACGCAGATGACAACGCTTCATTATCAAATACTGAAACAGGACTACAACATCTGTTGAACAGATTACTGGAATCCTGTATTAATTATGGAATGAAAATTAACATCAGAAAAACAAACATAATGAAAATAGCAAGGAAAGAGGCAAATATGGATATCAGAATAAATGGGGAAAAATTGATTCAAGTAAAGACATTTAAATATCTAGGAAATGTCATTAGCAAAGATGGAAGATGTAAAAGTGACATAAGCAAGAATAGCGATGGGAAGAGATGCCTTGAATAGTAAATGGAATTTATTCAGAAGTAAAATGGATAGAAACCTAAAGATAAGACTAATAAAATGTTATGTCTGGAGTGTCACCCTCTATACAGCTGAAACTTGGACATTGAAGAAAGAGAAAATTAAGATTTTGGAAAGCTTTGAGATGTGGATTTGGAGAAGGATGGAAAAAATCAAATGGACAGATAAAATAACTAATGAAGAGGTCTTAAAAAAGAGTAGAAGAAGTCTGTTAAGGAGGATAAAAAGAAGAAAGGGAAACTGGATTGGACCTATTCTGAGAGGGAATGGAATCATCAGAGATGCCATCGAAGGAAAAATAGACAGAGGAAGAGTAAGGAAAACAATGCTAGATGACATGCTAAATGGAGACAGGTGCACAACCTTGAAAGAGAAGATTCAGAACAGAAGAGAGAGAGTGGAAGGAAAGTTTTCACTACTAAGAGAAGAATCTGCTCAATTTCAGAATACTCAAGAAGAAGAAGACGATTTAAAAATTCCACAAAAGAAAATAAAAGTCACGGCATCTAAAGTTCAAGATCACACTAGATCAAAAAATAGTCATAGAAGATAAAATAATAGAACAGGTGATGAGAGTCTAATTATTTAGGTTATTATTATTAACATCCGACCTCTATGCAGTAAGAGACTCATCATGGGAGGTAAACTCTATCGTACACCAAGCTCATCAAACTGTGCTCATCCTTTAATGTAGACACATTAAACGGATTCAATGTGTCTACACTCATAACACCTTCAGGCAATGCATTCCACTCACCAACCACACTCCATGCAAAGAACTTTCTCCTTATAGTTTCCAGTGATGGCCTCTTGTTCTACCTCCCCCTTCTCATTCTATGAAAAATTCTCTTCCATGTCAACCCAATAACAACCCATGACTAGCTTATATATCTTAATCATATCGCCCTCCTCCTACTATTCAATTCTCTCAATCTGTCCTCATACTCCACATTCCAAAGACCACCTTTGTGAATCTACTCTGGACACTTTCTATTCCTCATCACCATGAAAACCCAATAACCAAATATTTGCACAATAATCCAAATGAGGCCTGATCAAGGTCTTATACAATGGCATCATAACTGTTATACCAACTTTATTTTCTCATTTATTCTTTTTGTTATATTACTTTTACTTTATGCTTTAACTTCCTTACTTTCACTCACACTGTGTAATTTAACAAATTTATTTGATTATTGACTGCACCAGTTAAATTATTCTTTGAGTACAAGTTTGTAAGAATCTTAAATGAAGATAAAATAAATATTATTCCCCTTTAACTCTGACCATTACCTTGTATCAATCATGGCATAAACTTATTACTTAGCATATTATAAATACATTGTCCCTCATTTGTCAGATACATGTAGGTTTGTAAGTTTTGGGATTAGTGCATTGACAAGCAGTCTAAATGTGTTGTTTCACAAACTAATTTAATTAAGCCAAGAAATCTATTTACAATGTTCAGCCTATATATGAGCATGGATACAAAGAAATTACAAGTCATAGACAATTTCATGTGATTCTATGTTAGGCTTGTTCCTGTAGAATGGCTTACACGCTGGTTAAACATGATAACTAAATACTTAAGGAATTGACAGCATACACTAGAAATATACGAAGTGGGGGAGGTGAGTTGTGGCTAACTGTGTTTTAATATTTTTTGGATTTTTTTTTTTTTTTTTTTGGGGGGGGGGGGTAGCCATTGGCTGAGAAAATGTTAAGGATGTGATTTAGTTCAGTGGTTAGGGCTTGGTCATTTGAACAGATTAGTTTTGCCCTGTTGAATAGTGTCCCCCCCCCCTCACAACAATATGGAGTTATTAAGACACTATTCAACAGAGCAAAACTAATCTGTTCAAATGACCATGCCCTAACCACTGAACTAAATCACATCCTTAACACTTTCTCAGCCAAAGGCTACCCCCCCCCCCTGAAAAAAATCCAAAAAATACTAAAACCAGTTAGCCACAACCCACTTCCCCCTTCACAAAAAAAAGATTACTCTAAATCCATCACCATTCCCTACATCCGAGGCACCTCGGAAAAAATCAACAAAATCCTAAAAAAACATGACTTGACCTCTTGTTACAGACTATATAGAAAATTTGCATCCCTTATCCGTTCCACTAAAGACCAACCACTTCCCTTAGACCTACCTGGTGTATACCAGGTCCCTTGCAGCTGTAAATTGTCCTACTTTGGCCAAACAGGCAGGACAGCAAATATCAGAATCTCAGAACACAAGGACTACATCCGATTTCACCAGTACAGCCACTCTGGGCTTGCAGACCATGCTCTGGATACTCGCCACAGAATAAGGTGGAAGAAAGCCACAGTAATACACTGCAGTAAGTTCAAATATGAAAGACTATTCATGGAATCAGCCTTAGCCCTTAGGAACATGCCAAACCTCAACAAATTTGGATGCATGAGACTGCCCCAAATTTGGGAAACATATATCAGAAGAACTTCAGCCCAAAGGCCAAGAACACCTAATATAGCCCGCCAGGGGACACCATCAGGACTTTAGGAAAATGGTAGCTTCCTCACTTCATTTCTCATTTGCTGTTATGTAGTACTTGCGTGCACGTGTCTTTATCTTAAGTTCCCAAGAAGATGGCAACGTGACGTTTGCCGAAATATCGGAAAGTATATATTAAAGTTGATTTAATTTATATTTCTAGTGTACGCTGTCAATTCCTTAAGTATTTAGTTATCATTATTATGTTAGGCTTGGTTCTCCTACAATCCTAACATTTCTATCTCACAACCTATATATAATTTATCACAATTTACTAGTCATTCCTATTCATTAAACATTTTAATTTGACAAGCATGAGCTCGTATTAACAATACCTTGCGTTCACTACGTACAGCAGTTCGCTTACTCTTACAACAGATACTTCAAAATTTAATACATCATGAATATTTACATTCGCACAATTGAATATCGAACAAGGACACATTACATGAATTGTCTGGAAGTATTTATATATCCTTCTAAGTACTTTGGAGTTGAATTCCATACACTTCATTCTTCCAGGACAGTCCTTATTCGATTTCTTTGTCCATGCGATAATGTTCCTTTTCTTCTGGCTATATGCCTGTTCTTTCCTTCTCACCATTTTCTTTGTCTTTATCACTGATATTCTTCATCCTTCAAATTTCGTTCATAAGCAATGTGAAGACCTCAGGTGTTTGACGAATGCTTTCTCTTTACTGCCAATTTCTCAGTGACAACATATGCTGATCTCCTCATGTGAGAAGCTCTGGGGACAGACAGTAGACCATACATAGCAGTGATCCCAGGGAAGAAAAGGACCATAAAGCTCCCAAGATGCTCTCCTTCCTGACACGAAGGAGAGCATCCGGAGCTATTGAAGTCCGGAGTTATTTCATAGCTCCGGACTTCACATAGTATGCATGCACTTCTTTTCAGATTCCCATTTTGGAGTCACAGTAACATCTGGATATGCTGATGTCACAACTCATGCGCTACCGGTTTGAATAACACAAGATATTTTTCATAAAGTTATTACATACAAGAAATTTTGTATTTTACAAACAATGACAATTCCATACATAAATTTCATTCTTGTTAACAACTTGTAAGAGTGAGCATACAACATTAATGATGTGAGATTTTACAATAACCTCTTTATTTCTGGATGTCAAGGTCTTCCTCATTATTGCTATTATCCCATGTGACAGTGTCACAACTTGCAACGTGGAACCTGAATTTCTGGTCCTCATCCAACACCATTCCAAATCTATTATCTCCTCTACCTGCTTTAAAGTTTCCCCGCCAAGTGTATACTCATTGTTGCTTGCCAAATTTCAAAACTTATACTTTGCAACAATGAACTGACAGTTCCACTTACCTGATCATTAATGCAATATATTCAAGTTCTCCTGTAAGTCCAAATTATCTGCTTGATTCTGCACTGCTCTCCCCAATTTGCATCATCTGCAAACAGATGCATAATACCAGTTAAATCCATACCAATATCATTAATATACAAATTGAATAACAATGGACCCAAAACTGACCCCAGAAGCGCACCACTAGTGAACGTCCACTTTTGGGATACAGCAACTCCACATACAACTTTCTGATACCCATCTAACAGCCAGTCACTGATCCAACTCAACAGTCTGTTATCCAAACCCATCAGTTTCAGTTTATTTAACAGCTTATCATGTGGCAGTCTATCAAAACCTTTTCTAAAATCTAATTATCCCACTGTATAACCATCTCCCTTGTCCAAGACATTTGTCACCTTGTTATAGTACATAAGTAAGTTATTAAAACATGATCTTCCTTTAACAAGTGCATGCTGATAATTGCAGAGAATACTGCTGTTATCAACCCATTTCTCTAGCCTAGATTTAGTTTTCATCAATCTCTCTAGTACCACCACAACTTCAGATATGCTGATTAGCCTAAAATTTGAAGACAGCCTTATCACCACCTTTATACAGTGGAAGAACTTCTTTCTGCTCCCTTGGAATGTGTGCTGTTGTAAGACTCTTATTAAACAGAAATGCCAATTTCCTGGAACATTCCCTTTAGATGTGTGGTGATATTGCATCAAATCCTATGGCTTTATTGATATCAAGGTTATTTATTTCATCAAATACCTCTTGTGGATTGCTTAAGTGTCGAAGTAAGTGAGAAGACCTCTACATAGTCTTTAAAGGAATGCGGATAACCAACCAGAGCTTCTGATCTAATATCCAATTCTCACCTTCTCGTGGTGCACCCTGTTAGGTATCCACCTGGATATACAATGAACAAGGATGAGCTGGAAATTTTATTTATCTTATTGGCTTGAACCACAATGTAAAATGATGGTACAACATGACAGAATTTCATGCAGGCTGGGATGTTGTCTGGTTAAACAAAGCCCCCATTGTTTGTGCCAGGGAACCAGGGTAAACAGCAAAAAGTCAGCTACTGGAACAAATCCTGAAACTCATCCCAACTCAACATCACCAGAGTTCAAGACTGGTACTATTAACATTACAAGTCTGAATTGTAAACAAATGGAAATAATTGGATAAGTACCAGATCAACATAATAGGGGTGACTGAAACAAAAAAGACAAAAAACTGGTGAAATTTTTCTAAACAATAGATATAAAATGTTATATTCAGGCAATAGCAATCAGGGAAAAGAAGGAGTAGCTATAGTATTCAACACTAAATACCAAACTAATCATCTTGAATGGCAGGAAATTTCAAGTAGAGTGATGTGGACAAATATTAGAAAGGGAAACTGAACAATGAAACTTATTTGTGCCTATGGTCCCATAGAAGAATCTATTAAGGTAGAAGTGGAATAATTTTTTGAGACTACTAAAAAAGTATAACTGACACAATGAAAAAGAAAAAGTTGGTCGGTCCTTGTTAGAGATCTAAATAGCAGAGTTGGAAATTATTGTCAGACGTACAGAAATATTTTGAGAAAATTTGGAGAAAAGAGCAAAGCTAATAATAATAGCAGTAAATACCTGTTGTATTTCTGCTTAGGACATGAACTGGTTATTACTAACACAATGTTCCAACATAAAAATGTGTACAAATTCACATGGAGAGAAGATGCAAAGAATAAAAAAAGTCTCAATGATCATGTTATTGTCAACAGTGAAGTTTTCCTACTGGTTTGGGACACAAGAGTATACAGAGAATTTGAAATAAGAAGTGATCACCATTTAAGTCTTGAGCAGGATAAAATTGAATTTCATAATGAAAAGAAGAACATGTAAGAAAGTTTTAAAGCAAATAAAAGTTGAGCAGCTCTCAGACGTTAACTGTAGACTAAACTACACAAACTTTAAAAAAAAAAAAATGAAAGAGTTTGAGAACAGGAACCAAACCTTGGAGATTCCATGATAAGCCCTGAAGAAAACATTGATTATTCAGCCAGAGAGGCATGTGGTAAGGTTGTCTGCAAGGATTGAAAAATTAGAACTCTATGTTATTACACAAGAAGTTAAAGAGGCAGTGAAGGAAAAGAAGAAAGCATATCGAAAGTTCCTGGAGAATAAGTCAGATTGTACTCTTAGAGAATACAGAGACAAATGTAAGAAAGTTAAACACTGTGTAAAACTAGCTATTCTGGAGGCTGTTGATAAAGCTGAGAAATGGAGAAAAGAATGCAGTAACAGGAATTAGAGATGATAAAGGTGACATGAAAGCTGGAGAAAAAGATATCCTGTGTGTGGAGTAATTGCTTTGAAAAATTGCTGAATGAAACAAACAGTGACGGCACAGTGGTAAAAACACTCAACAGGCATGCAGTCAGGAATACATATCCATAATTAACTATTGTCATCACTGATGATGATATATAATATTTAGTCTAAAATATATTACCTTAAATAAAGAGTATTAATTATCCCTTATGTTTTTTCATGTTAACTATTTTTTCATGTTTCATGTTTTATGTATCTAGCATATCAGGCAGATAGGACAATCTACAGAGATCTTTATGAAAGAATACATTAAAGATGTGGAAAATCAGCAAGCACACAAATCAGGATTAGCATTTCTTACCACCAAAGAAAACAGGAATGTGACATACAGGGTGTTCGGGATAAATTTGACAGTTTCCTAAGGAAAAAGAAAATCTTCTTTGTATCTATTAAATTTAATGAATTGACAAAAAAACATTACAGGCAGAGTTAATTACAATACTATCAACAAGATTTACTCAAAATAACCACCATTAGCATCGATCACAGCTTCAATTCTGCTTCGGAACCTCGAACAAGCTGATGCTACAGTCTCCCTGGGAAGGGCCGCAAAAACTGTTTTAATTTTATCCATTAACTGGGCTTTTGTATTGCTGGAAGTGCGATTGGTGTCTTTTTCAACTGCGCCCCATACAAAATAATCCATGGGGTTAAGGTCTGGGGAGTTTGGAGGCCAAACATTTGGACTGGTGAAGTCGTAGAAATTTTCAGACAACCATTTTTGACTTTTCCCAGAGGTGTGGCAAGGGGCCGAATCCTGCTGCCATACATACGGCCTACCATTGGCTACCCTTGTTATCCAGGGCTTGACTACAGTTAGCAACTCCACGAACAAAGCCAGAATTCCAATGCCAGGGTTCTTCAACACCTGTTCCTGCAGATTTGCGAGGAATTCTGCTGTACGAACGCAATCAGATCGTCTGCTAGGGATCTTTCTTCTTGCTACATCCTCGTAGTCACCATTGCAAGTCTCTAGTTCATGCCTGATTGTTTTTACTGTATTCAGGGAGCATTGGGCAGCAGTCGTAATATCCTTATTTTGATGGCGGGCACGAATCATCATGATACAAGTTATTCTCTTCCATGATTCAGGTGGGTTCCAGCTATCCATCCTTTCTGACATCTTGTATATGAATGAAGAAGGGTCCAAACTTTTAAATGAAGAGAAGTGTGTGTTAATACATGTAACTTACGGAAAAATATAATTAATTATAAATATGTCAAATTTATCCCGAACACCCTGTATATTGAATTCAACACCTATGTATGCAGATTCCAATAAGATGTTGGTTCAGCATCTTCTCGTTTTAAACCAACTTTGGTTGGCATATACCAAAGACTTACAAAGCTGTAAATTAGGTTACCAGAGTTACTATATACAACACAACTCAAAACAACAAGCCAAGCATCTGACATCTAAAAGTGCTATAATCACCATCTAGTTTGAGCTCAGTTTTTCAAACTTAAAATTTATCCTAAAGATGTACGCAATAACTCATAGGAAACTGGTCAATAAACAATTTCTTTCTTTCTTCCTTAATGTTCTTATTCGTGGTTTATACAAGATAAGCCATAACAGATAACTCCCAGCATGGAAACCTCACATCAATGAAAATTACCTCTTTTATACCCCAGTAAGAATAACACAAGTCCCTCCCTTTACAGTTGTATTTTAACTTGAAACAACCATTAAATGCGATTTAGATACAAACATTGTGAAAAATGCTTAGAATAAATAAAAACAAAAAAAATAATAAAAGAAAAAAACTTTTTGCATTTATCGGGAAATTGATATAGTCCATATGAAAATATTTAACAATCAAAACAATATGCAAGCGTATCAATCAGTACAAGTGAATCTTATGAGAATCATTCACATGAGTGTCATGTGACAAATCAAGCAAGCCTTGCCAAGACTATGCCACATGATTCTAGTCCCAAGCCCAGGTAAAGAGGTGAGGGTTCAGTGAAGGGGTAGCAACCCATCCTCGTAAAAAAGTGCTTTGCTATGGAAACCAGGACCATAGAAATATCTGACCAAAATGTAACACTAAATGAAGACAAACTGTTGAGAATGACATCCCCTACAGAAAGCTCTTATAGAGAAACTAGGGAATTGAGGAATACAACAAAAAATTCGGACAAGACACAAAAACCAAAAAAAAAAAAAAAAAGACATATCAACTATTTGGAGCCAAAAAAAAAAAAAAAATATGAATTGGATGCTGCAATATAGCCAAAGAAATGAAAGACTACAAAATTGAAATATTGGGAATAAGCAAGACAAGAAGGAATGGACAGGGATTGATCCGGTTGATTTCTTATTGTTTCAGGAGAAACAGTAATATATGCTGGAAACAAAGATGAGAATAGTGCACATGCAAAAGGAGTGGCAATAATGATGTCCAGTAAAGAGCAAGAGCTGCAATGATAGAATGGGAACTTAACTCAAGATTGTATAAAGTGACAATTATAAATGTATATAATTCAGGAGAAAGAGGGGTGATAGGATAGAGGTCTATAAACCTTTGAATGGGTGTTATAGCATTTCAACTGATGAAATTTTTCGTTATATAGAAGGTGGGGAGAGAGCACGGGGGCATCCATTGAAGTTAAGGTTGTTCTCGGTCAAGAAAGGGTTAAGAGCTAGGTTTTTCTCCCAGAGAGCAGTGAGTGAGTGAAAAAATTTGCCCTTACGGGTAGTGAGTGCATCTAGCGTGAATGAATTCAAGGGTAGGTATGATAGCTGGATTGGGTAATTTACAGCCTCCCTCAATGAGTCCTTGACTCCCTGGAGGTCTCAGATAATAATAATAGAAACAGATGACACAATTCCTAGAGATATAGTAATGAAGGATCTAAATGCTAAAATAGAAAATTATCGTACAGGGAGAGGAATGATAATGGGAAAAGAAGGTATAGCAAATAAAAACGAAAATGGTGAGATGTTACTGGTTTTCTGCATGGCAAATGAATTAGTAATAAGAGAATCCCTCTTCTCAATTTTCTTCCAACTTTCTGGATCATTGGATCTTCCCACCTTAAGGCAGGTCTTCCAGGTTTCCTTTTGGTATCTCTCGGATAACAATTTGTTACTCTGACTGTCCATCTGTTGTCTCTCATTCTGGTGAGATGACCTGCCCATCTACTTCTGCTGTTGTAGATTTCTATTATTACATCTTTGAGTCCAGACTTCCTAATTTCTGTGCGTCTTACGTGGTCTATTTTATTTATATTGCACATTCTTCTTTCTATTGCACGTTGAGTTGTTATTAAGCTTTGTTCTTCTTTTAAAGTTATGTTCCATGTTTTACTGCCATAAGTTAATGCTGGCAGGATTTGACTATTGAAAAGATGGGCCCTTATTTATATATCTATCCATGTTTTGGTTGGTAATTGTTGATTTTATTTTGTTGAAAGCCATCCAAGCAGCTCTTTTTCTTCTTGCTATTTCATTTGATATGTCATTATTCATTTTTATGGAATGTCCAAGGTTTAATCTTCAACTTTTTCGATGGTGTGGGATTCTAGATTGATTGTATAATCTTTACAGTATTCATTTTTCAACTATCTTGTTTTGTCCTGATGTATTTCCAATTCAATTTTTTGACAGTTTTGTTTTATGTCATTCAGCATCGATTCTAAGAGTTGGGGGGGGGGGGGGGAGTGAGATATTAATATCACATTGTCAGCAAATAATAGAATATTTAACATTTAAACATCAATGTTTTATTCCACCTTTCATGTCAGTTTTTCGAATGATGCTGTACAGAGTAGATGTGAAGAGATTAGGTGAAAAGACATCACCCTGAAGTACACCTCTACTTAAGTTAATTTTAATCGGGTGATTGAAAAGAGTGATATTTGTTATGCCTGTTTTATAAATATCTTAATGAACTGGATATATGCTATTTCTACTCCTTGTTCTATTATTAAAGGAACATAGGACTTGTTCTATTATTAAAGCTTGGAATGTTTAAGAATTCTACAAATAAAATTGTCAGAAAAGATATCCAATAAAGAGTTATGCCAAAACACTAAACAAAAAGCAATAATGTATGAGAACAATCAGAGAAATTGGAGATGGATAGGACATGTAGTAAGAAAACCAGAAAAGGACAACGTCAAACAAGTATTATAGTGGAATCAGCAAGGAAGAGAAGAGAGGAAGACCAAAGATGAGCTGGCAGAGAAGAGTAGAAAAAGACCTCAGAAAGAACGGAAAGATCTGGACACAGATAAAAAGAGAAGGACAAAACAAATTCAGATCTAGATCTGTGGTTGAAGTCATATGCTCCCAATGGAGTGCAGAAGAATAAGTAAGTATATAACAAATCACATTTTATATCCCAATTTAAAATGAATTTCTGAGTCAATAGGCAAATATTCAGCCAGGCCTGCATAGCTCAGTAGAAGTGGCGTTTGCACTCTACGGTGCTTGACTGCACAATGAAAGACTTGGGTTTGAATCTGGTCACCGACTAGAGAAAAATTTTCCAAGTTTATGTTCAACAGTGTCAAATGCCTTTTTAAAATCTATAAAAAGAAAACAATGTAGCATCTGGTATTCTCTGCATCTTTCTGTTAGTTGAGTAATAGTTTGAATGTGATGTATTATCAAAAAGTCTCTTTTGAAACCAGCCTGTTCTTTGCAGCTATTTTCATTGATGAAGTTTTGTATTCTGTTTAGAATGACTCTGGCGAATATTTTATATGTAAGTGATAATAGACAGATGGTCTGTAATTACTGATGTCTTTATTACTTTTTTTATGCAGAATTATGGTCTTTGATGTTATCCATTCAGTAGGTGCTTTTAATTGTATACATCAAGTAAATCTTTCTGCTAGAGCTTTAAAGCCTACTTTGTCCACCCATTTTTAATTCAGCAGATTTTATACCATCAATTCCTGGTGATTGGTCAGTTTTCATATGGTGGATAGCCATTTCTACTTCTTCAGGTAGGATAGATGGTATTTCCAAACTCTCCAAATTTTTATCTGGTACTGGAGCAGTGACTACTTATTTAGATGAGTAAAAGTTTTCATAAAATGATTTTATTATTTTTTTCCATTTTATCTCTGTTTATATGCCTGTTTCCTTGATTGTCTATGAAGAACTGATGGTAGTGGTTGCTTTAGACTTATTTCTTTTTCTACTTTTTTTAGACTACTGTGGAGCCTAGCTGCTTCTGCCAATTTTGTCATTCTATGTATATCATAGTCATCTTTGATATTCTGCCTCAGTTGTTTACAGATAATTTTACTGAAGAATAATTGAAGAACACTGGGTTACTAATCAAAATACCAAAAAAAGCAGATTTAATTGTTTGCAATAATTGGAGAGGAAGATCATTATTAAACAACAAGTAAAATACTAACAAGAATAATATTAGAATAAAAAAATATGAGAAATGACATGAAAAACAGAAAAGGAATACAATGGAATTTAATGGAACAACTACATGACCAGGATTTTGCAGATGATATATGCTTACTGGCACACAACAACATATGAAGAAAAAAACAATAAAACTCAACAAAGAAGCCCTGACTGTTGAATTAAGAATAAATAAAATTAAAACAAAAATAATGAAAATAAATAATAAACAAAAAGAAGCCATATTACTGTATGGTCAAATTTTAGAAAAGTGGAGAACTTTTAAGTACCTTGGATCAATAATAAATAAACAGGGGAGGAACAGAGGAGGAAGATATAAAATCTAAGATACAGAAAGTACAGATAATTTTTTAAAATGTTAGGGAAAATATGGAAATCAAAGCAAATAGGCTTAAAAAAAAAAATCAGGTTATAAAATATGAATATCAAACCAGTTCTACTCTGTGCATTAGAAACATGGATAACAACAAAATCAATTATAAAAAATACTGCAAATAAATGTTTAACAAGAATTCTGCAAATAAAATAGACAGAAAAGATATCCAATAAAGAGTTGCGGCAAAAAACTAAACAAAAAACAATAATGTATGACAACAAGAGTCAATAGACAAATATTCAGCCAGGCCTGTGTAGCTCAGTAGAAGTGGCGTTTGCACTCTACAGCTTGACTGCACAACGAAAGACTTGGGTTCGAATCTAGTTGCCGACTAAAGAAACATTTTCTAAGCCTTTTCTCGACCGGTTCCCGAGTTAGTCAATCTCTGGCATAAGCAAGCGGGTTTTTTCTCCTGGAAACTCGGGATTTTTGTCCCATAAACTCAAGAAAATCGGTCATCTAACCCATACTGTTTTTCAGACATTAAAAATATTCTGTTAGGGACCACGAGATGGCGGCACTTGTTAGCCATCTTGTTCACTGCGTACTGATTAATTAGTGATAGCCTTGGGCCAGATATCTCTGCTGATTGGCTACCAGTGGAGATTGAACTGCCCGCTCAGTCTCCAAAAGTTAGACAGTACTAAAATGGCCTTGCCTACTCCCTATGCGAGGAACAAAAAGGTGTTAGCTGATTTTTTTAGGCAAATATTCATCATGACTCAATATGAATACAAATCTAATATTATAAGGATAATAATTCATCTACAATTGACTCACACTACAGCAAACACAAATTTTTTTGGCGACTGAAGAAGCTATAGTTGAAATGTGGTTGTGCCAGTAAAGATCGGAGGTGTAGGTCAATCCGAGATGAGAAATCCATTCGTGTTAGGATATCTCAGTATTAATGAAGATAAAGGGGGTGGGACGTGAGCTCTGTCTTAGGTTTTATGTCACTGAAGTCTACAAGGTTGTCTTGCCCCACTGGGATATAGTTAGAAGATATGAGTTCAGGTGACTGGTCACAGTAGATCTTGATTCTAATATTTGAGCACCATAAGGTTTGTCGAATGAAAAGGAGAAATGCAGTGTACTGTCATCAACAAAGCTACGGATAGGATTGGAAGTCTCAAAGAGCAGGTCAAAAGGAAGAGAGTGGATGAAAGAAAAGAACAGAATCCTGGGGGTACTCCTGCATTGGTGGAGAAATCTGAGTAGAGTAGACTACTCTGCTCTACTCAAAAAAGTCTACTCTACTCTACTTTTCTCACTGAGAGATCAGTGAGAAAGTTAGTTTTTTAACACAATAGGTGGGATAAAGACCAGATGCCTTGTTTGTGTTCACATTATTCTTCAGATTTCTTTTTGTTGGACGACTATGAGTAACATGAAAGGAGCTGTTCTTGGTAGCGTGGAGGTAACTTTGCCCATGTCATGAATGCAGGAATGTGAAGAGAAGAGTGATGTCAGTAAGTTGGCCTTGTCTATAGGTGAGGTAACTACAGTACCATCCAGTTGTCAGAGTAGTAGACACCTGGGTGGGCAGAAGTTGTGCTCAATGGCCTTGGTAAGGGACCAGAAGGAGTGACTGTATATTTGGGCAGGATGAGTTTGCAGCATTTGACCCTTTCAAAGGGCCAAATGCTGCAAACTGACATCCGACTTGGACGGTAACGATTCTTTTACCATAGTTGTGAGCTGCAGCGTAGGCAGAGTGGGCAGCTGCAGTTTCAGTCTTGAACCATTTGTGGTAAACAGAGGTTTTTCCTTTTACAGCATTAGCACGCTTTTTTTTTGAGAACCAAGGCTTCGATGGCAGCTGAGAATTTGGGGTGAAATAAGGGATGAAAGCCTTCAATTCCCATGAGGATGATTTCTGCTATTTGGTCTAAGCAGGTATTTGGGTTAGAAGAACTGAAGCAGTAGTCGTACCATGGAAGTCACAGAGGCCCTCCCAGTTGGCACCCTTATAGTACCAAAGGGCATGACTATGAACTGGTGGTGGTGGTGGAGGTTGTTCTGTGGTTTAAGAGACTTGTATGAAGTTGTGGTTCGAGTTACCAAGAGAACCGACCACCACAGAATACCTGGAAGGGGAGCTTGTTAGGAAGAGGTCAAGTGTGTTGGTAATCTGAGGGGGGTTGTCAGGTATTCTGGTAGGAAGACTGATGATCTGAGATAGGTCACTGTTGATAGCAAACACCTCAGCATCCTGCCTGCTTGGTTGGTGAAACTGGAGAAGGGTAGCCAATGTGAGTTGTGGACATTGAAGTCCCAAGAAGGATGACCTCACTATTGGGATATTTTGACTGCAGGAAGTCAAGCTTTAACGAGAGATAGTTAAAGAGGTCGGGGTGGTTTACAGAATTTGCAGAGCGATAGAGAGAGCATGTGAAAATTGCCAATTAGTTTGTATAGAAATTTTGAGCCAACACATATCAAACAGTGGGGATTCAAAGATGTCAAAGGGATTCAAAGTCTCTGGCATGCTATGTCGATTCTGATGAATACACAAGTGTCGCTCTTGTGGTGGAAAGATCTGTGTAACGTGTAGTCTGCGCAGTTAAAATGGACAGTGGCTGTTCAGGTTGCCATTTGCCTTCAACTAGGTGGTGAAGCACATCATTTATATTGCTGCTTAGACCATGGATGTTGGTGAAAATGGATGGGGAATTTTTTTTTTTTTTTGGAAGGAATTAGTGTTGTGGGTTGTTTGATTGGAGTTTTGATTTTTTGTTGTTGTTGTTTTTGTAGCTACATATTTTTTGTGTTTTATGAGGTTTTTTTTTTTTTTAAACTATTTTTTGTGGGAGAGTTTTTGAGATTCACAGTAGAATTGATTGATTCTACTGAGAACCTTGATTTCTTTGTATTTTAGGAGGAAGAGATAAAGAAGAAGTGGGACATGCAATGAGAGGTGGCAGACTCTCCTGTCCATACGTAGCCTGGACAGTACCCCTGCAGCCACAGTATTTGGTCACGAACTGGCAAAATACGTGCCTCGAGAGTACCCCTCCAGTCACGAACTGGCAAAATACGTGCCGCCAGATTTGAGACTGGCTGATTGGGAAGCCTTCAGATTTGTTACTAACTGGTTCGGTTCTGTGTACTATCCAGCAAGACCATTTTACTGCTGTACCCTTGATTAGGGGAGGATCCTTGCCTCCTAAAGTGAAATTGGTATGTAATTGAGAATGTCACTCTCACTGCATGTAAGAAGAGTGGGTGGGGGAACAGAAATTGAAACTCTTGCTATAGGGACTGAAGCACATGGCTGCAGCCACTTCAAGTCTCTAATAAGCAAGGTGGTGATATTTCACTGGGTGGTGAAAAACAACAAACCTAAAAACCCAATGTAATGCTAAAATATCTCACTATAATTATCCACTATAAGAAACTGTTCCTCTAGTCCCTACAAGTCTGCTGTAATGAGAATAAACCATACAACTGTTAAAATTAAATTATATACCAAGGAATGCAATTCTCATATCACTTGAATATTAGAAAAACACTGAACTCTATCTAGCTTACATCAAAATCATTTTCTATAAGTCTCTTTGAGTAATGGAGATACTTGACAGAGGTCTTGAGGCATCGTCCTTTAACATGTCCATCTAAATTTTTACGAATGATCCATCCATGGCAATAAGAACAATATAACATAGCAGAAGCACACTGACTTTTGTGTTCCTATAAAAGAGTAAACTACTTATAACATTTGAACTTCTGAGAAGGTAACATTTCTTAGTGATTTAATAATTTTAGAACAGATTACCAAATTATTCCTGGATTTATATTCAAGATATTTAAATATACAGAGAAGACCATATACAAGGGGTGCTTAAGGGTCAAAGCTGTATAACTGAGAGGAGACTTCCATATAGCCTTTAAAGGAATGCGGAGAACCAACCAGGGCTTCTGACCTAATGTCCAATCCTCACCTTCTCGTGGTGCACCCTGTTGGGTATCTACTTGGATACTGAAAGGACGAGGATGGGCTGGCAATTTGGGATTTAGCCGACCAAATTGTATTCTTATTGGTTAAACCAAAATAAAAAATAATGGTACAACATGACAAAATTTCATGCCGGCTGGGTCGTCGCCCGGTTAAACAAGGCCCCCGTTGTTTTCGCCAGGGAACCAGGGCGAACAGAAAAAAGTTAGCTACTGGAACAAATCTGAAAATAAACCCCAACTCAATATCACCAGAGTTAAAGATCGGTACTATCAACATAAGAAGCCTGAATGGCAAAGAAATGGAGCTAGCTGAGGAATTAGATAAGTACCAGATCGACATAATAGGGGTGACTGAAACAAAAAAAAAGACCAAAACTGGTGAGATCTTTCTGAGCAACAAATACAAAATGTTATATTCAGGCAATGACAATCAAGGAAAAGAAGGAGTAGCCATAGTATTCAACACAAAATACGAGGCTAATCTTCTTGAATGGCAGTCAGTCTCAAGTAGAGTAATGTGGGCAAATATGAGAATGGGGAACTGGACAATGAGACTTATTTGTGCCTATGGTCCCACAGAAGGTTCTACTAAGGTAGAAGTGGAGGAATTTTTTGAGGCTTTAGAAAAAGCAACTGACACAATGAAAAAGGAAAAGTTGGTCCTTGTTGGGGATCTAAATAGCAGAGTAGGAAATGATTGTGAGACATACAAAAATATTTTGGGAAAATTTGGAGAAAAGAGCAAAGCTAATAATAATGGCAAATATCTGTTGGAATTCTGCTCAGGATATGGACTGGTTATTACTAACACCATGTTCCAACACAAAAATGTGCACAAATTCACATGAAGAGAAGAGGCTAGGAATAAGAAAAGTCTCATTGACTATGTTATTGTTGATAGTGATGTTTTCTCCCTGGTGCAGGACACCAGAGTGCGCAGAGGATTTGAAATTGGAAGTGATCACTATTTAGTCTTGAGCAGGATAAAATTGAATTTCATACTGAAAAGAATAACATGTAAGAAAGTTTTAAAGCGAATAAAAGTTGAGCAGCTCTCAGATGTGAACTGTAGACTAAAATACACAAAGATTATTGAAGAAAAAATGAAAAAGTTTGAGAACAGGAACCAAACATTGGAGATTCAGTCACAAGCCTTGAAGAAAATCCTGATTGCTTCAGCCAGAGAGGCATGTGGTGAGGTTGTCTGCAAAGACAGAAAAATCAGAATTCCCTGGTGGACACAGGAAGTTAAAGAGGCAGTGAAGGAAAAGAAGAAAGCATACCAAAAGTTCCTGTCAAATAAGTCAGCTTGTGCTCTTAGAGAATATAGAGACAAATGCAAGAATACTAAACACTGTGTAAAACCAGCTAAACAAAAGTCATAGGAGGACTTTGGCAAGAATATAGAAAATAAATATCAAGAAGGTGGCAAAATATTCTGAAGGTTGTTGAAGAAGCTTAAGAATGGAGGAAATAGTGCTGTAAAAGGAATTAGAGATGATAAAGGTGACATGAAAATGGAAGAAAAAGATATCCTTGAAGTATGGAGTAATTACTTTGAAAAACTGCTAAATGAAACAAGCAGTGATGACAGCACAGTGGTAAAAAACATTGACCAGGCATGCAGTCAGGAATACATATCCATACTTGAAGTAGAAAAAGCCATCTCAAAGGCTTGAAATTGGAAAGGCAGCAGGAGTAGATGATATTCGACCAGAAATGCTGAAGTATGGTGGTATCAGAGTCTTACAGTGGCTGCACTGCATAGTTCAGAAAGCCTGGACAGAGGGACTAATTCCCGATGATTGGAGTAGAGCTCTCATAGTACCATATATAAAAAGGGAAATAAAACTGCATGTGAGAATTACAGAGATATTTCCCTACTGAGTGTTCCTGGCAAGATCTATGCATGTATACTTGAGAAACGGTTGAGAAGAATTGTGGAAGAAAAGCTTGGTGAAGAACAAGCTGGATTCAGGCCAAATAGAGGCTGTCAGGATCAGATCTTCACTTTACGACAAATAGTCGAGAAAGCATGGGAATATAACAAAGATCTGTATTTAAGTTTTGTCGATTTGGAAAAGGCATATGAAAAGGTGCCAAGAGAGAAGCTATTCAATACGCTACAGTTATATGGTGTCAATGGGGCATTATATCAAGCAATACTTAGTCTTTATTTGAGTTGTAAGTCAGCAGTTAGAAATGAAAGAAGTACAGGAAGATGGTTTAATGTTAAATCTGGTGTGAGACAAGAATGTACATTATCTATATGGATCACATTATGAAGGAAAGTGGTATTAAACATGATATCAAAATTGGAGATGTTAATATCAGCTCTTTGCTTTATGCGGATGATGTTATACGTCTAAATAAATCTGCTACAGGTCTGCAAGATTCTCTGACTAAATTGAATAGCTGTTGTAATAGATATGGTATGAAGGTCAGCAATAAAAAGACAAAGACAATGAAAATAGGCAGAATCATTGAAAATGTCAACTGTGTTGTGAATGGAGAACCTGTGGAACAAGTAAAACATTTCAGCTATTTAGGCACAATTTTTACTGAAGATGGTAAATTAAATATAGAAATAGACAATAGAATCAGCAAAGCTGGTATGGTGGGAAGTCAACTGAATAAATTCATATGGAATAAGAGAGAAATTAGTCGGAACACTAAATTAGCTGTATACAAGACAGTGTTCAAACCAGTTTTAACTTATGGATCTGAGAGCTGGGTCAGAAGTAAAACACTTGACCAAAGACTAGAGACCACAGATATGAGAGTCCTGAGAAAGATTATAGGCGTGAACAGATGGCATCAATGGCAATATCATATTAAAAACTAGGATATTAGGAAAGAACTTGACATTGTCAGCATCCAGGAATGCGTCAGCAGAGCTAATCTCAGGTAGTATGGTCACTTAAACAGAATCGGAGAGGAAAGATTAGCAAAACAAGTGTTCTCTGCCAGGTTGGCATCAAAACGACCCAGAGGAAGACCAAGATATAGGTGGATTGATATGGTACAAAGTACTTTAGACGATAGAAATATAAGATCTGATAATGATAATATTGGTGTCTTGACAAGTAACAGACTGATTTGGAGGAAAATTGTAGATAGGAAATTAATAATGATGTAATTTTTCCAACCACAGTCAAAGAAGTAATGATGCAAACAATGTTTCATTTCACACTTAGGTTACGAGGACTCTAATTTGGAATCTATTATACTTTATTATCATCATCATCATCATTCCTGACACCTCCAAGGAGTCAGAAGACTCATCGCGGGAGGATACCTACAACTGTCTCAACCACTACACCGAACCTCTACTACGAATCAACGCCATCTACCGCCCACCACAACTGGTATTCTATGTCTGTAAATTGCGTGTGTTCTGAAGGACCGATTTGTCTGTATGCGGGATGAAAAACCCGAGTTTCCGGGAGAAAAAACCCTGCTACCTCCGTATGAGATCGGCTAACTCACCTTCGACTGAAATCGTCCAGATAAAGATTCCTCCCGTCGCGACGAGAATCGAACTTAGGCCTATTCCAATCGAAGAGCGCAATGTACAGTCGTTCTTCCAATTGCGCTACGGAGGCGCTTATTAAACTCACAAATCATATTACTGCAATAAACTAGTAGTACAATCCTTTTTGATTAATGAATATGCAAATATATATCATTAAATGAAAAAAAGTCAGCTGCAGCAATGAAACAACCAGGGCAAAACCCGTTATGCATGTTAATATATACTATATACAAAACTATCAAGAAGTTCTATTCACAGACATATTCCCATAACATAAATGCCATTCTAAAAGAAATTTCCTATAACAAACCTCCCAATATTCTTTTGACCTGTGTGAGTTTATTAAAGTGAGAATGCACAATAGATGGAATACATTTATCTACCCACCTACTTATCTATTTTCTTAACACGTTTGCTGCCACGCTCCTTGGGCATAGTTTGTTACTGCTTTCACTTTCACTTCTACAAGGTCAGTACGAGTTATCTCGTAGCTGACTTATCAGACAGAAGTTTGTTTCATACGCCAACTACGAGTAATCTTGTATCCCCCCCCCCCCACACACCTATGTCTTACATGCGCTGACGACTGTGTAACTTGAGTTCAGAGTCGTTAACAGTCAGCATTCAGTGCAGTAAGGTTTAATGCGTCTAGTCTTACAATTATTTAAAATTATCTAAATAAAAACCTTCAATTATGGCATGGCCAGTAAAAGGAAGCTTACTGATGAAGAATTAGAAGCTTACGCTAATATGAACGATGATGAATCTAATGAATTATTTGGTTCCGATTCCGAAGATGATTATAATCCTACAGACGACTCTAGTGATGACTCAGATTATGATATATCATATATAAATATATGTATACGTTGAAAAAACTTCAAAAAATTGTTTTATTTGCATTAATAAATAACACAGTTTACGCAGCATTACCTCTTATAATATACTATACTTTTGCTGAAATTATTTTCCTTCTACCAAGCTCCAAGACTTGCTCTCTGCTTTATTCACAAGCCAAGGATTCAAATTAACGTGCTTATTAACTAGTGCTTGGCATAGGAGGTTGGTAATCGACATACGAGTATATTCATAGTTGGCTTGTGAGGCTCATATACCAAGTACGAGTATACTCGTATTTGGCAGCAAATGTGTTAATGTCCCATGGCACACTGCAAGATCCATCTTCAATAACCCATGTCTTCTGTAACTCATTCTAGCTGTCTCTTTTTCCAACTCTTCCAATCAGCATCTCTTTCTTTCTTTCTTTTTTCTATTATTCAGCAAGTTAATTTAGGCTTTCCTCTTTTCCTTTCAAGATGCAAGTCAAATCTACCTTTTGAATTTCTCCTCTGTCCATTATCAGTGCATGACTAACCCACTTCCATCTTGTCATTTTATTTCACAGGCAATATTTTTTTGGTTTAGTCATCATGCAGGAGGCTTAACGGAATTTAAGTCTTAGTCTGTTTTATATATATATATATATATATATATATATATATATATATATATATATATATATATGTTTGGCTTAGTCTGTTTATATATCTTATTTGTTATACACTGTGGCCAAACTATTTTTAATATTTCATGTAAACACTCCTTTCAAATATAAGGGGGACCGGAAAGTAATCAATTATTTTTAATAGTTCGTTTTTAGCTGATTGTTTTTTTTAAAATAACACATGAATTATTAAATTTGATTTTTATTTAAAAAATCTTTTTTTTTTATTTCAGATTATTTTTTTTAATATGGCAGACTTTAAAGTTGAAGAGCACCATTTACGTCATTGTATGGTCTTTTTGTTTCACCAAGGAAAGAATGCTACTGACAAAATCATTTGCTCAACTTACGGAGACGTATTGAAGGTTAACAAATGTCAGCGATGGTTTAGCAGATTTGCAGAAAAAAATTTTGATCTCTCTGATCGTCCTCGATCTGGAAGACCTCTTACTCTAGATGACAATGCTCTTAAGACTCTCGTTGAATCAGATCCAAAACAAACCATACAAGAATTAGCAGAGAAACTTAATTCATCATGGTCAACTGTCCAAGAGGACTTACATAAGGGGGGTAAGGTTCTTAAACAGGGTGTATGGGTACTGCATGAACTGTCAGACAACAATAAAGCACAGAGACAGACGATTTGCAATTCATTGTTGACCAGACAACAAAATGACCCCTTTTTGGAACGAGTCGTAACTGGTGATGAAAAATGGGTGCTGTATAAGAATATTAAACACAAAAAACAGTGGCTTTCTCCAAATCAAACTCCAATTCCAACACCTAAAGATGGACTTCATCCACAAAAAGTTCTGTTGTGCGTTTGGTGGGATATTCATGGAATTATTCATTACGAACTCATGGAACAGGGTAAGACTATCACAGCAGCCATCTACTGTGAACAATTAGAGCGACTACATCAAGCACTGTTAATCAAACGTCCTACGCTTCTCAATTGAAAAGGGGTAATTTTGCAGCAAGATAATGCAAAACCACATTCTGCAAGAATGACTCAAGAAAAAATTAGGCAGTTAGGATAGGAACTTCTACCACATCCTCCATATTCGCCGGATATTGCCCCTATTGACTATCACTTATTCTGGTCCTTAGAACACAGCATAAGAAATAAAACCTTCTGTTCGCAAGATGATGTACAAAGGAGTTTGATATCATTTTTTGCCTCCAAAGAAAAAACTTTTTTCAAAAAAGGAATTCTAAGTAGATCGTTGGAATAAGGTTATAATTAACGATGGCGATTATATAATTTAATAATGTTAATTTTTTTTTTAATAAAATTTATATTAAAAATGTAGTTCAAAAAATTGATTACTTTCCAGTCCCCCTTATACTATTTAATTTGGTTTCCTGTTTTCTTATAAATTTATAACAAGACCTTCCCACTGCTACTAAACATCTTTATTTTGGTTTTTTATTATTATTATTGAATTAATAAATAATTTATCCTTATTTTTCATATCAAGGTTGGCTTCAGCATTGCAATTATCCTCTGAGTTGTATTTGCAATCTTTGCTATATGATCCTTGAACTTCAACTTCCTATCTACTAAAACTCCAAGATCCCTAGCCTGACCAGTTTCTTCTAACATAATCCTATCAATATAATACAACACTGGATATCTAATCACACCAAAGTGCATGATTTTACATTTATTAACACTGAAAATGGCAGCCATTTTCACATGCCCACAATTCCAGCCTATTCAAATTATTCTGCAAGTACTGCATATCAGCAGTGCACTTCTGATTACCTTACCTATCTTTACACCATCAGCAAATAGTTGTATATTGCATGTCAAATCCTTCCCAATGTCATTAATGTACAGATGGAACAATGGACCAAGGACTGATCCTTGAGGCACACCACTTGAATCTTGTATATTCACCCTCTCCACATGACTTTTTGCTATCTCTCAGTCAGCCATCCTCTTATCCACCATACCAATAGTTTATTATCCAATCCCATATTCTCCAATTTATGCAACAGTCCTCCATGCTGTATTCTGTCAAAAGGCTTAGCAAAATCCAAAAGTATCATAGTATATCCATTCCCCCTTGTCTAACTCAGTGGTAGCATTATTATAGAATGTAAACAAATTGCTAAAACATCATCTTCCCTTAGTAAACCTATGCTGTTCATTGCAAAGTAGAAATTCTATGTCAACCCATTTCTAAATGTGAGCTCTAACGACTTTTTCAAAATCTTCACCACCACTCCTGAGATAATGATTGGTCAATAGTTGGATACATTGGTCTATGCACCACCCTTGTACAATGAGATTACCATACATTCTTTCCACTCCTGTGGAAACATCATTTTCTGAGACTCAAATTATTTAGCTTTATCAAAGGAATAGCCAGTTCAACTGAACACTCTTTTAGATCCATGCTGATATCCCATCAGTAAGTTCTAGTACTTCTTCCTCATACACTAATTTCTTCATACAGTGAAGAGGTAGGGGTGAGTTCAATGTTGCATATAACAGGTTGATAGCTTTTAGAAAAATGGCTACTCATTAGTTACCATCTGGACGAGGAGCCATGTATCAAGATTAATGGGAGTTTTCTTGAAATCCTTTTGGCAAAAGTTCAGAGGAGGCATGCAGAGGGCAGTTGGAGAAAGTATGGGCGATGATTTGTGTTGGTCATCCAGGAAGGGGTTGAAGGAAAAAAACTGATGTCCACCTTTACCTTGGGTGAGGTTACAATGATGCCATCATCATGCAAAAAAGGCAGCAAAGGGCAGAAGGGCTTGACTGCCAGTTGAGCAGGAGGCAAGTTTATTGCATTTCATTCTTATGAATGAAGTTTGCTGTGGAATTATACATAACTTTTATACATGTTTCTGGCTGTTGTGGGAGTTTTTAAATTAAGCCACTGAACATAGCTGCAGGTCAGGGGTTTGCAGTAGAATGAGGAATGAAGGCTCTCATTCCAGTAAGGATTATTTCAGTCATTAGTTCAGTGCATATGTTTGCATTGGGAGAGCGAAAGCACTAATCTGACCATTGGTAGGTGGCATAAAAATTCTGGAGATCATCCCAGTTGGCACAATTATAGTGCCACAGGGTACAAGGCTGAGATTGGGTAGGAGGAGAACAAACTGTAGAGAAGGAGACTTGAATAAGACTGTGGTCAGAATTGCCAAGGGAAGAACAGACATCCACAGTGTATTTGGAGAGAGCTAGTTAAGAAAAGGTCAAGAATGTTGGTAAAATGATGAGGATTGTCTGGTATTCTGGTTGGTAGACTGACTGTTTGTGTCTGATGGTCATGACTGGTGGCAAATGATTCAGCTTCCCTTCCAGCTTGATCTATGAAGTTGGAGTACGGAAGCCAGTTGTGCTATGAATGTTCAAGTCCCCAAGGAGGACAATCTTACAATTTGGATAATTAGTTTGTAAGAAATCAATTTTTAGTAATAGGTAGTCAAAAAGGACAGCAGGATTGTCAGAGTAGGAGAGCAGTAAAGGCAATAAATGAAGGCTGTTAAAGTGATGTAAGGAGATCTTGAGCCACAGCATACTGAAAACTGGGAAATTCCAATTTGGATAGCCTTTGACAAGAAATATCAGATTTCACAAAAGCACATTTTCTGTTCTTTTTGCAGAAGGTATCATACACAATGTAGTTGGGATAGCTGAGGTGGACTGTTTGTCATGGAGGATGCCAACTGAGGTTCTGCTAAGAAAAATTTTTTCTTAGCAGAAAACCAACACCAACATCAACCACTACCAACATCAAAATGTTTTGATGCTGGTGGTGTATGTCACTAATGTTTGTATTAATGCCTCAATTGTTAGTGAAATGGAAGTGTTTTATTAGAAAAAAACTTTGAGGTGTTATTTTGGCTGGGGTGTGTATTTTTATAATTTGTTCTAATTTTTTTCTGTTATATTTTTCATATTTTTAGATCATCATCATCATCATCATCAAATTCCTGCCATGTACCCTCAAGGGGTGTACAGGATATGACAGTACTACATGAAAAAATTACATCATTACTAACTTCCTATCTACAATTTTCCTCCAAAGCAGTCTGTTACTTGTCAAGACTCCAACATTATCAGATCTTATATTTCTATCGTCTAAGGCACTTTGTACCGTATCAATCCACCTATATCTTGGTCTTCCTCTGGGTCGTTTTCCTGCCAACCTGGCAGAGAACACTTGTTTTGCTAATCTTTCCTCTCCCATTCTATTTAAGTGACCATACCATCTGAGATTAGCTCTGCTAACGCATTCCTGGATGCTGACATTGTCAAGTTCTTTCCTAATATCCTCATTTTTAATATGATATTGCCATTGATGCCATCTGTTCACGCCTCTAATCTTTCTCAGGACTCTCATATCTGCGGTCTCTAGTCTTTGGTCAAGTGTTTTACTTCTGACCCAGCTCTCAGATCCATAAGTTAAAACTGGTTTAAACACAGTCTTGTATACAGCTAATTTAGTGTTCTGACTAATTTCTTTCTTATTCCATATGAATTTATTCAATTGACTTCCGACAATACCAGCTTTGCTGATTCTGTTGTCTATTTCTATATTTAGTTTACCATCTTCAGTAAAAATTGTGCCTAAGTAGCTGAAATGTTTTACTTGTTCCACAGGTTCTCCATTCACAACACAGTTGACATTTTCAATGATTCTGCCTATTTTCATTGTCTTTGTCTTTTTATTGCTGACCTTCATACCATATCTATTACAACAGCTATTCAATTTAGTCAGAGAATCTTGCAGACTTGTAGCGGATTTAGTTAGAAGTATAACATCGTCCGCATAAAGCAAAGAGCTGACATCAACATCTCCAATTTTGATATCAGGTTTAATACCACATTCCTTCATAATGTGATCCATATAGATAATGAATAACAGAGGGGATAATGTACATCCTTGTCTCACACCAGATTTAACATTAAACCATCTTCCTGTACTTCCTTCAATTCTAACTGCTGACTCACAACTCAAATAAAGACTAAGTATTGCTTGATATAATGCCCCATTGACACCATATAACTGCAGCGTATTGAATAGCTTCTCTCTTGGCACCTTGTCATATGCCTTTTCCAAATCGACAAAACTTAAATACAGATCTTTGTTATATTCCCATGCTTTCTCGACTATTTGTCGTAAAGTGAAGATCTGATCCTGACAGCCTCTATTTGGCCTGAATCCAGCTTGTTCTTCACCAAGCTTTTCTTCCACAATTCTTCTCAACTGTTTCTCAAGTATACTTGCATAGATCTTGCCAGGAACACTCAGTAGGGAAATACCTCTGTAATTCTCACATTCAGTTTTATTTCCCTTTTTATATATGGGTACTATGAGAGCTCTACTCCAATCATCGGGAATTCGTCCCTCTGTCCAGGCTTTCTGAACTATGCAGTGCAGCCACTGTAAGACTCTTATACCACCATACTTCAGCATTTCTGGTCGAATATCATCTACTCCTGCTGCCTTTCCACATTTCAAGCCTTTGATGGCTTTTTCTACTTCAAGTATGGATATGTATTCCTGACTGCATGCCTGGTCAGTGTTTTTTATCACTGTGCTGTCATCACTGCTTGTTTCATTTAGCAGTTTTTCAAAGTAATTACTCCATACTTCAAGGATATCTTTTTCTCCTGTTTTCATTTCACCTTTATCATCTCTAATTCCTTTTACAGCACTCTTTCCTCCATTCCTAAGCTTCTTCAACAACCTCCAGAATATTTTGCCACCTTCTTGATATTTATTTTCTATATTCTTGCCAAAGTCCTCCCATGACTTTTGTTTAGCTAGTTTTACACACTGTTTAGCTTTCTTACATTTGTCTCTGTATTCTGTAAGAGTAAAAGCTGACTTATTTGCCAGGAACTTTTGATATGCTTTCTTCTTTTCCTTCACTGCCTCTTTAACTTCCTGTGTCCACCAGGGAGTTCTGATTTTTTTATCTTTGCACACAACCTCACCACATGCCTCTCTGGCAGAATCAATCAATGTTTCCTTCAGAGTTTGCCACTGAATCTCCAAGGTTTGATTCCTGTTCTCAAACTCTTTCATTTTCTTTTCAATAATATTTCTGTATTTTAGTCTACAGTTTACATCTGAGAGCTGCTCAACTTTTATTCGCTTTAAAACTTTCTTACATGTTATTCTTTTCAATATGAAATTCAATTTTATCCTGCTCAAGACTAAATAGTGATCACTTCCAATTTCAAATCCTCTGTACACTCTGGTGTCCTGCACCAGGGAGAAAACATCACTATCAACAATAACATAGTCAATGAGACTTTTCTTATTCCTAGCCTCTTCTCTCCATGTGAATTTGTGCACATTTTTATGTTGGAACATGGTGTTAGTAATAACCAGTCCATGTCCTGAGCAGAAATCCAACAGATATTTGCCATTATTATTAGCTTTGCTCTTTTCTCCAAATTTTCCCAAAATATTTTGGTATGTCTCACAATCATTTCCTACTCTACTATTTAGATCCCCAACAAGGACCAACTTTTCCTTTTTCATTGTGTCAGTTGCTTTTTCTAAAGCCTCAAAAAATTCCTCCACTTCTACCTTAGTAGAACCTTCTGTGGGACCATAGGCACAAATAAGTCTCATTGTCCAGTTCCCCATTCTCATATTTGCCCACATTACTCTACTTGAGACTGACTGCCATTCAAGAAGATTAGCCTCGTATTTTGTGTTGAATACTATGGCTACATATATGGCTACATATATTTTTAGATTTATTTTGTTATTTGTTATGGGAGTTTTTTGTCATCATCATCACCAAATTCCTGATATGTACCATTAGGGGAGGGTGTACAGGATAATTATGATAGTACTACATGAAAAAGTTACACCATTACTAACTTCAGATCAACAATTGTCCTCCAAATTAATCAGTTATCTGTCAAGACCCCCAAGTTGTCATATCTTATATTTCTTTCTTTTAAGGCTTTATTTACTCTATTGCAAGTCTCTTTCTTGCAAACCTGGCAAAGAACACTTGTTTTTCCAATCTTTCCTCTCCCATTCAATTTAAGTGATCATACCACCTGAGCTCTACTAACACATTCCTGAATGCTAACAATTACAAGTCCTTTCCCAGCATCCTCATTTTAATGTGATACTGCCACAGATGCCATCTGTTCACTCCACTAAACTTTCTCAAAACTCTCATATCAGAGGTTTCCAGTCTTTGGTCGAGTGTTTTATTTCTAACCCAGCTCTCAGATCCATAAGTTAAAACTTGTTTGAACACTGTCTTGTATACAGCTAATTTAGCATTTCTTTCTTATTCCATATAAATTTATTTAGCTGATATCCTACTATACCAGTTTTACTAATTCTGTTGTCTATTTCCATATTTAATTTGCCATCTTCATTAAAAATGTGCCTAAATAGCTGAAATGTTTTAGTTGTTCTATAGGTTTACCATTCAGGATATAGTTCAGGTTTTCAATGTTTCTGCCTATTTTCATTCTCTATGTCTTTTTATTGCTGATTTTCATAAAAATTTATTACAACAGTTATTCAATTTAGTTACGGAATCTTGCAGACTTGTACTAGATATATTCAGAAGTATAACATCTTCTGCATCAAGTAAAGAGCTGAGACCAACATCTCCAATTTTGATATCAGATTGAATAATACCACTTTCCTTCATAATGTGATCCATATAGATGATGAATAACAGAGGGGAATAATGTATGTACTTGTTGCACACCTGATTTAACATCATCTTCCTGAACCACCTTCTTCAATTCTAACTGCTGACTTACAGCTTAAAGAGAGACTATATATTTCTCAATATAACGTCTTATTTACACCATATAAATGTAGTGTTTTGAAGAGCATTCCTCTTGACACCTTTTCATATTCCTTTTCCCAGATCAAGAAAACTTAAATACAAATCCTTGTTATATTTCCAAGATTTCTCAACTATTTGTCTTAAAGTGAAAATCAGATCCTGATAACCTCTATTTGACATGAATCTAGGTTGTTCTACACCAAGCATTCCTTCCACAATTGTTCTGTCATTTCTCAAGTATACTTGCATAAATCTTACCAGAAACCCTCAGTAGCAAAATACCTCTGTAAGCTACTCCAGACATCTAGAATATCTTTACCTTCAATTTTTATGTCATCCTTATCATCTCTGATTCCTTGTATGGTACTTTTTTTTCCATTTTCTCCCTCAATGATTCTGTGGACTCCATAGAGATGTGACGAAATAACAATAATTTCAAAGCTTTTTCAATAGCCGAGAGAATATTTTGCCACCTTACTGATATTTATTTTCTATGTTCTTACCAAAGTTTTCCCATGATTTTTGTTTAGCTAGTTTTACACAGTGCTTTGTTTTCTTGTATTTTTCTCTGTATTCTCTAAGGTACAAGCTAACTTACTTGCCAGGGACTTTCTATATGCTTTCTTCTTTACTTTCACTGCCTCTTAAACTTCTATTTTCCACCATAGAGTTCTGATTTTGCTATCCTTACAGACAACCACACCTCATGCCTCACTGTTTGAATGAATTAATATTTTTTCAGGATGGGCCACTGAATCTACAAGGTTTGGTTCTTGTTTTCAAACTCTCATTTTTTTCTTCAATAATGTTTGTGTATTTCAGTCTACAGTTCACCTCTGAAAGCTGCTCAACCATGATTCATTTTAAAACTTTCTTAAACACTCTACTTTTCAATATGAGATTCAATTACATCCTGATCAGAATGAGATGGTGATCATCACCTACTGCTGGACTCAAGCCATGGAGAAATTTGGAGACCCTCAGTTGATTGCCCTCAGCATTTCAAAGGCATTTGATCAGGTTGGCAAGGGGGCCTACTTAACAAACTGCCATCCTATGGTTTGCCTTCCCCACTCTGCAATTGGATCACCCACTTTCTCACTGGTCGCTCACTACATGTCATGGTGAATGGTTTACTCTCCTCAGATTTCTCCACCAACATAAGAGTACTACAGGGTTCTGTTCTTTCATCCACTCTCTTCTTCTTGTATATAAATGACCTGCTCTCTCAGACTTACAATCCTATCCATAGCTTTGCCGATGACAGTACACTCCATTCTTCCTTTTCATTTGATAAACCTTGTAGTGCTCAAACAGAATCCTCGAAATCTACCATGACCAGCAACTTGAACTCAGATCTCCTAGCTATAACCCAGTGGGGCAAGCACAAACTTGTAAACTTCAATGCCACCAAACCTCAGGCCTGTCTGGTCTCTTGCTAGAAAGAGCTCACATCCCTGCACTTACTAAAGGTAAGTGCAGGGATGTGATCCCACCATCTCCCCTCTCACAACAATATGGAGTTATTAAGATACTACATAACAGGGCTAAACTTATCTGTTCAAATGACAGTGCCCTAACCACAGAACTAAACCACATTCTCAACACTTTCTCAGCCAATGGCTACCCCCCAAAAAAATATTGAAACCAGTAAACTACAACCCCCTCCCCACTTCATAACAAGGATTACTCTAATCCATCACCATTCCCTACATCCGCGGCACCTCGGAAAAAATTACCAAAATCTTAAAAAAACATGACTTTGACCTCATGTTACAGACCATATAGAAAATTGGCGTCCCTTATCTGCTCCACTAAAGACCAACCACTTCCACTAGCCCTACCTGGTGTATACCAGGTCCCTTGCAGCTGTAAGCTGTCTTACTTTGGCCAAACAGGCAGGACAACGAATATCAGAACACAAGGACTACATCCTTTCACCAAAATAGCCACTCTGGTCTTGCAGACCATGCTCTGGATACACACACCACAGAATACAGTGGAAGAAAGCCACGGTAATACACCACAGTAAATTCAAATTTGAAAGGCTATTCATGGAATCAGCCTCAGCCCTAAGAAACATGCCAAACCTCAACAAATTTGGTTGCATGAGACTGCCCCAAATTTGGGAGACTTACATCAGAAGACTTTCAGCCCAACGGCCAAGAATACCTACATAGCCCACTAGGGGCACCATCAGTACTTTTAGGAGAAACAATAACTTCCTGCTTTGTTCTTATTTACTGTGTGTAGTGCCTGCGTGCACGTGTCTTTATTTTAAGTTCCTGTGTAGATGGCAACGTGATGTTGCCGAAATATTGGAAATATAGATTAAAGTTTAATTTAATTTATATCCCTTGTACGTTGTGAATTTCTTAAGTTATTTAATAAGCATTTTTAACTAAAGTCTAAGCTTTTCTATGAAAATTTATAACAAACTATTCCATGGCCTCTGAGTTTGCTATGGGGAGAATCAAAGAAATAAAAGAGTGTAGGCAGTCATAAAAAAATAAAAGGTGTGTTCTGCAATAGCATTCTGGTATAGTAACAAAACTGATTATCACAGCAAATGAACTTACATCAGTTTTTAGTTTATATAATATAGTTTATTTATTGTCATTTGTAATTTATTTTTTTCTTTAATTCATACTATAGGTCACAAACTATAACACAACAGTGATTAGTGTGGACAAGCACATGGTACATTTTTAAGCCATTTCATCGCTCCAAAAAGGCAGATGAGTAATCTCACATCAGGCGGTAAAAAGTCATATACCACCTTAAATATTAAATTATATTATATTTCATCCAGCCAATTACTATTATATCCTTTAAATCATTATAAACATCAAATATTGCCACTTAAAATGCCCCAATTTAAACCAAACTTGATGTTAATCAGCAAATTTTAGTCAAGATGCTAAATTTCCATAAAAGCCATCCAATGAGTGAAGTTATACAGATCGACAAAAATGAATCGAATGGCTGTTCATGCAGAATAAATAATGTAAAGTAAGGCTCATAGATTTATTAAAAAATTAGAGAAACTTCAACAAGCTTTGCCATCAATTAGCTGTGAGCACCATCAAGAAAAGCAGTAAGCAACAAATAGTAAGACCTGAACACTTTAACAACTGTTTTTTATCAATTGTTATGAAATGATAACAATTACTATCAACCATTATCAACTGTTTTCATTAAAAAAAAAAAAACACAAATGGTTGTTAAGTGTTCAGATCTGATTGTATGTTGTCTACTGCTTTTCTTGATAATGCTGTCAGGTAATTGATTATGAAAAATAATCAATGTCTTAACTTCTATTCTTTATAGTCAGTTTTCCTCACCTTAGAATGGCAAAAAGAATGTGTCTAATTATTTTAAATAAATCTATGAACCTTACCTCACATTATATATTTTTGTAACTCTAGTTATCACATCAAGGCTGTTCATGCATTTAACAAAAATACAACTATATATAGTTACTACACAAGGAAAATAAATGATGGTGATGCTCAGCCAAACAATTGTAATTTGAAATACTAATCAACTTTTTTCCATTCTAAGGTGAGGAAAACTGGCTTTAAAGAATAGAAGTTAAGAACACCTACAATTTAAATGGTGAGATGAAGATATGTTTTTTTTTTTATGTTGTGCCCATACACAAGAGGTTGGTTGATCAACCTATAGTACATTAGTACTGTGTATTAGTAGTGGGCTGGGAGAGGAGGAACTTGTTTACATTTGATTTAAATGACTGTAAATTGTATTCCTTAGGAAACACAGTAGGTGGGAGACTGTTCCACAGTGCAGCAGTTGCAAAGATGAAGAAGGAGGAAAAGAAACTTGTTCTGTTTGTTTCTAGGTGTACTGTAAAGGGATGCTGAGCAGCAGCTGAACGTGTTCCAACAAGCTTAGTACTGAGTGGAGGAATTATTGATGTCATTTCAGATGAGCATTTCCCATGGAAATATTTGTAGAATATACATATTCCAGAAACCAAATGCCTGTGCGAAAGTAGGGAGAGAGAGTTGGTAAGAGATGGGTCATTAATAAGTCTAATTGCCCTCCTCTGTATTGAGTCAAGCATTTTGAGGGAGCTTTTAGGGGGCCTACCCCATATGTGGGAGCAGTATTCAATAGCTGGAGGAATTTGTGATTTATATAATGTTAACAGCTGTTCAGGGGTGAAGTAATGTTTTGAGCAAAAGAGAAATCCTAGTTTTTTTGAAGCTGAGGATGCAATGGTTGTGATGTGTTTATGCCAGGAGAAGTTTGATGTGAGGGTAATTCCAAGAAGAGAGATCTCAAACTGTCTGGAAATTTGGGTATTGTCAAAAAGAATACTGGGGGAAAATGGTTCTTTTTTATGGGAAATAGTACAGAACTGGGTTTTATTGGCATTGAAATTGATGAAGTTATCTGAACCCCATTGTAGGATGGCTTGGAGATTGGAATTGAGGATGGTGGTGGTTGATGTTCTGTGGGTTGAGGTGAGTTGTGTAGGGTAAGGTTTATCAAATGAAAGTGATGAGTGTAATGTGCTGTCATCTGCAAAACTGTGTATTGGGTTGGAGGTCAACTGAAGTAGGTTGTTGATATATAGCAGGAAGAGGGTTGGTGAAAGGACATAATCTTGTGGAACCCCTGCATTAAATGAATAGTGAGAGGATAGGGAGCCATCCACCATCATACACAATGTGCATCCAGACAGAAAGCTGGCAATCCAACTATAGAAGTTCTGGGTCAGACTAAATGATGGTAGTTTGCTTAGTAAGCCTTTGTGCCAGACCCAGTCAAAGGCTTTGGAGATATCAAGTGCAACCACTTGAGATTTGCCAAACTTCTCCATGGCATTTGTCCAGAGATGGGTGACATATGTAAATTAAATATGTAAATATGTAAATTAAACTTACTTCTAAGTTTTTCTGGAGAATTTCTCTGAAACAATATGGGCATTTTGCTTTCAATATGGAGCGCCTGTTCTTCTTAAGACCATACAGTGTCAACCAAATATTTTCCTTTTGATGGGTGACAGTAACAAATTGATTCTTTATGTGTTTCTATAATGGTAAAAGACATCATATTTTGATATCATATCCATACATTTCATAGTATACTTAACCTAAATAATTAAAATAAATGTTTTATAAATTTCCATTAAGAGAATTGCAATTTAGGTTTTCTAACCAGAATGGTACTGCATTTTATATGGATGAACTTTCAGATTTTTATAAGTTCATAAGTTAAAAGCCACATTTATATTATTCAATGACAATTCTGATCAAGTAAGTAAATAAGTATTAAATGCTAATCAATATGCAAATTATGTATGTTAAAGACTAAATAAGGCTATAACTTTTAATTATTTTAAAAAAAAAATTTTTAAAAAACTGCAGGCCTCAATAGCCTAATGTTCACCAACTCCTTACATGAGTTATGTAAAATATTTTCACTATATTCACTAAACACGAGTAAAAAAATGTATGTATGTATGATTCAAGTATTTAACTGAACTGTACTGTAGATGGCATTTTTATTTCTATAACAGGTAATTTTGCATTTTCTTAGACTTTATTGCTTAGCAGATAATTAAAATGTACTTTCTCTGGAAAGAATAGGTTAAAATCTTATGTAGGTTATAAAGAACCTTTATAAGGACTTTTCAACTGAAAAAATATTTTGCCAGCAGCAGTTGCAGGATTTTCCATTCCAAATACTCAGGATTTTTTATCCTACAAGACAAGATAAACCAGCCAGAGAATACATACAATTAACATGCATAGCAGACTATGTAGACAAGATTAATTGTTCTATTATGATAGGACAATTAATAATTAAACATTAAGCAGATTTTTATGAAGCATGCAAACCCACTGAATCTAACATGTTAATGAGAAGAAAATTAAATGATAGCATTTTTTAAATATACAACTTACATGTTTGTATCATAGAGATATAAGGTATATAAGAGATATAATCAGATGGCAGTCCACCGCTAGACAATAGAATTAGACAGATAAGAAAAATGTTAGATGATCTAGTTAAAACTTGCATACATAGTACCTGTATTTATATTTTTAATTCTTCTTAAACAGCACTCTACAGTTAACCTTTATGCTGCCTTTTTACACATGTACTATACTTATATTTACTCTATAGCTTGAAGATTAGCTGATATCTAGCTTATGGAAAAAAACATGTAGACAAATGTATATCATCTGATGACTGAAATGGGACTCTGCAAATTTAAAATAGAGAGAGAGGAAAATAATTGGAACTTTTAATCTAATATATAATGTTGTTTATTATTTTAACGGTATAATAGAACACAGAAACTAAGTAAATAATTAATTTATTAACTTGATGCTGATATTTCGCTGGTATTATAACCAGCATCTTCAGAGCACAAAAACACTGTTTGTCACAATACGCGAGACTAAAACAACATGGTGTACATTAACAAAATTGTAGCAGCAACACAAAGACTAGAGTCCTGATTTTTGGCGCCCTCTATCTGAAAAAAAAAAAAAAAAAAAAAAAAAAAAAAAAAAAAAAAAAAAACTCTATCATATATTGCTAGAGTCCTAGAAAAGTGCTAGTTTTTCCCTAATATGACTGTCTCCCAGATCTTCGGCAAGTTAATACAGCCATATTTGTTGAGATTTGGGGTGTGTTTTAGGGCTTCTGTCGCCTCTAAGAACAATCTCTCTGATTTATATGGGTTTCTGTGTAGTACTTTTGTGTTTTTCCAGTTGATCCTGTGTGCAGGGGTATCCAGAGCATGGTCTGCTAGGCCCGACTTCCCATAATGATATTTCCGGACGTATCGTTTATGTTCGCTGATGCGGATATTCACAGTTTTTCCTGTTTGACCGTAGTAGGCTTGATTGCATGAGCAGGGTACTTGGTAGACTCCTGGATGTGATAAAGGAGGAATGCTGTCCTTGGGTGAGCGGATGAGGGTGGCTAATTTGCTACATGGTCTGAATGTAGTGCGTAGTTTATGTTTAATGAGAATTCTTGAGATCTTTTCGGATGTGCCTTTAATGTAAGGGATGGTGACTGTTTTGTTGTAGTTCTCTGTGGTGGATGGTGGGAGGGGTTTCTTAGGAGTGTTTAGTATTTTGTTTATTTTTTGTGGATTGTAGCCGTTGGCCAAGAAGGTGTGGCGTAAGTGAGTCAGTTCAGCAGTAAGAGCCTTGTCATTTGAACAGATTGCTCTCGCTCTATGGGTTAGCGTTTTTAATATGCCATATTGTTGAGAAGGATGATGGTGTGATTGTTTGTGTAAGTATCTGCCTGTATGTGTGGGTTTTCTGAAAACTGAAAATGATAAGGAACCATCTGGGAGACGTGTGATGAGTGTATCCAGGAAGGGCAGACAGTTGTTGGCTTCCGGTTCCATAGTAAAGTGGATTTTTGGGTGTTGGCTATTTAAATGTGCTAAGAATGTTTTCAATGTCTCAGGGCCATGTGGCCAAATGGCAAGCACATCATCAACATAGCGTAGCCAAAGTGTTGGTTTGAGAGTGGCTGTATTGATTGCTTGTTTTTCCAGGTGTTCTATGTAAAAGTTAGCTAGGGGGGGAGAAAGGGGGGAGCCCATGGCTGTCCCATCAATTTGTTTGTATATTTTCCCTTTCCATGTGAAATATCCTGCATGTATTGTGAATTTGAATAGTTCAAATATATCAGGGGGGAAGTGTGACTTCAGTAGATTGAGGGTTTCTATTAGTGGTACATTTGTGAATAGTGAAGTGATGTCAAAGCTTACTATTAAGTCTGAGCTTTTCAGGGTGAGGTGTTGTAAGATACTTTTTAGGTGTGCTGAATTTTTGATAAAGGAGGGAGAATTGTTAGTGAGAGTGGCTAGTAGCTTTGCTAAATGTCTAGCCAGTTTGTATGTGGGACTATTTATACTGTCCACAATTGGGCGTACCACAATAAGGCACGAAAAGTATTAAAAAAAGTCACTTCCTGGCCCAAAGACACAGTTAACAAACTCAAACCCTTCCATGTTAGAACACCGAGGATCTATGGATCACCAAAAATTCACAAACCAGGCACACCCCTACGCCCAATTGTGGACAGTATAAATAGTCCCACATACAAACTGGCTAGACATTTAGCAAAGCTACTAGCCACTCTCACTAACAATTCTCCCTCCTTTATCAAAAATTCAGCACACCTAAAAAGCATCTTACAACACCTCACCCTAAAAAGCTCAGACTTAACAGTAAGCTTTGACATCACTTCACTATTCACAAATGTACCACTAATAGAAACCCTCAATCTACTGAAGTCACACTTCCCCCCTGATATATTTGAACTATTCAAATTCACAATACATGCAGGATATTTCACATGGAAAGGGAAAATATACAAACAAATTGATGGGACAGCCATGGGCTCCCCCCTTTCTCCCCCCCCCCAGCCAACTTTTACATAGAACACCTGGAAAAACAAGCAATCAATACAGCCACTCTCAAACCAACACTTTGGCTACGCTATGTTGATGATGTGCTTGCCATTTGGCCACATGGCCCTGAGACATTGAAAACATTCTTAGCACATTTAAATAGCCAACACCCAAAAATCCACTTTACTATGGAACCGGAAGCCAACAACTGTCTGCCCTTCCTGGATACACTCATCACACGTCTCCCAGATGGTTCCTTATCATTTTCAGTTTTCAGAAAACCCACACATACAGGCAGATACTTACACAAACAATCACACCATCATCCTTCTCAACAATATGGCATATTAAAAACGCTAACCCATAGAGCGAGAGCAATCTGTTCAAATGACAAGGCTCTTACTGCTGAACTGACTCACTTACGCCACACCTTCTTGGCCAACGGCTACAATCCACAAAAAATAAACAAAATACTAAACACTCCTAAGAAACCCCTCCCACCATCCACCACAGAGAACTACAACAAAACAGTCACCATCCCTTACATTAAAGGCACATCCGAAAAGATCTCAAGAATTCTCATTAAACATAAACTACGCACTACATTCAGACCATGTAGCAAATTAGCCACCCTCATCCGCTCACCCAAGGACAGCATTCCTCCTTTATCACATCCAGGAGTCTACCAAGTACCCTGCTCATGCAATCAAGCCTACTACGGTCAAACAGGAAGAACTGTGAATATCCGCATCAGCGAACATAAACGATACGTCCGGAAATATCATTATGGGAAGTCGGGCCTAGCAGACCATGCTCTGGATACCCCCTGCACACAGGATCAACTGGAAAAACACAAAAGTACTACACAGAAACCCATATAAATCAGAGAGATTGTTCTTAGAGGTGACAGAAGCCCTAAAACACACCCCAAATCTCAACAAATATGGCTGTATTAACTTGCCGAAGATCTGGGAGACAGTCATATTAAGGAAAAACTAGCACTTTTCTAGGACTCTAGCAATATATGATAGCGTTTTTTTTTTTTTTTTTTTTTTTTTTTTCAGATAGAGGGCGCCAAAAATCAGGACTCTAGTCTTTGTGTTGCTGCTACAATTTTGTTAATGTACACCATGTTGTTTTAGTCTTGCGCATTGTGACAAACAGTGTTTTTGTGCTCTGAAGATGCTGGTTATAATACCAACGAAATATCAGCATCAAGTTAATAAATTAATTATTTACTTAGTTTCTGTGTTCTATTATACCGTTAAAATAATAAACAACATGTTCGACGAACACATAAGTCTGTCCACACGTCTAATATATAATCCTCATCTACTATGGTATATTACTCGATTGACCTGAAAACCAATCAAATGATCGTGGAATGCAAATAAATTTGGGACTTAGTAAACAAGTTGTATTTTTTTTTATCACCTTAAGATGTACAAATTATGATGATAAAACATGATCATGCAAGTTGTAACACTGCCTGGTTTTCAACAAGACCCCTACTATTTCATTAAAGAACCAAAGTGAACATTGAAAATGCAGCTACTGGAAAGCACTCCTCAAATGAAGAGAGCTACAGATAGATACCAATTTGTGTACCAGCATCAACATAAATTAGTTAAGCTAGCAGAGGAATTATCATGGAGACTAAATAATATAAAAATGGTGATACTTCTAAATAAGAAATATAATACAATATAATTAGGCAATGTGATCAGGAAAAGGAAAGAGATGCTATAGTATTTAATCAATGCTAAACATAAAAAGAAACTTCTGAAATGGCAGATAATTTCAGCTTGAGTGATGTGGGCAAATTTCAAAATGGAAAACTGAACAATTTACCTATGGTCCCTATACATCTTCCTATTAAAACCATATGGTCCTACTTTAAATTAGGAAGAGGCAGAACTTTCTGGGTCTTTAGAAAATGTAATTAATTGTAAAGTAAGAAAAGAATTCCAGACATACAGAAAAGTTTGAGAAAATTTGAGAAAAGAAAAAAGCTAATAATAATAATAATAAGTAACTACTAAAGTTCTGTAAAATGAGAATAAATTCACATGGAGATAAAATAGAAGAAATAAGAAGAGCTTTACTGGTTATATTATTGTTGATGTTTCTGAACAATTTACCTATGGTCCCTATAGTTCATTAGTTCAGAATACAGTAGAATAATATAGGCACACAAACACAAGAAAGATATTTAATTAACCAAATATTTCGGTTTGGAAATAGCAGACCATCTTCAGTGGCACTATAAAAAAAAAAAAAATACAAGGTAGAATACTAACAATAGATCATTTAAAAATAGAACAAGCCACGTGATGTTATATCACTAAGTATTAAAGGGGATATTTTTAAGCAGAGATATGATTGAAATAAAGATATTAATTAATAATATTAAATAACATAAAATTAATATGAATTAATGAGTTATCCTGATTAGACTTTTCCAGATTTTTGATATAGATATACAGTCATTCCGATTCAGGTTAGGACAATGGAGTAAGGCCTCTACGCTTTCTTTGAATAAACGTTCAAATTTATAATGGAATCCATGAACATCAATCCTTCATTCATCACAACAAACCTGAAAAATCTGGATTGGCTCAGCACGGGACTGAAACTAACCACAACATCCTTTGGTCAAAAACTCGCCTCTTACATAGATCCCGTTATAAATTCCAAGTTCTGCATAAATTACTTTATGCAGAACTTGGAATAAATCTGGTACAAGTCTGCAGGATTCACTGACCGTATTGAATAACTGCTGTAATAAATTTGGTATGAAAATCAGCATTAAAAAGACAAAGACAATGAAAATAGGCAGAAACATTGAAAACATTAACTGCATCCTGAATGGAGAACCTACAGAACAAGTAAAACATTTCAGCTATTTAGGCACAATTTTTAGTAAAAAAGGGCAAATTAAATTTGGAAATAACAGAATAAGCAAAGCTGATATTATAGAAAGAAAACTGAATAAATTTATATGGAATAAGAGGGAGATTAGTCAAAATACTAAACTAGCTGTATATAAGACAGTGTTCAGACCAATTTTAACTTGTAGACTTGAGAACTGGACTAGAAATACAACTTTTGATCAAAAACTAGAGACCACAGATATGAGAATCCTGAGAAAGATTAAGGGATTGAACAGATGGCATCAATGGCAATATCATATTTAAAATGAGGATATTAGGAAAGAACTTGACATTGTTAATACTCAGCAGTGTGTTAGCAGAGCTAATCTCAGGTGGCATGGCTACTTAAACAGAATGGGAAAGGAGAGTTTATCTAAACAAGTGTTCTTTGCCAGGATGGCAGGAAAAATACCCATAGGAAGACCAAGATGTAGGTAGATTGATACAGTAAAAAGTGCTTGAAAAGAAAGAAATATAAGATCTGATAATACTGGAATATTCACAGATAACAAGTCGGGAGGAAAATTGTTGATAGGAAGTTAGTAATGATTTAACTATTCATGTAGTACTACTATCATATGATTCTGTACACCCCCTGAGGCTATATATCAGGAATTTGTTGACGGTGAAGATGGTATATGTGTGGGGGGGGGGCACGTAATTCTCAGATAGATTGATAACCTCACATTTTCAACTCTATGTTTTATATGAGACCGATTGTTAATAATCTTACAAAGCTATTAATTATCATTCTTATAAACTAAGTCAAGCAAAAGGAGCATATGAAGTAGATTGTTCTATTTTTAATAACAGCTGATATACAGACAACATTCAAAATATGAGTCACACAGCATGTGCTTACTTGCTAATGTATCTGTCACACATTAGAGAATATATGCCTAGTCTAGCCATAAATACTGTTACAAATTAAACAGGGCATATACCTTTAATCTATCTTACATCTATCTATTATCATTAAAAAATATATCTTTAATTTAATCTTACATTTAATGTAAGTGTATATAGCACATAGCAGCATTCAATGTTTGAAATGCCCCCTTTTGCCTTCATGTATGCCCGAAGTCCATGAGGCCACATATCGATGGCAGCATGCATAATATCCAACGGAAATGCTACCACTGCTCACTCCAAATCCTCCTTCAGGCTGACAATGCCGGGGTGTCACTTTTTGCAGGGTATTCTTCAAGTTTCGATCACAATTTGAAGTGCAGCAGATTAAGATCAGGACTTCCAGATGGCCAATCAGATTTGGATATGTGGTTGGGCATATTTGCATCCAACCACTGCTGTATGGTTTTCACCATGTGAGCAGGGGCTGAGTTCTGTTGAGGGGCCACTGCCTACCTACCATGAAACAAGGTATTGTTCAACGGTCATGCAGAGGAATGTCTTGATAACTTTGGCAGGTTTTGTCCTCTTTCTCACAGAAATGTAACTTGGATACCCCCCCCCCCAATACGTCATTCCATCTCCCACCAAACCATAATTGACACAGGGTGATGACCTCTCTGAATCCTGGGTGCTATAGCACATGATGTGGGACCATCCAGAGCATATACTGATCGTTTTGGCAGTTAAATGACTCTTCAATGGTGAAAATCTTTCTCGTCTCTAAAGAGGATATCTCTCTGTCTGTTATTCACGTACCACTGGAGAAGTGGTACGTGATTTAATTTAATCATCCTCTGCCACATAAGTTGTGGTGTTAGAAAGCGTCCAGTAGAACTATGATAGGCTCATCCCTAGGTCATCAATTAGTATAAGAGTGTGGTCTGAAAAGTTCTCGGCCTAACAATGAAAAAACAAATTTATAATTTCAAAATTATTTTTAATTTTCAACATAATCTCCCTTAAGATTAATAGATTTATTCCAGCAATGCTCCAGCACCATTATCCCGTCCCTGTGGTGGTTCTCAGTAAGATCTGCAAAATACCCCTCTATCTGCAATCACCTCTTGATTCGAAGAAAAATGACGACCAACGAGGAAGAGTTTTAGTTTTGGGAACAGATAGAAGTCAGAGGGAGTCAAATCTGGGGAATAGGATGGATGTTCCAACAATTCATAGAGCAGATCCCTTATTTTTCCCATTGCCAAAACACTTTTGTGGCAGGCACACTGTCCTGATGAAAGATGATTTTTTTTCTTCTACAAACCAAACCGGGTCTTTTCTCACAAATTTTTTCATCTAGTCTGGTTAAAAGATTGGAATATAACTGGGGAATAGGGGTATTGTTTTACTCTTTTCAAGATAATTAATAAACAAAATGCCTTTAGCATCCCAAAACACCGATACCATGACCTTCCTGCTGATGGAACCGACTTTGTCTTCTTTGGCGCTGAACAACTGGCTTCTGTTTACTGTTTTGACTGCTGTTTGGATTCTGGTGTGTTATGGTGAATGCAAGCCTAATCTGTAGTAATAAATCAATGCACAAAATCAGTTTTATTCTTGTTAAAACGCTCCAAGCACTGTTCAGAGATTTTCATGCGAGTGTATTTTTGATCTGCTGTGATCAAGCACAGAACCCATCGTGTGCAAAGCTATCCTACACATTCTTTTGAAATGCCTATAGTCTCAGCAATTTCACGCACTTTGACTTGTCAGTCATCCAATACCATATCATGTACTTGATCAATGATTTCTGGTGTTGTTACACTTTTTGATCGTCCTTCATGTGGATCATCTTCAAGGCTGGTATGGACAGATTTAAACTTGATAGCCCATTTCTTAATTGCCGAAAACGAAGGAGAAGAGTGCCCATAAACTTTTATGAACTTCGAATGAATTTCTTTTGCCGTTAAACCTTCTTTTACAAAGAATTTTGTAACTGCACGATCCTCAATTTCATCCATTTCAAGGGATACAGACAACACTTTTGCTTCAGATAGCTGTATAAAACAAACTACTTGATGGAATGACTTGAATTTCACAAGGATGCTTATGACAGATGTACCAACTCCCCCCACCCCCCCCCCCCCCCACCCCCCCCCCCCCCCACCCCCCCCCCCCCCCACCCCCCCCCCCCCCCACCCCCCCCCCCCCCCACCCCCCCCCCCCCCCACCCCCCCCCCCCCCCACCCCCCCCCCCCCCCACCCCCCCCCCCCCCCACCCCCCCCCCCCCCCACCCCCCCCCCCCCCCACCCCCCCCCCCCCCCACCCCCCCCCCCCCCCACCCCCCCCCCCCCCCACCCCCCCCCCCCCCCACCCCCCCCCCCCCCCACCCCCCCCCCCCCCCACCCCCCCCCCCCCCCACCCCCCCCCCCCCCCACCCCCCCCCCCCCCCACCCCCCCCCCCCCCCACCCCCCCCCCCCCCCACCCCCCCCCCCCCCCACCCCCCCCCCCCCCCACCCCCCCCCCCCCCCACCCCCCCCCCCCCCCACCCCCCCCCCCCCCCACCCCCCCCCCCCCCCACCCCCCCCCCCCCCCACCCCCCCCCCCCCCCACCCCCCCCCCCCAAAAACACAACAAACACATTTATTGCTTCTACGTTTTAACTAAAACTGGAATTATGCTTATTACTGCAACTTAAAAAAAAAAAACCTTTATATATATATATATATATATATATATTACCTTGGGCATTAAGGGTAAATATTAAGCATAGTGATCAGAGCTTATTCTACTTTTACCATGAGTTGCCTTGACTTGCACTACTTTGAGGGTCAGCTAGACTTCCAAGACATGCAGGCATAAACTTGACTTGTTTGTCTGTTTGCTTACTTGGGAAATGGACTAAAACTAAATTTAAAATAGCTTGGTATCTTTAACACACACACACACACACACACACACACACACACACACACACACACACACACACACACACACATATATATATATATATATACATACACACACACACACACACACACACATATATATGCTTTTTATGTGAATCCCAGGCCTCCAGTAAGTAAGGTGGTCTCGCACTAGGCAACAAAATTTACCTTTCACCTAAAGTTGGGTGGTTTTAAAGCAGATACGTTAACCATTCTGTCAACCAGGGATTCATACTGTGCGTGTCACTGCAAACTGAAACGTTTTATATTTATATTTAGATCTATGTTGTAATTCCATAAATATAATGATTTTTGCTACAATTTTTATTACCGTAAATTCAAAATTTTTAATTTTAGTGAGAATATCTGAACTTTACAGTTGATGAAGATCCTATTTTTACCTTGATTATCAAACTTAATTTGATTGCATTTAAATTCTTTTCTTTTCTTTTTTTTATCTTATACCTTATACAATTATTTAAGAAGCAACTTGCACCAAAATAAAACAAGTGACCTGTCGTTATCATGCATTGAATCAGATATAATGGATTCGATTCATTATGATGACATTATAGATATATTTGCTAAAACCAAAGCCAGAAAAAGAAAAAACTTTTAGTTATTGATTTTTTATTTAAATTTGAACTGATTTATTTTTATATTTTTTTATTGAAAAAATTGTTTATATTTTTATATTGAAAAATATAAACATCCATTTATGTTTATATTTTTCAATTTTTTCTATTACTGGTTCTTGGATTAATTCTTTCATAATTTCTTCGTTTCTTTTTTGATCAAATAGGGTACACTTTGCAGTTTTTCTCATAAACTTCATTTCTGCTGTTGTTAATCTTTGTTTGTCTTTTTGTTTTATTGTCCAGATTTCGCTTCCATACATTAAGACCGGTAAGGCTAATGTATTGTATACTTTTAGTCTGGTTTGTTTTTGAACTAGATTTGATTTAAATATAGAGTTAATTACACCTGTTATTTTTAAATATTTTGCAATTTTTACGTTTATATCTTTTTCATTTTCATATGTGATCATACATCCTAGGTAGTTAAATGAATTCACCTGTTCTAAGATCTTGTTATCAATTACTATTTTAGTTCTTGCTGGATCTTGTCCTTTAAAGGCCATAGTTTTTGATTTTTCTGTTGATATTATCATACCATAATCTTTGGCTATCTGATTTAGATCTAAAATAGCTTTCAATAAGTTATCTTCGGAATTTGTAATTATTATTTGGTCGACGGCAAAAAGGAGAGTGTTTAAGTTCACTGTAGGAGAAAGTTTAATTCCTTGGTGTAAATTTTTATTCCGTTTTATTATTTTTCATTTAAGTAAATATTAAAAAGAGTTGCTGAGAGGGGACATCCCTGTCGGACCCCTTGGTTTATCTCTCTTGTATATGATAGCTCGTGATTTAATCTTATTTGTATTTGATTATTTTCATATATACTTGTGGTAGCTTTTAGGATATTATTTGGTATTTGTCTTTCTTTTAATATGTTAAATAATATGTTTCATTTAACTTTGTCAAATGCTTTTTCAAAGTCAATAAATGCAATATGTGTTTCTAAATTATATTCTCTTGTTTTCTCTATTATTAATTTTAGGCAAAAGGCCGGGTCTATACATGATCGTCCTTTTCTAAATCCATTCTAAGTTTTCGGAATATTTCATTAGTTTGCTATGTAAGATTCTGCTATATATTTTGTAACAGGAATTTAGTATACTGATACCTCTATAGTTTTTAGGGTCATCTCTATTACCTTTTTTAAAGATAGGAATCACAATTCCTTCTTTCCATTCTATTGGGGGGGGATACCAGTTGAGTAAATTTTATTTAAAAATAATAAGAGTCTTTCTTTGAATCTTGTTCCTGCGTATTTATATAGTTCTTAACCTAGCTTATCTTCTCCAGGTGATTTTCGGTTTCTTGTTTCTTTCGGGATGGTTACTAATTCTTCTTTAGTTATTTCCCCTTCATTTTCGTTAATTGTTTGTCAGTTGTCTTTTTTAACATATTTGTCTGTTCACAATTCTGTGTAGAAATTTAGAAATTCTAATTTCAATTCAGTGTTTAATTTTATGTTTTCTTTGGTATCTGCATTTAAGTGTTTCAAAATTTTATACACATTGCGTCTTATTCTATATAAATCATGTTCTAAATTAGAAACAAATTTGTTTCATAATTCTCTATGTCTTTTTCTGACTTCTCTTTTAGCTATTGTTCTTATTCTTTTATATTCTATTTATCTTCTAATCTTTTACTGCTTAACCATTTGTGATAGGCTTCTTTTTTCTTTTTGATTATTTCTTTTATTGTATCATCCCAGATCTTCAGTTTTTTCCTTTTATTGATTTTTTTGGTCTTTCCTAAGGTTTCATTTACTGCTGCATTTGGTATTAAGCAGTTCTATTTCTATATCTTCATTTTTTTTATCTAGATATTGGTTAATTCTTTGTTCATATCGCCATTGTACATTTGTGTCATTCAATAGTCTAGTTTTATAAAAGAATGTTTCAAACTTTCTTTCTATTCTTGTTAGATTTATGTCATGTTGCATATTTGTTTGGGCTATGCTTGCGTTATTATGGATGGATATTATTGCTGTATCGTCTGCGTATTGGAATATCTTACCTTTGGGTGGTAGCTGATTAATATCGTGCGTGTAAATGTTGAATAGAGTTGGGGAGAGTACAGCTCCCTGTGGTGCCCCACAGGTTACTGGTAGCTCTCTGCTTCGGTTTGACCCGATACGTGTCATATGTTTTCTATTTTCAAGGTAGTTTATAATCCACCTGTGAAGAGGCCCGTCTATTCCAACATGCCTCAACTTTTCTAACAAGGTTTGATGTGTGAGTGTATCGAATGCTTTAGTTAGATCAATAAAGACTACCATGGCAATTTTGTTTTTGTCTAACGCGGTATTAATTACGTCCGTAAAGTCTTCCAAGAGAGATGTCGTTCCCTTATTTTTCTGAAAACCATATTGTGTTTTGGGGATAATATTAAAGGTCTCTGTGTATTCTGTGAGTTTCTTCAGTAGATCTGCTCCATAATTTGATTGATAAGTAGTAATGTTGCTATGGGTCTGTAATTGCTGATTAAATTTCTTTTTCCATGTTTGTATATGGGTGTGATTATGGCGGTCTTTAGCATACTTGGTATATGTCCTGTTTTAAATATTTTATTTATTCGTTTTAGTAGGATACGTCATAAACTAGTTGCATGTTGCTTTATATCTTTTGGTCTGATACATCTATTCCTGGGCCTTTGTTTAGTTTGATTTGATGTATTGCTGAGAGAAGTTCTGCTTATTTTATGATTGGGAACCAAAATGTCTGTTTTGATTGTGGCCCAAGTGGAGGGTCAGGTTTTGTGATTGGGGGAATATTTCTGTGCAGTTCTTGGATGGAGCCTGCAAAGTATTGGTTAAAGTCATTTGCTAGTTGTTGGATAGGTTTTGCGTCTTTCATGAAGCTGTGTTTTATGGTTTCGGAGGCGGTGGTGTCGGGAACACAATCTAGCATCTCATTGATGCCAGGTTTGTTCCATGTTGTTTTGTTCAGAGGTTATTTTGCCTCTGTAGTAGCTTCTTTTTGCATTTCTGATTTGTGTTGTAAGACGATTCCTTGTTATCTTATATTCAGTTTTTTTAAAGCTGTGTTATTTGGATATCGCTTTACTTCTTTCCATAAATCGTCCTTTCTATGTATTTCTAGGATTAAGTTTAGTGTTATCCAAGGATTTTGTGTTGTTTTTGAACGAATTCTGACTTTCTTTGTAGCTTTCTTATATATTTCCTCCAGTGGGAGTTTAATGTTGTTGTTTAAGATATCTGCTGAATCTGATGACAGGTGTTACCAGTCTGTTTTTCATATTTCGTGGTTGACTATTTCTTCGTCTATTATTGTTTTTTGTCGCTTTTTTCTGTGGGACATTGCATTGATATTGTCTTGGTGTGAAGGTTTAGAACGGTGAAGTAATGGTCTGCTACTTTGCACTTTATGGCTGATGCAGTGTAACTGTTTGGTGGTGCTCGGACGTTTATATGATCTAGACAGGAGGCAGTGATAGTATTTCCGAATATTTCTTCTCTAGTACATGATGTTTTTGTTGGTATTAGATTATACATGGATAGCGTGTTTAGGTATTGTAGTGTTGTTCTGGTTTTCGTTTGCAATATTTATGTTTATGTCGCCAATTATTATTAGGTATTCGGTTGAGCATATTTCTTGGCGTGAAAGCCAGCAATTGAGTTCGTGCAAGAATTTTATCATGTTTTGGTTTGGTGGCCTGTAAATGATATTTAGTATTATGGGGTGCTGTCTATTCATAGTATTAGTGATTTCGAGGCAAAGGGTTTCAGCATGCTTAAATTGATAGACCGTTTCATTTGCTATTAATTTTTGTTTGATAAATATTAATATTCCACCCCCTCTTTTTGTTTGACGGCATGATCTATGTTGTTGGAAGCCTAGAATTTGGAAAGCAGTCGCTTCGTCATTAGTTATGGATACTGCTGTAAGAATCAATATATCAATAATATGAGTGTAATTACTCAGATAATCCTGTAACAATAACCAATGTTTTCGGATGCTTCTAACAACATAGATCATGTTGTTAGAAGAAAGAAAGAAAAAAAGTATAAATTTTTATGGATCAGAGACGGCAAAATATTCTTCAGAAAGTCACAGACTTCAAAGTCTATACAAATAAAAAGCTCGGAAGATATAGGTAGGTTGCCAGAGTGAAACAAAAGATTCCAACTTAGTTCAATAAGAAGATCTCAACACAACAAAAATTAATGTGAACCATCAGATAGATGTAATTACACCAGAATACATCAGTAATTGTACTTTCGAATCGCTTGATGCATGGAAACAACACACAGTACAAGCGAGCTTTTTATTTGTATAGACTTTGAAGTCTGTGACTTTCTCAAGAATATTTTGCCGTCTCTGATCCATAAATATTTATACTTTTTTTCTGTTTTTTCTTTTCTTGCTCGGTTCAAAAGATTCTGATTGAAAATTGTTAAATACTCAGATAGAAAGATTGGCGTATTGTCTTGCGATGCATTTAAATGCTTGACAACTGGTTTTTTCAGTCTGCTAGCTTTTATGAGATTGTCTCTTGTATCCTTGCTTGTCAGACGGATTATTACCGGTACGGGTCGTGGCAAGCCTTGTTTTTTGTTCTTCCTGGGAATCCAATTTATGGTCTGAATATTATTATGCCCTAGGGGGATGTCAATTGCATGGCCTAACTTTAAAACTACGTCTCTGAGATTTTCTGTGGATTCAGTTTCTGGAAGACCGTTTATGACAGGGTGTCCTTCATGTTGTTGTTGGTTTAAAACTTCGTATTGTAGTTTCAGGGAATTAAATTCTTGACGGAGTTCCGATGTGTCTTTTATCAATTTGTGCTGCCTCTCAGTTAATGCGTTAATGCTGATTTTAATGTCTTTTACCGTTTGTAAGACTTCTTCGACTTTTGAATTATTAAATTTAACAAACTCTTCATATTCGCTAATTTTTTTTTGGTTATTTGTTTATTCTGTTTATCAAATAGTTCTTGGACAAGATCTACCAAGCTGGCTTTTATATTTTCTAAACTTTTTATAGTAATAAATTTACGGAACTCAAATTTTAAGACAGCGGTATTTTTGTTGTCTGTTCAGTTCATCGTCCGATTCTGCCTCCGGCGTAATCAGTTGCATTGTGGGGACGTTTCTTTGTTCTCTCTGCAGTATAGGCATTTCAATTCCTCTCGCTTGGCTTTGGATTTGCGTAAATAATAATAACAATAATAATAATAATAATAATAATAATAATTTATTCTTTATTTTTTTTAATAATAATAATAGTTTATTATCTCTCAAATAATTACATGAATATACTAAAATTTAGGCAGCAATGCAATTTTTTCTTGCGAATGGTTCAGTAAAAATAATAATTACTCGTAATATCATTATCATTTGCAGAATTTCTCATTGACACAAGAGTTAAAAGCGTGTATTATTACCATTAATAATAATCGTAGTGATACTTTACACTTAATAACTCACAAGTTAAACAATATTACTTATGTTGCACTGTACATAATAATAGTTTTTTTTTTAAATTTAAATATGTAAATTAAATATATAATTTTAAATTTAAACATATAACTGGAGTATTACTATCACATTTTCTGTTTTCTAGAAGTATTCATTACAGAATGTTAAATAAATAAGTTAGATAAATACTGCTACTGGGATGTAATGTCTCAACTGCATCTCAACACACATACACACACACACACACACACACACACACACACACACACACACATATATATATATATATATATATATTTATTTATTGATTTGGTTGCTGTGTTGGAAGTAGGCAGGTGTTTGGGAGAGGTCAAATGAATGATCTGAAAGGTCTGATCAAAGTGAAATTGCCGATATATCCTGTGTTATTGCATCTGTCTTGATGTTTCACATTCTTTTTTTATTGTAAGCTTCTTTTTGAGCTAATTAGGAGGCTTTTTTTTTTCACAGTGGCAGCCTTCCTATGTCTTCTGAGCTTTTAGTATGTATCGGCTTTGAAATATGTGACTTCCACATGAATATCTTGGCATCTCTGGTCCACAAAATTGGTAATTTTTTTCTATTTTTGCTTTTCTTGCTTGGTACAACAGATTCTGGTTGAAGGTGTTAAATATTCGGATAGGAAGATTGGATGGGAAAAGTAGTTGAGGAAGTGTGGAAGTGCAAGGATAAGAAAGAAAATGAGATAGTTCCAAAAAATTGTGAGGATAAGGAAAGCAAGACTTCGGAAGACCTAAGACGTGCGAACAATGAGAGAGAGAGAGAGAGAGAGAGAGAGAGAGAGAGAGAGAGAGAGAGAGAGAGAGAGAGTTGGAGAGGAGATAGGAAAGGATGCAAGTTTAGGTGTGAATGAAAACATGGATGATGTGCATAATAAAAAGTTAATCATAATGTGAGAAATGGTATGTTTAACCGAATCCTTCACAAGACAACACGTGAACATGAGCTATTTAAGAAACGTCGTCTCTGCGAGCAATATTAATGAAAAAAAAAGAAAGAATAAAGAGGTGAAAAAGAAGCCATGAAAATGCTTTAACTGAAAATAAAGATAATGTGAGAATTTTATAACGTGAATGAAAAACTGCAGCAGATGGATGTTAGTAATAGGAGAATAAAAAATATGATTTAAGTAGATGAGTAATTTACTGAATTTACTAATAAGATCATTTACTGAATAATCACTTTGCATGGGTTTACCCACAAGATGGGCTATTGTAGTAACACATGTGACAAATGCTGACGTGATGCTGGGGGCAGATGAACTAGAGGTGTGTCGGATATTCATAACCTTCATGTGCACATAGCTACCGGATTAAATGGGATATCAGTTAGGTATTATGAGAACAGTTTAGGGAAATGCCGCTAACAGATTATTTGAGTTTCAGCTCTGGTGGAGTCTAAAGTGAGTGGAAAGATGGTAAAATACTTTCGTTGCACAAAGGAAACTGGGCGATAATTAGTAAATTATCGCCAATCATTATCTCATGAATGGTGACCAAGATATTAAAGAAGTTGGTTAAGGGAAAAATCCAGGATTGTGTGGGTAGAAATGAGAGACTGTGTGGATGCAGAATTTTTCTCAGCAATTTCCTTAATTTTTATAATAAAGTAATAGTTTATTTGGATAAGGGAAACGGCTACACGACGATAGACTTTGCAGACGCATTCGAAATAAAATACAGGTAATCCTCGTATAACGCGGTACTTATACAACGTGGTTTCGATATAACGCGGTCTACAAATTGTAGTAACCGTTTTTTCCATATATTTTTCATCACGCGACTTAAAAATCAAATTTTATCTTCTTTGAATTTGCGTCTGCCCGCATCGCGCATGTAGTTATAAGTAACGAATTTATATTAGGGGAAATACCCTTTAGCACGCATGTACGTCAATCGTTTACAGTATAAAGTGTTTATTGTTGATAAGTCTTTGTTTTCTGAGGAAAGCATTAAAATCATAAGTATGTTAATCTCAAGCTGAGCACTTTATTTTCTGGTGGCTTACATACATAATTAATATGTAATGCTTTTTTTTATGTAAAAATTGTATTTTTATACTAATGGCCACTAAAACTGCAACGAAAGGGAGGAAAAAACAGCATCGACAAGAAAATTAATTTCTCTCGAAGAAAAAACTAATATCTCGGATCGGTTGAAAAATGGAGAAAAACCAGGAGTTGTTGCAAGGACTCTGAATTTAAACGAATCAACAATTCGAACAATCAAACAAATGAACATAAAATCCAAGAAAGTGTTTATTGCTGGGTCAATGGTAAGTGCAAAGCATGTTGCTCTTGTACGCGATATTCTAATAGAAAAAATAGAGAAATCTCTAATGATTTGGATAGAAGATTGCACTCGAAAGAAAATTCCTTTGGATAGAAATCTTATTAAACAAAAAGCTCTCATTTATAAACATTTAAAAGAACTTGATCAAGATACTTCAGAAGAAAGCTCTCAGAATGGATTTTTTACCAGTAAGGGTTGGTTCGAAAAATTTAAAAAGCGGTTTTCTTTGCATAATCTTAAAATGCAGGGAGAATCAGCATCAGCAAACGTAGAAGCTGCCCGGAAATACCCGGGAGAACTTTTAGAAATTATTGAAGAAGGTGGTTATAGTGCAGACCAGATGTTCACTGCGGATGAATCCACACTGAACACCTGGTCACATTGAAAAACATTGAACAGCAAAAAATTTCAGCATAGTGGTAAGCAAGGTCTTATTACTGACTTCTTGATAACTAAACTAGCCGAAGTATGCAATGAGAATTATACAAATGATGTCCAAGAGATTTCAAGTGATGACGACGGTCGGCCACTCGTAAATAAAGAACATCTACGAAATGTTCGTTTTGAAGACAGTGATGACGATTAAATTATGCACTTTATTTTATTCGGCCTATAACATTTATGCGTTATGTGCAATGAAGTTTACGTCTTCTTCTTCTTCCTATCATGGAATATAGGCCATGTGGCCTGTTCCGGTCTCATGCCATCTCTTTCTTGGTCTTCCGATTCTTCTTTTTCCGCTTATTTTGTATCTGTATAATATTTTTGGTAGTCTGCTGTTGTCCATTCGATTTAAATGTTATAGCCATTTTTGTTTATACTGTCTTATGTAGTAATTAACTGGTTTGATTTTTAGGGATTGTAAGATTTCTTCATTTGTTTTGTGGTCCCACTTGGTATATCCAGCTGTTTTTCTGAGGAACTTCATTTCTGCTGTTTGAATTCGTTTTTCCTTTTCATGGTCCATGTTTCGCTTCCGTATAGTAGAGTTGGTTTTGACAAGACATTATATAGTCTGATTCTAGTGTGTTTTTGTACCAGGGATGGCTTAAATATACTATTTATTATGCCATTTACTTTGACAAAGTTTGATATTTTAGTGTCTATGTCTTTTTCTTCTTCGTATGATAGATCACATCCCAAGTATCTGAAAGTGTTTACTTGTTCTAGTATTGTATTATCTATCACTATTTTACTTCTTATTGGGTTTTCTCCTTTGAATGCGCCATTATTTTTGTTTCTTCTTTGGATATTGTCATATTATATTGCTTTGAGATATCATTTAATGATTTTAATTATCTTTGTAAGTCATCTTCTGATGTAGCTAATACTATTTGATCATCTGCAGATAGTAGTGTATCTATCTTCATTTGCGGGGTCATTTGTATACCAAATGGGTTATGCTGTTTCCAGATTGTTAATATTTCATTTATATATATATTGAAAAGCAGAGGTGAGAGGGTACGTACAATTTGCAATTTTTATAAGTTTGTAAAACATATAAACAATGAACCTATTTGGTTCATTGTTTATATGTTTTCTTAACTAACATGAATTACCTGAATTAAGTAAAAATATATTTTTGTTGGATATGTCATTTGTTTATATAATTTAAAAAAATTCGATTTCGGAACATAACCCTACTTTTTCTATGTGATCTGAGTCTCGCATAACGCGATTTACATACCGCTTCATTTCTGTGGAACCTAACATCCGCGTTATACGAAGGTTACCTGTACCTGACAGTCACCTAAACTGAAGCAAATAGATTGGAATACATAACTTCCGACATGGATGAGAGTGGGGTAATGGGTAGACATTGCAGAGTATTTTATGGAGTACGTTAGAATACAAAAGAAGGTATGCAGTGTTCCACTGGATCTCTATTCAGCCACTGCTATTTAACTTTTACGATAATGAAGAAATGATAAAGGAAATGAGATAAAATATTCAATTAGATGCTATAAAACTGGGTAGAACAACAATTAATAAATGAAATCTTTCAAAACGGTTATATAGACTGCTAGTATGGGCAAAAAAGGGTTTACAGTTTAATCTGGTAAAGTGTAAGGTTATGCCTATTAGAATGAAAAGACTAGCTGTTGCTTTATGCACTGATGGATCTGAGCCCTAAGAGGTTTGGGTTGCTATTGGAATCTCAACTAAATTCCGATGCTATATTACAAAAGTGAATAAAATGGCTCATAGGATTACCTCTTTTGAGTTTCTTTCTTTACATGGATTAATCTCGGTTATTGTGCATAGATCTGGTCATTCACGTTTGTTGGAAATAAGGGAAAATTAGAAAAGATCCAGAGATGTGTGATCAAAACGTTGGTCGGTTAATTAGATTTTCCCTATCAGTATAGATCAGCGGTCGGCAACCTTTTTGGAGCGAAGAGCCATTTTTAAAATTATATCTGGTAAAAATAAATTTAGGGAGCCGCACACAGTCGTGAGCAACCAATGGTCTGCAGGCTGCATGCAGCCCTCTCAGTTGTTTTGTGCAGTCCACGGTGTTCGTTTTGTACGGCAGAATTAGTATATTTTAATTAAAAATCTATTTTATGAATGTTGAATTTTTACATGTGGATTTATTTACGCAGGTTAAAAAATTAAAATATACCCGAATAATGGAAAATACATTAATACTTTTTTTATCAAAGAAAAAGAAAACATTCTTTATGCGGATCGAACCGAGTATTTGATTTAATATTTAATTGCTCACCACTGCTTTAAATTTAGAAACTACATTGAAAAATATTATAATTAAATTATTTATTCAGTTTTTTTTTACAATAACACGTTATCATACTTGTAAAAAACACAGGGGGTGGCATGTCATACGAAATTATATGATATTTTTAAATATTAAATAATAAAACAAAAATTTCCTCCTCCTTACAAAAAAACATATGTATAAAACCAATAACAAAGCTATTTCTTTAATTTTTTTAATATAAAATATCTTCTTAGTGCGACTTTTGCTGTTGAACTTCTTGGGATAGTTTCTCAATATGCGGCGAATACGCCGTAATTTTCATTTTCAAACATGACGAAAGACCCATGTTTTTTAAGTAAGCTTCTTAACTTACTTTTAATAAAATTCATATTAGAAAATATTTGCTCACAGAAATATGTCGAACCGAAAATCGATAGAAGTGCAAATGCGTATGTTTTTAACTGAATGTAAGTGTCCGGTAAACAATTTCACTGTCAAATACAATCTGATCTTGCTTTTTAAGATCTTCTATTTCAGACCATTTGTGTTGTATTGCAAGGGTAGATTTCTGTGTTTCCAACTCCTCCAGGTCATCTTCAAGATTTCTAAATTTTGAATTCCACAAATCCTTGGTTTTCAGGTCCTCTAACTCAAGTTGAAATTCAGCCTCATCAATTTCAGCAAAAGGTGGAAAATTTAATTCGGCAGGATTAATTTCAAGTGGTCGCAATAAAAATGACATAGTTGCCTTGTTCTTTCTAAAGTTCTCAAATCTCCCATTAAATGTTTTAGATCGCATATTTACCACAATTTCTTTGAAAAGGTTAAATTTATGGAATTATTATCAGCTTGTTCTTGCTGATATTTCTTCAACGTAGGAAACTGTAATAATGTGCCTTTCTCTAAGTCTGTCGCAAACAAATATAATTTTTGTTCAAACGAAATCATTTCTAAAAGCAAAAACTGCTGTATTTCCCTTTCCTTGTAGTTTCTTATTTAGTGCGTTTAAATGGGAAGTCATCTCCACCATAAAGTAGAATTTTTGTAACCAATTAGTATCTTCTAACTGTGCATATTCAAGGTCTTTTTGTCTTAGAAACAACGTAACCTCTCCAAGGCAGGTGGCAAATCGCATCAACACCGCACCTCTGGAAAGCCATCTTATTCTGTTATGCAAAAGAAGATCGGAATATTCGCAATTGATTTCTTTAAGAAGTTCACAAAATTGCCAATGATGTAGCGGTCTTATCATTATTTTGTTAAAAATTTCTACAACCAAATCCATCACTACTGTTATCTCTTTTGGAAAACTTTGTGCACAAAGTATCTCTTGATGGATTATACAGTGAAAGGAAAACATGTCGTGCAAAATTTGTTTTTTAAATAAAGAAACAAAACCTTTTTTTTGTGCCTTTCATGTTCGGCGCCCCATCAGTCGCAATAGATATCATTTTGTTAATATTAATACCCTTACTTTTCAAGTAAGTGGTAAAAGCAGATTCAAGGTCTTCTCCACGAGTTTGTCCTGCAAGTAGCAGTATATCGAATAATTCTTCCTAAGGTCCTTGAGAGTTTACGTATCTACAAATAAGTACAATCTGTGCAGTGTCATCCACATCGCATGATATGGATGACCAGGATTCTCCATCGTACAGGCAATGGAGAATCCTGGTGTTGAATTTAGATCTGTAACCCGCTGATTTGTTATATCTTCTGCCATTCGTATAGTTCTGTCCCTTACAATCTTAGCAGATAATGGCATGTCTTTTATTTTTGTAATTATTTCCGCTTTGTTTTTAAAATCGCAGAAGAGAAATTCGGACATTTTAATCAAACATTCTTTCACATATTCGCCGTCCGTAAAGGTTTTCCTCGTTTAAAAACTTCTTGAGCGGCCACAAAACTAGCAATAGTTGTATTTCTTGATGCTTTTATCCATTTGGAAAATGAACATTTAGTTAGATTTACTTTCCGTTGCAGCTCTTCTGCTGCCTTTTTTTTCTTTCATCTCCCCATGGATATGCTTTGTCAAATGTATCGTGTTTATTTAAAAAATGTCTTTGCATATTTGACATATTAAACACATTGGAAATCCTGCTGTATTTGCTACAAAAGCGCAGGTTTCGGTCTATTCACTTTTTAAACTCCCGATTTTCTTGTTCTATTTTTCTCTTCTTTGCTGATATTTGAAATACTATAAAAATATTTTTATTTTGTTAATATTTAATTTATTGTTACCATATTCGCGTTACCTAACACAATCACCAGTAAATGAAAGCACTGCAACGTCCCCTACAAAACCTTTACTTATTTTAACAAAGTGAGCAGATTTACAGACCACACTTGCAGCTCAGTGAATGTGGCGTTTGCATACCACGGTGCTTGATCGTGCGAAGGAAGACTTTTTTCCGAATCTAGTCGTTGACTAGAGGAAATATGTCTAAGCCTTTTTTCGACTGGTTCCCAGTTAGTCGATCTCTGGCAAGGGCAAGCGGGTTTTTTTCTCTCGGAAACTCGGATTTTTCGTCCCATAAACTCCAGAAAATCGATCGCAGAACATTTCAGACATTAAATATATTATGCTAGGGTTAGGGACCACGAGATGGCGGCACTTGTTGAGCAGTCTCTCTTCACTGCGTGCTGCTTAATTAGCGATAGTCTTGGACCAGCTATCTCTGATTGGCTGCCAGTGGAGATTGAACTGCCCACTCAATCTCCAAAAGTTAGACAGGGCTAAACGGCCTCGCCTACTTCCTATACGGGAATAATAATAATAATAATAATAATAATAATAATAATAATAATAATAATAATAATAATAATAATAATAATAATAAAGGCGTCAGCTTAGCTGATGACTGCACTATATGCGAAGTCAATGGGCGCATTCAGACAGCAAGTGCTACCGTAGCGCTACATGTGCTAGCCTAGCGTGATATATTTGGTTTAATAAATTAAAACAACATAAAACATAACTTAAGTAATTTTAATTGGCATGAATAATTAAAACAAATATTTGACAAATCAGTGGGTTTATGAATTCTTGCATTATCTATGATAATCCAAGACGAATGTAATGAAGGATTATCGCGTATGACAGTGGTGTTCAACCTTTTTTACTACGTGGGCTACTTTTCTATAAAATGTTATTCGGCGATCTACTCTCTTCTATAAATCACGTTCCCCCAACCTCATATCTGATTACGCACAAATAAAAAACTAAAAAAAATTCAAAACCAAAAACTTTCTTTGTGAATTTAAAAATTTATTTATCACTTTTAATTCTTTTAATACAAATATTTTAATACAACAAAAAATATTGGAATAAAATATTTATTTCTCTATTTTGGAAAACCAAAGTTAAAAAAACAACAGATTGATTACAAACTCACAAGTTACAGGAAATGCTGGTTGATTAAAAAAAAAAAAGTTAATGTGAAATTTGGAATTGCTTGGACCTCGCAATATTTTCATAGTCAAGTTGATATGAAGAAGTGGCCAATCGCAGACAATCATCCAAATGATCATTTGTAATTTGGTTTCTTAATTGATTTTTTATGATGGTCATATTTGAAAAAGCGCATTCTGACAAGTATGTCGATCCGAAACACGACAGAATTTTTCGCGCAATATCATTTAATATTGGGAATTTTTCATGTGCATACTTCCAAATGACTTCATTGTTTATTGATTTTAAATGTAAACTAGTGTAGCTCAGTGGAAGTGGAGCTTGCATCCTCTGTGCTTGGTCGCTTGAAGTCAGACTTAAGTTCAAGTCTAGTCGCCGACTGGAGGAACTTTTTCTAAGCCTTTTTTCGACTGATTCCCGAGTTAAGCGATCTCTGGCACGGGCAAATGGGGTTTTCCTCCAGGAAAATCGGGTTTTTTATCCCGTAAACTCAAGAAATTCGACCATAGTACCCACATTATTTCAGACAGTAACATACCTTGTTAGGGTTAGGTACCAAGAGATGGCAATACTTGTTTGCCAGTCTTTTCATCGGTGGCTGATATAATTAGTGATAGACATAGGCCAGCCATCTCTGATTGGCTAGCGGTGGACATTGAACTGCCCACTCAGTCTCCAAAAGCTAGATAGGGTATAAAGGGCTCTCCTATTCCTTGAAAGGGAATAAAAGGCATTAGCTGATTTTTTTACTATTCTGAATGTTTATTATCTCAAGTTCTACTTCAGCTTGGTTTATATCAAACAGCCCACTAATTTTATTTGAAATTTCTGTGATGTTCAAGTTTTCTTGAAATGGATTATTGATAAAAGATACAATCATTTTAGTTTTATTAAAATCTTTAAATCTTGAATTTATTTATTCCTCAACTAAATCTATTTAACGAATAAATTCTTTTAAATCATAGCAAAGCATTTCCTGATTTTGTTCGAAAAAGTTTAATAAATATGGGAGATGTCTAAATTCACGGTCATCTATATTTTTCATTAATAAAAGTAAGTATTGTTAGAAAGTTTTTATTGAACTTGACATATCAGTTAAATTTTTATCTCTACCTTATAATTCTAAATTTAAATTGCTTAATTTCGTACAGAATTCTACTAAAAATGATAAGTGTAACAACCATCTTTTATCACTCAATTGTGGATAAATATCTCCTTTTTAATCAAGAAAATGTTTTATATCGTTAATTAATACAAGAAATCTTTCTAAAAATTGACTTCTGCTGAGCCAGCGAACATTATTGTACAACAGAAGTTCCCTATCATCATCTGCCTGTAATTTAAATAACCGCCGTTGCAGGGCTTTTCCTCGAACAGAATTTACAATTTTAAATGTAATATCCAAAACATCTTTTGTGTTTAATCTTTTACTACATAGTACTTGTTGGTGAATAATACAGTGGTACGTTAAAAAATCTGGATATTTGTCATCGTTTTTACATAATGACACGAAGCCTGATTTATTACCTATCATTGCAGGAGCATCATCAGTAGTAATAGGCACAAGTTTAAAAAAGCGGAAGTTTGTGTTGTTTCACAAATTCATCAAATGCCGAAAAAATGCCTTCGTCCCTAGTCCTTCCCAATAATGGTATAATTTTCAAAAGTTCTTCTTTACTTGAATAATCTTGAAATACCATGCGAATAAATACCATTAACTGAGCAATATCAGTGAAGTCGTTTGATTCATCAAATTGTAATGAAAACGCAACACACTGGTGAATCTCTGGTATTAACTTAGCCTGGAAACTTTTCTCCGGCAATTGGAACTCTTCCTTTCGGCAATTTGAAACCTTGTCTGCGGCCTAGAAGTAGTCTCTCTCTCTCTCTAGCGACGTCTCGAACGGAGAAGCTCCTTTCTGAAAGCAGGAAACTCCTCTCTCAAGCAACATGGGTCTAAGCAGTCTCTCTGACAGCAAATCTGGAACCGGGACCCCTTCTGCTTGCTTTAGTCCCTTTTTATTAGGCCTCCTCTGAGACCTCGCATTAAGTGTGGCAATCCCCAAAGAATCGGTATGAGTCTTTCATCTTAAGTTTCAAGTTCAGCACACCTTTTGTTCTCCTCCACTTTCTTTTGATTGTAAGTTGCCAGCCATCGAAAAGTTGGTTGATTGTTTAATAACGAAAACAGCTGCAATTATTCATTTAAAGTGCCAAATGGCAACTTCCGGAGTCGTAGGTTGCCGACCGCTGGTATAGATAGATGCCTTGTTGGGTTACAGAATTTGTTGACAGGCCGAAAAAGAGAAATATTACAGATACGTATTATGATTACTTAAAGGGATTGATAGAGGATTTTTTTCAGTGAAGAGAACTGTGAAACTTCCCTAGGACGTGAGTATAGTTAGCCAGGATGCAATAACTACATTTTTTTTGCTTAGAGAGTGAGGAATGAGTGGAATGGATTTCGAGTGTCACACACACACACACACACACACACACACACACACACACACACACACACACACACACACACACACACACACACACACACACACACACACACACACACACACACACACACACACACACACACACACACACACACACACAGATTCTAAGGAATGCTATGACGCGTCACTGAACTGGAAAGCTGAACTAGTATATTGCATCTCGTTAGTCTGTAACGAGCAGGGGCCGCTCGTGGTTTGATATCGTGGGGGGTGCTGCAACTTTCGAAATATACATGCACACTGTCAGTACAGTGTATACGTGTTTGGATAAAATATCAAAATTATGGTAAAATTAAAAATGAAAAAATATTGTTTATTATCGATAAAGTTTGGTATAATTGAAAATTACTTAAAAATAAAATCCATTCTTCTTATTTTGTTTTGAGCGAAAAGGACAATAACTTTTTCCTTGATGTTTGTGTGACTGTTGAAGAATTTTTTCTCCGTTGAAATCATCTCAAGTGCATTTAACTGCTCCTGATTCATAGTGCTCCTCAGAAACATTTTTATTCTCTTTAATGTTGAAAAACAGCGTTCAGGCTCTGATGTAGTCATAGAATTTTTATCAATTACTGTACTGATAAAAATTGTCAAGAGAATTTTTATCAATACAGTAATTTCACTAAGAACACAATCTAAATTATTTTCTGTTATAAATTTTAACAAGTCAATTAATTTACAATAATCATGCATGTCGGGTCTACTGTAGAATACTCGAAGTTCAGCTTCAAGTTTTTCTTTGTTGATCATGGGATATTCTTCAGTGGTCAATTTTATTTCTTCTGTAGGCAATTTATTCTTAAAATTAACTATTTCATCCTTGTTAAATAATTTAACAGCTTGGTATCATTAAAGGATAAGGAGTCAGACTTTCCAAATGAATATGGTCATCTAAATCAACATTCAAGCGACCTTGATCTGGTTGATGAAGGCCGACTGTCAGGTGAATGTGTGCATACCAGTGTATTGTCCCATTCAGTTTCTGATGCTACAGTTAATTCTCACCTGCCAATCAAAATCTTGGCTAGTGATGACATAAATCCTTTATTTTCTAGTTTTAATATGTCATCTGAGTCAACCATTTCTTCTGTAGTTGCTAGGGATGTCAATCCAGATAACTTAACATCTTTATCATCTTGTGTGTCTATGATATCATCTCTTGAATCTGATATCAAGGTAGGAATGAAAGATTACGCAGTCCATTTCACATCTTCTAATGTAGCAACTGTTTTTCCTGTATTAACTGACTCGCATAAACATCGAAGTTTTAGTGTAATATGTAATGATACATCTGGTTTGTCTAATGTGCCAGTTTAAGTGATCATCAGGACTTCACAGTTAGGTGCCATCAGTCCCATAGGAAACATTCCTTTTTTATACAGCCATATCCCAATGTAACTGATAGAAGCATGTGGAGTAAACTGTGTTGTGCAAGTTCTCCTGAGACAAAGGAACTGCCATTTTTAAATGACTGTAATATATATTATAATTTTGATCTGACCAAATTGTATAGTCTATATTTCAGCATTCCAATATGTTCTAACGTTTTTTATGGAATAGTAAGTATGTGTGGGGATTAAGAATGACAAGGAATGAGAATGACAGAATATTTAGTAACGGATTAAATGAGTGTATGCATGGAATAAATAGTGCAGAAATACATACACAGAGATTGCTGAGCGATATACAAAAGAATGTGGGAGAAGATCAGGGACAAAAACAAGCATCAGTGGGGGTAAAGGATGCCAAGTTAGAAAGGAGCAGAAAAAATATTGTGCTGTATGGGGAATCTATAATTAAGGGTGTGAAGGATGGTAGAGTGATTAAAGCGCGTTATCCAGGGTCAAAGATTAACGATATAACCGAGGCTGTGAAATTGCAGAAAGATAGAGCGAGTGGGATTATTGCAGTTATAGGGACGAATGATCTAGGTAGTGAAAGATTTTCTGCGAGACAGGATTTGAAGGATTTAATGATAGCAATGAATGCAAAGAGCGAGAGTGGAAAGATCATGAGTGTGCTACCAAGATTTGATAGTGATGAACTAAAGAGAAGAGCAATTATTGTGTAAAAGCTTTTGCAAAGAAATGAAACTGAATATTAATTTTATGAATGTCTGGAATGAGAGTAAATAAAGGAAGGAGTATTTTATGAGAGATGGTTTGCACTTAAATGGATTGGGCGCTTGGCATTTAGAACATTTATTGATAAAGGATAGAGTAAATGGTCAAAAACAGGGAAACGGGATTTGCTAGGGAGGCAGGTGATAGAGTCAGCTGTAAATAGTACTAAGGTCATTAATCGCTGGGAATTTGGGATTAATTGTTCGCAGAAAATTAACAGTATAAAGAGTCGCTAATTCGCATACAGGAAGTTTATGGGAGGAAGGGAGTTTGACTTAGGTTTGTGACTTAGGGAGTTTGACTTTTGGCCAAGTTGTACTTAGTACAACTTGGCCAAAAATTATAGAAATTAGTGAGACTTGGTTAACTAAGAATGATATAGTTATAGGGATTGAATGTAAGGGATACAGTATTTTCAGGCAGGACAGAGATGATAGAATGGGGGAAGGGGAAGTGTTTTACTAATGATAGATGAAGCGTTAAAGCCAAAAAAAGGTAGAAGTGCCTCAAGGTGACAGATATGTAGAGTGCAGTTCATTGGAGGCTGTTTGGTGTGAGATAGAAATAGGATGACCATACGTACCGTTTTGAACGGGACAGTACCGTTTTTTCATATTTCCCGGCCGTCCCGTCGTTTTTAATAAAAATGTCAGTTTTGTCCCGTTTTTAATAAAAACTTAATATTGGTCAATCATAAATGATTATTCATAACCGATAATCGTCTATCGATATCATGGATACCAGTAATTTGTATATATGGAACAGCACTGTTCGATACTAAATATCGATATCTGCAGTGATTTATTCAGAGAAAATAAGAAATACATGTTGGCCACATTTGCTCGTCTCAGACGCTGCGTCTGTTCTGCTGTATATCGTTAATTTTTGTTTTGCCTGTATGATAACCGGTGGTTTTGTTATTTCCATGCCGGTAGTTTTAAATTTCATATTTCTTAAAGTTTTAAAACTTTAAAAGCTTTAAGTCTATCCTCGCAATGTCAAAGAGGCGAAACTGCAGTTTTAACGACGACCTCCAGAAAGAATTCAAATTTATTAAACTGGACAAGCTGTGTAGCGATGGAACAAAAGTGGTATGCCAACATTGTATTGTCCATTTTTCTGTTTGCTCATGGAGGCAGAAGCGACATCAACCAACATCTACGTAGCCAGAAACATAAGGATGCTGAAAAGACTTTGGCTCCAGTTAAAAACATCAGCTCGTTTATGGTGAGAAGTGATGGTGATAGTGAAAACGATAAAATTGCAGCAAGTGAAGCTCTTGTTGCTCATCATACTGTGCCTTAAGGCCAAAGTTTTCGCGTAAATGACTGCTTGTCGAAATTGAAAAATAAAATTTATGAACCCAAATTTTTTTTGCACGTGCCATATCAGAAGCAGTAATTAGCAACGTATTACCACCATACATTTTGGGCAAAGTAATAGAGGATTTGAAAAAAAAAACAAAAAGCATTACAGTCAGTTTAGATGCATCAAACAAAAAAGGCATCAAACTTTTTCCAATCGTTGTGCGGTACTTTTTGCCAAATTCTGATGTTCAAAACAAAATTATAGACTTTATTTCCTTACCTGAAATGCAGTCCTCCTCTACGTCTACGTAAATTTTTTGTATGGGTTCTGTCACTGAAGAATAATGGTACGCTCAATATATTTATGTAATAAAATATTTTTTATCGTCTTACATTTGCATGAATACAGAATATTACATAACTCTCGTCCTTTTTGTCTCAAGGAAATATGGTCAGCCTAGATAGAAATCAACAAGGAGAAATATGTAATCGGTTGTTACTATAACCCAAGGGGTATAAGGGAGAATGTAGATAGAGATAGTATGTATTGGCAAATTATCACGATGAGTGAAGGTCGAGTAATTATTATGGGGGATTTTAACTTTGGAGACATAGATTGGGAGAAGAAATGGTCACAAGGAACAAAGGAAATGGAGTTTATACAGTTGTTAAGAGATAACTACCTGAGACAGCATGTAATGGAAGGGACAAGAGATTCTAGAGTGTTAGATCTGGTCATAATATATCAATAAGTAATTTAGTTATACTGTCTCCACTTGGGGAAAAGCGATCATATGGTCTTGACCTGGGAGACTGTAAGATGTACTGAATATTCTGTTAAGAAGGGGTATATGTGGAATTACAAGGCTGGTGATTATGACAAGCTGAGAAGTCAGTTTTCAGCAGTGCTATGGCATGAGAATTTGAAGGGAAGAGATGTTGATGGTGAGTGGGAGATTGTCAAGGAGTATTTAAAGAAAGCTGTATTAGACTGTATTCCCAGAGTCAGAAAGAGAAATCAAGTAGGAGTGAGATGGACGAATAATACTACTAAGCAGGAGTTGCAAATAAAGAAAAGGTTGTGGAGGAAGTAAAAAGCAAAAAGGTAATGAGCGGTCCTTTGAGCAGTACAAGGTACAGCAAAGAGAGTAACCTGTATGGTAAGGAAAGCCAAAATTAATTATGAGAGGAAGCTAGCTGATGAATCCAAAAGAAACCCTGAGGAGTTCTTTCGCTATGTGACAAGTATAAGGAAGAATAATCATGGAAAGATTACTTTAAAAAGTGTTGATGGTAGGGAAATTAAAGAAGCAAATCAAATAGTTGAGTTGCTTAGTGATCATTTTTCAAAAGTGTACCATCTTGGTTGTGATAGTGCAGTGTCTAATGTGTCATTGACTGATGAAAGTCTAGAGATAGATAAAATAGAGGTGCTTATTATATTACAGAACCTTAATGCTAACACTGCCATTGAGTTAGATGGCATATTGGCTCATGTGCAAGAGAATTAGCACCTCCTCTAACCAGACTGTTTAATTTAAGCCTCAGTTCTGGCCAAGTACCAGTAGAGTGGAAAGAGGGGAAAATAATTCCTCTGCACAAGGGAGGCTCTAAGACTGAGGTTGCAAATTACAGACCAATCAGTATATCTTGAGTGGTGGTTAAGATTTTGGAGAAATTGGTAAAAATTAGAATTCAGGACTGGGTGGTGAGTAATATGATACTTTATAAAGGGAAACATGGTTTTGTGAAAGGTAGGTCTTGCCTCAGTAACTTGCTTACTTTCCATAATAAAGTAACAGCAGAATTGGATAAAGGAAATCGTTACTCATGGATATTGCTGGACTTTGCTCTATTTGCTCTAATTTGCTCTAATTTATGCAACAGAGTTGCATAAATTAGAGCAAATTGGTATGGATCCGAAGCTCGTGATTTAGATTAGAGGATGGCTGGTGGATAGATATCAAAGAGTGGTTTACGGAGGAACTGAGTCCAGGAGAAGGCAAGTGACAAGCAGTGTACCTCAAGGCTCAGTGCTTGGTCCTCTATTGCTTAATTTGTACATCAATGATATTGGGAATACTTTGAAAGGAAATATCCACTTGTTTGCTGATGATGCAAAATTAGGAAGAGCGATAGTCAATTCAGATTATGAAGATATCTTGCAGGATGACGTAAATAGGCTGACGGTATGGATTAAGGTAAATGGCTGCCAGTTTAACGTGGCTAAGTGTAAGGTGATGCACTTCGGGAGGATGATATCACATGCTGTTTACTATATTAATGGAACTGAACTGCAAGAAGTTGATAAGACTAGGGACTTGGGAGTTATTGTGGAGAGAACTTAAGTTTCGAGAGTATATTTCAAGGGTTGCCGAAAATTCACATCACATTACATGGTTATTGAAGAACACCCTGATAAGCAGGGATAAAAAGTGATTGTTTCAGTTTATAAGGGCTTAATAAGATCGCATTTGGACTATTGTGCACAGATCTGGTCAGCTGGATTTCTTGGTGATGAAGAGAGAGGAATCAGAGGCGAGTTACAAAGATTGTTGCAGGTCTGTGGGATATTTCCTACGAGGATAGATTGAAGAGCTGTGGGCTCCAAAAACTAGCTGATAGACGTAGGAGAGGAGATATGATAGAAGCATATAAGTTATTAAAAGGGTTTTATAGGATTCATACTGATAACATTTTTAAGACCGGTGCAGGAAGGGAGAGAACGAGGGGCCATCCCTGTAGATTATGTGAGAGAGTGGTTAACAAGGGTGTTAGGACTAGATTTTTTACTTGGAGGGTTGTAAAGTGATGGAATGCGTTCCCAGAGGTGGTTGTGAATGCTTTGTTTGTGAATGAATTTAAGGAGAAGTATGATAGGTATTGTGTAAATAATGGTTAGTGTATCAATGTGGGGTTTCCCGCGATGAGTCTTTTGACTCCATGGAGACACCGCTATAATAATAATAATAATAAAAAAATCAGCTAACGTATTTTTATTCCCATATACGGGGGAGTAGGCGAGGCCATTTAGCCCTATCTAACTTTTGGAGACTGAGTGGGCAGTTCAATCTCCACTGGTACCAATCAGAGATAGATGGCCCAAGGCTAGTCACTAATTAAGCGGTACTCAGTGAAGAGAGACGGCTCAAATGTGCCGCCATCTCGTGGTCCCTAACTCTAACATAATATATTTAATGTCTGAAATAATGTGGGTTCTACGGTCGATTTTCTTGAGTTTACAGGACGAAAAACCCGAGTTTCCGGGAGGAAAAACCTGCTTGCCCGTGCCAGAGATCGACTAACTCGGGAACCGGTCGAAAAAAGGCTTAGAAAAATTTCCTCTAGATCGCCGACTAGACTCGAAACCAAGTCTTCCTTCGTGCGGCCAAGAAGTACGCCACATCCACTGAGCTACACAGGCTCTAATAATAATAATAATAATAATAATAATAATAATAATAATAATAATAATAATAATAATAATAATAATAATAATAAGAAGAAGAAGAAGAAGAAGAAGAAGAAGAAGAAGAAGAAGAAGAAGAAGAAGTGGAACTGCGCCACGGACAGTGCCGCATTACGCTAATAGCTCGCATCTTACTATGACGTACATATGCTTGAGCGCGTAGCAATATGACACTGTGGTAAACCCAGTGCTGCTAGCGTCCTTTGCCCTCCTAAGTGCTACAAGATGGATTTTTATTATTTTTTATACAAAATAAGAGAATTGTATAGGATTGTTGATGACAAAATTAAATATTAAAAGAAAATATAAATTAATAAATATATTTATATATCGAGAAGCATTGGGGGTGTTGCAGTTCCGTAGTGCCTATTCTCGAGCCACCCCTGGTAATGAGTAATTGTACAGTGCATATTTCTCGTTCAGAGTTATGTTCTTTGAATCCTGTAGTGTGTATGGTTTCTTTTTTCTTTGATATACCAAGAAGATAGAAAATCTGCGTGACTTTTCTGTAGAAAGTGTTATATTTATATGTGATATATTTAGTTAACTGAGGTCTTGTCATATTGTATGTACGAATAGTTCTGACTATCTTGTAGTTGGCATCAATCCAATATTTTAACGTAGATGCATAGTTAAGTAGGCGTTTTGCTGTTAGTATTTTCCGTTCTGTCATTGCAGTCAATAAAGCTGGTATCGTCACTTTGTTTCAAAAAATCAGCTTTATCATTTTCATAATATAATTGGCTGAAGAAAGCCGTTGAAACGTTACTGCAGCTAGTGAGTGATACAGAACTATTAGGTCTTCTGCTGAACTAGCTTTAGTGAGTTTTTATGCTCTATATCAACCCAAAAATTGCATTTTAAAAATATATTTAATAAATAGTGTGTGTGTGTGTGTGTGCGCGCGCGCCTATTGAGCCCAAATTGACCCATGAGAACAATCCGCAAACTAGGATATCGTCGAAGGCGCATGTTTCTATCGACTGTGCAGTCTGGTTTTCATAATGTTCTGAATCATCAGTGTTTATTTAATTTTTTTAAAAAAAAATCTTTTTCAACATGTATTTTGTGCAATACATTCAGATAGTATGCTTTTTTAATATTTCATAACACACACACACATACACACACACACAAGAAAAAAAAAGTGGTCACCTAATCAAATTCTATTCTTACGACATTTGCGGCTTTCATAAGCTGATTCCCAGCATTTGCAGTATGCAGTCGCATTTCTGCAATATCGTTATCGTGTACAAGAAGTCTAGAGCAGAGTGTACTGTCCCCCCACCCCCCCCCCCCCCCACCCCCCCCCCCCCCCACCCCCCCCCCCCCCCACCCCCCCCCCCCCCCACCCCCCCCCCCCCCCACCCCCCCCCCCCCCCACCCCCCCCCCCCCCCACCCCCCCCCCCCCCCACCCCCCCCCCCCCCCACCCCCCCCCCCCCCCACCCCCCCCCCCCCCCACCCCCCCCCCCCCCCACCCCCCCCCCCCCCCACCCCCCCCCCCCCCCACCCCCCCCCCCCCCCACCCCCCCCCCCCCCCACCCCCCCCCCCCCCCACCCCCCCCCCCCCCCACCCCCCCCCCCCCCCACCCCCCCCCCCCCCCACCCCCCCCCCCCCCCACCCCCCCCCCCCCCCACCCCCCCCCCCCCCCACCCCCCCCCCCCCCCACCCCCCCCCCCCCCCACCCCCCCCCCCCCCCACCCCCCCCCCCCCCCACCCCCCCCCCCCCCCACCCCCCCCCCCCCCCACCCCCCCCCCCCCCCACCCCCCCCCCCCCATATCATTGCCTGTATTTGGAATTGATAAATTTTTATGTTAATATTAATAGTAAAATCAAACTTTTATTTTAATAGGAATTTTTTATTTAAAAAAAAAAAAAAAAAAAATAGGCAGTCAGGAATTTCAGCTGAGTGTTCCAGGTAAGATCCATGCAAGCACACTTGAAAAGAAGTTGAAAAAAACTACAGAGGAGAAATGTGGAAAACAACAAGCTGGGTTTAGGCAAAATAGAGGTTATCAAAATCAGATTTTCACTTTATGACAAATAGTTGAGAAATTGTGGGAATATGACAAAGATCTGTACTTAAGTTTTGTAGATATGGAAAAAGCATGGGACAAGGTGCCCAGCGAAAAAGTTTTCAACACACTATAATTATATGGGGTAAATGGAACATTATATATATATATACAGAGCAGTACTTAGTCTAATTGAAGTTGTAAGTCAACAATTGGAATTGAGGGAAATACATGAAGATGGTTTGATGCAAAATCGGGGATAAAACAAAGATTTCACATTATCTCCACTTATTCATCACGAATATGGATTGCGTTATTAAAGAAAGCGGTATTAGGCCTGATATTAGAATTAGAGGAATCAAACATATCACTCTGTTTTATGCAGATGATGTCGTACTCTTAAACACATCCAGTTGAAGTGTTTAGACTTCACTAACTAAATTGCATAACAAGTATAACAAATTTTATATGAAAATCAGCAATAAAAAGACCCAAATTATGAAAATATGCAGGAAACTTCAGCTACATTCTCTATGGAGAATGGAATCTATAGAACAAGTAAAATATTTCAGCAATTTAAGCCCAGTTTTTAGTGAAGATGAAAAATTAAATTTGGAAATAGACAACAGAATGAGCAAAGCTGGTATCGTAGGAGAGTAGACAGTTAAATAAATTTATATAGAATAAAAGAGCAATTAGCCAAACACCATACTGGCAGTTCACGAGACAGAGTTCAAACTAGTTTTCAGCTATGGATCTGAGAGTTGGATGAAAAAGCACTTGATCATCAATGGCACAATCACATTAAAAATGAGGATATTAGAAAATAACTTGACATTTTGCATTCAAGAATGTATGAGCAGAGCTAATCTAAGGCAGTATGGCCACTTAAATAAAATGGTGAGAAAATGTTAGCAAAGTAGGTGTTTGATGCCAAGGTGGCAGGAAAGAAACCCAGAGGAAGATTTAGTTCTAGGTCTGATTAATTCAATCAGAAGTGCATTAATGACAATGTTGGAATGCTAATAAGAAACAAACAGATTTGGAGGAAAATTGTTGATAGGAAATTACTAATAATAACATAAACTTAATCATGTAGTGCTGTCATAGTAGCCTGAACACCACTCGAGGATACATATCAGGAAATTGATGATGGAATTTCAGCATTGCTGTCAAGAAACATAAAACAGTATAAGATTGCATCTAGTTTTTACTTCACATCTGCTGGTCTGACTCTATTCTTCTATATAAAATGAGCTTCATCTGAGAAGAAGTACTGAATGGAGAAAGTAAAACAGGAAACTTAATTAAATTCTGGAAACGATCATGGATCAAGAGCATCATATAGTGGTAGAAGATAGCTATGCTGCATAGAAACACCACAGATCTCAGAGATTATTTTTAAAATTAGCTATGAAACACTTCCATAACTTCAATAAACATAGATGCATTTGTAATATAATGTCGGTTGCACCTGTGTATTATTTTTACTCTTTTGTCATTATCCTTCCTAAGTCTACTTTAATTTCAAACTCTCTATTAAGTTCTCTTTACCTTATTCTAATCTAACCCAATTAACTTTGTCCCTGCTTAAAATCCCTTATAGCAGTGGTTCTTAAACTGTGGGGCACGAATAGCTTGAAAAAGGTGGGCGGCACACTTTCCTACAGATAAAAATTAAAACTACCCTAAATCAGTTTTAAAAATAACAAATAAAAATACAGAAAGAAAAACCTTTGATGCAGGTTTTAATTATCATGAATTTTAAATTAATAATAATTAATAAAACTATTATATATAATAATAATTAATAATAATAAAAATAATAATAATAAAAATAAATAATAATTAAACAAACTAATAATTATTTTCTTCACTCGCACTTATAAAACGTGTGTGCCAGAGGCAGTGTTGATGGTTCAGCAGCGGCTGCATCCTCTTCCAGGCAGCACTATACACGTGCAGCAGAAAGCAGCGACTTAGTGATATCTTAAAGAACTTAGAGTGGCCATTTCTGATATTACACCACGTTTTGATAAACTTTATATAAACTTTGTTCTCAAAAGCAGTCCCATCCATCACATTTGATTATTTTTACAGAGAAAAATTAAATACTTGTTAGTTAAATATTGTTTCGTTATTTTGGTTAATTGCAACTGTTAAAGCTAATTTTTATTATAGGGCTAATATTGTGATACTTTAATTATTTTGTGTCAAAAACTGTTAAATAGTATGTAGAAAACACAAAATAAACTGAATAAAACGCCAAACTTAGTATGACTTCTATTTTGATAAATAAACCCATGGGGGCTAACAGTGTTTTCTCTTGTCAGGTGGGGCTCAGAGGTAAAAAGTTTGAGAACCACTGCCTTATAGGATTGTAAGCGGGGACAAAATGTTAGTGCTGTTAGTTAAAGGGCCTCTGAAAGTGTTGTTGGTGCTGTTAAAGGGCTTCTGAAATAGGCAATTCACAGTTATAGTTAACTATCTCCCACGCTGTGTAACTCGGGAAAAATTTATATTGTTTGTCAACTGCACCGTCCCGAATTAATTTTATAGCATGAGAAAATTAGTTATAACACTTATAAAATAGATCACTTTCTAAAATAATTCCTAATTAGTCAGTCGTGGCAATTTCTCTAATTTAAGCGCACAGGTTCGGTTGTTTTTATGAGACAGTGCATTGGTTTAAGATCAAGTGATAATTTTAAGCCAACAAGTCTTTATTTTACCTTAAGCAACTATACAATCTAACATACAATTGAACAATTTTCTCTCTGATGCCTATTTTAAGTTCAAATTGTAACCTTACAATTTAGACCTGCTATTCACAATGCTTAGATAACTTACTTTACAAATCTAGACAATTTCTGGCTGTTACAATTTACATCGTTGGCTAACATTCTTCTTAATATATACAGTTAACTTTCAGCCTCAAATATCTCCTATGGCAACCATACAATTATTTTAACAGAGCTATGTCCAGTGGACATACAATTCTTAATCATTACCTTAGCATTAAAACAATAGAATCTACTCACAAATTCTCAGAAGCATATACACTCCTACCAGCTTTGAAGATTTTGTGGCAGTTCTGCTGACTGCTTTCCTCTGTCCTATACACTAGCCTTTGCTGAACGGCTCCTGGCGGTCATCCTACTGTAGGCGCTGTGTATCTGGTCGCACGTGGCACGTTCCGTTACTGAAAATACATCTCCGAAGAATAATCTGCCTCTCTTGGTTCCCCGTACCTTGGGATCACGCTCCAACAAAATCTCGGAAGTCCGAGCGAGCCAACAAACTGCAGCAGGAAGAAAAACTCAGAGCTCCTCCTTTGAGGTTCTCAAGACCTCTTATATACAATTCCGAAGTTCTTCGTTTTAGGGTCGGAGACCCCCAAATCTTCTGTAAATATACTGATGTCACTGTTGTCTTGACCTTCAGTTTTGGCAGCAAAATCTACATCTGAATGACCTTTGTTCACTTTCAAGTGGCCAACATAATCTCATCTAATCCTATTAACTTGAGGCAGAAATGCTTTAACATTCTGTTACTCTTACAGTTTCACATCAGAACTTAATATTAAATCAACGTAATATACAATTTGAACCTTTACAATATTTTATAACTTATGAACAATTCTGTCATTCTTTAATCAGTTATCTTTACAAGTTTACAATCAATATCTAACTGTTAAAATATGGTGATGTACAATTTTGTTCCTTTCACATGATTTATGACCTCTGCAAAATCGATGTTGGAAAATTTTAATAAATTTTCACAGCATCAGATTTAACACAATTTACCAAGGATCTTGTAGACAGTCATTCTGTTGAGTCCCTGACTCCTTGGAGATCTCTCTCAATAATAATAAATAAGTAATACCAGATTTATGTAAAATTTATGTAAAGTTTCTGGGGTTTTTCAGTTCTGTGAGAAATTTTCAAGAACACATTATGATGTAAATAAAGAGTTTAATAAAAATAATCAATTAAAACCTGACAAGTTTTGTAAGTCTTAAGACTTACATCATCAGTGGTATGGGTACATAAAAGTTTTACACAAAAAAAAGCCTCATAACAATTAATTACATATATTAGATGTTTTTGATAACTTCACAACTGTAACATATAATTGATAAACCAGAATACAAACAATAAATTCATTACTGTATGTGTGTTGGAGCATTGCTAGTTGTTGCTGTCACGTTCTGTGGTATCATTTGTGTTATATCCTGGGTCCGTGGCAATTAAATTTTTGATGAAAGCAGACCATACTTGATGTAAAATTAAGCCCTGGTTTTTATTGCATCGTGTAGGGATTCTAAGAATTTTCGAGGCTTTAAATTATCTTGTGGCGAAATCCCACATTTAGCCTGGCTTCTCTGAATTAACTTCATTGTTATCCAGTTCCTAGAGGGTACTGTGGTAGGACATTAGTTCCTTTTTGGTTAAAATTTGAATTGTTAATGCATCACTCTCCTTGGGTGATGTGTGTTTTAACCATAGCTGAAATTTGTACTCTGATGATGCTAGTTAGAAAACCAATGAACTATTAGTAAGTTCGATAAATTAATTTTTTTTTCCTTCTGTTTATACTGTGCACCACTGTTATCAACATGCAGTAGTAGATGACAAAGTATTCATAGTTGTGAATAGCAGTCCTAATTTAATGCTAGTCTTGGACAATAGTACATACCAACTTGTTAACTACGACCCAACCAATAGAATAAAAAAGAAAATAGAGAAACTGCTTAAATCAATTACTACATGGCCCGAAGATACAGTCAAAAAATTACTTCCGCACTATGCTCATTCCCCGAGAATTTATGGTCTACCAAAGATACACAAAACACACCACTCCTGCTGATAGTCAAAGGTATAGATAGCCCCAATCACCTAGCAAAGAAATTAGTGGCAACACTCAAGGAGTTGGTAGGTCATTCCCCCTCCTATATCAGAAACACACAACACTTCATAAACATAATCAAAGACATCACATTAGAGAAAGATGATTTATTATCCTTCCCTATTACTAACTTTTATATGGAACATTTTGAGCAACATGCTATAGATTCCTCTTCTTTAAAACCCAAAGTCTGGCTTAGATACATTGACAATGTTTTCACGATCTGGCCCCATGGCAGCCAGGCACTAGACACTTTCCTTAGCCACCCAAACAAACAACAGAAATGCATACAGTTCACAATTGAGATTGAAAAACAGAACACGCGTCCGTTTCTAGGTACACTTGTCTTCCTTCTGGCAGTCTTTCCTTCACTGTTTACCAGAAACTGACACATACAGGGCAGTATATACACACAAACTCCTACCATCACCCAACACAAAAACTGGGTGTCATTAATACTCTAAAAAAACAGGGCTTTGAAGATCTGCTCCAATGAAAAAGCACTGAAAGACAAATTTAAAGTTATCAGCAATACTTTTCTAAAAAATGGTTACAGCCAAAACACCATTTACAAAATTCTCTACAAGACCTCAACAAAAAAAAAAAAAAAGATAAACCAGACTACAATAAAACTAGAACCATTGCTTACATTAATGGGACATAAGATAAAATAAACAGAACAGAATACTAAAAAAATAAACAGAAAACTTCAAAGCCACCTTTAAACCTCCTGCAAAATTAAAAAGCTTACTCAACTCATCCGAAGACCCACTCCCTCCGCTGGCCCATCTGGGAGTCTACCGTATTTATTGCACCTGTAATCTACCATATATGGGGGGAACAGGACGCACAATTCCTATCAGACAAAAGGAACATAAACGACACATTAAATATAATAACTATGGTGAAGCTTGCCTTTCTGATTATGCCCTGAACACTTTACATAGAATTGACTGGAAAAGCACCAGTTGTTTACATCACACCAAAACATGGTATGAAATCAAATTTAAGGAAACCTGTGAGATTATCAACTACCCCAATCTGAACAATAATGATGGTCTAAAAATCCCAAACATATGGAAGGCACATATTCTACCCATGAAACCTTTCTCCCTAAGAGTTAACTATAAACAGGAGTGTAGACAATCCAGAAAATCTTGAATCTAATGTAATAATTGTCATGTTAAAAATAGAACATCATTGTTACTGTAAGAAAACTATCTACATGAAAGAATATTTCTCCCATGTTATCTTAAATAGAATTTAGCTTTGATGTAGTTTCTAAATATTTAATTAATTTTATCTGTATTTTTTATTTTATTTTTTTCCACTAGAGGTCATAGCAAATGAATAACTGGTGATCAAATCACTGGTTAGTCTACTGTGTTCTTTATTTTTCTTTAGCGTACTGTGTGAAATGTAACTCAGCTTGTCCTTGTATATTTGTATATACTCCAGATGATGACCTTAATATGAAGGTCTAAATGTCGAAAATTAAAATAGTTATTCATAACACAGTTGTAAAGTCCATAATTTCTAAAATGAATGGATCACATTATGAAGGAAAGTGGTATTAAACATGATATCAAAATTGGAGAGGTTAATGTCAGCTCTTTTCTTTATGCGGATGATGTTATACTTCTAAATAAATCCGCTACAAGGCTGCAAGATTCTCTGACTAAATTGAATAGCTGTTGTAATAGATATGGTATGAAGGTCAGCAATAAAAAGACAAAGACAATAAAAATAGGCGGAATCATTGAAAATGTCAACTGTGTTGTGAATGGAGAACCTGTGGAACAAGTAAAACATTTCAGTTACTTAGGCACGATTTTTACTGAAGATGGTAAATTAAATATAGAAATAGACAACAGAATCAGCAAAGCTGGTATGGTTGGAAGTCAATTGAATAAATTCATATGGAATAAGAGAGAAATTAGTCGAAACACTAAATTAGCTGTATACAAGACAGTGTTCAAACCAGTTTTAACTTATGGATCTGAGAGCTGGGTCAGAAGTAAAACACTTGACCAAAGACTAGAGACCACAGATATGAGAGTCCTGAGAAAGATTATAGGTGTGAACAGATGGCATCAATGGCAATATCATATTAAAAACGAGGATATTAGGAAAGAACTTGACATTGTCAGCATCCAGGGATGCGTTAGCAGAGCTAATCTCAGGTGGTATGGTCATTTAAACAGAATGGGCGAGGAAAGATTAGCAAAACAAGTGTTCACTGCCAGGTTGGCAGCAAAACGACCCAGAGGAAGACCAAGATATAGGTGGATTGATACAGTACAAAGTGCTTTAGACGATAGAAATATAAGATCTGATAATGTTGGAGTCTTGACAAGTAACAGACTGATTTGGAGGAAAATTGTAGATAGGAAATTAATAATGTAATTTTTTTCATGTAGTACTATCATATCCTGTACACCCCTTGAGGGTACATGGCAGGAATTTGATGATGATGATGATCAGCATGCAACATTAAAAGAAAGGAGTCCTAATTTAAAGTTGAAAATCTGTAATGCATTACTTCTCTGAATGGATTGAGGGATACATAAATGTATAAGAGAAAATCGTTGGCAAATGCAGATTGTAGTAACTAACTAGAAAGTACTGATGGTAAAGAGGTAGTAGTATGTATTAAGAAAACAAATAGTTAATATGCCAGGTTTAAACCGGAAATAACTAGCTGCTGCTGATATTTTAACAGGGATTGAAGAAAATGACAGATAAAATATGAGTAATTATATCTTTTAGGCTTACACGGTGATCCGAATGCAGTTTTGAAAATTATGGAGACAACTACCGTGTTTGAATAAAACCTTTAGTTTAATATAACTAAAATCTGCATTCGACGTTTCGACCTTTATGTCAAGGTCATCTTCTGGGGCATACAACTATACACAGAAAACAAGCTACATTACGATCAAACTGGTTTGTTAAAGTTATTGACCAACCGCTACAACAATTGTTGGCCTGAACTCTGGTGAAAAAAAAAATTATACATCAACGCTAGAGTCCTATTATTAGTGTTATTTGTTGGTTGTAGAAATACATTGGGCGCAACAACAAGTCTATGTATCTATATATATACATATGTTAACATCATGATTATACATGTACATTCCAGCCAGTTGGTATGGAATGGTTTCTAATACTAGCTGAAGATTGGCTAGAGTCCTGACTTATGCTGGATCTTATATATTAGGTAGGCTGAATGTGTGCCATCCAGATCCTTGGAATTTTCATGCCATCTATGTTGTTGATATTTGGGTGATTTATCAGAATTTCGCAGGCTTCCTTAAATTTCCTTGCATACCAAGTTTTTGTGTGGTGTAAAAAGCGGGTGCTTTTCCAGTTGATTTGGTGTAAGGTGTTGAGCGCATGATCTGAGAGGCCTGCTTCACCATAATGGTTACAGTTATTTCTGCTTTAAACCTGGCATATTAACTATTTGTTTTCTTAATACATACTGCTACCTCTTTACCATCAATGCTTTCTAGTTAGTTACTACAATCTGCATTTGCCAACGATTTTCTCTTATACATCTATCTATCCCTCAATCCATTCAAAGAAGTAATGCATTACAGATTTTCAACTTTAAATCGGGACTCCTTTCTTTTAGTGTTGCATGGTGATCAGCATTCATTTTAGAAATTATGGACTTTACAACCGTGTTATAAATAACTATTTTAATTTCCCAACATTTCGACCTTCATATTAAGGTCATCATCTGGAGTATATATAAATATACAAGTGTAGGGATTGTCTGTCCTGTTTCACCAATGTACAGTAAGTTACAGGTGCAGCGGATGCAATAGACTTCAGGATGTGCCAGTGGGAGGAGAGGATCCTTAGAGGAGCTGAATATGGTTTTAAGTTTATTGGGCGGTTTAAAGGTGGCATTGAGGTTATAATGTTGTAGGATTCTGTTGATTTTTTCTGATAAACCCTTTAATGTATGGGATGGCTATGGTTTTACTGTAATCTCGATTCGTTTTTGTTGTTGTTTTATGGAGCAATTTATTAATAGTATTTTTGTTATAGCCATTATTTATGAATGTGTCGCTGATGATTTTTAGTTCTTGTTTCAGGGCTTGCGGGTTAGAGCAAATTGTTGTAGCTCTGTTTTTAAGGGTGTTAATGACTCCATATTTTTGTGATGGGTGCTGGTATGAATTAACATGTATGTATTGGCCAGTGTGTGTTGGTTTTCGGTAGACCGTTGTTGGATCCTATTTCTTCTTAACCTATACTTTGGATCCGTCAATTTGTCACTACGATTTTCTTAAACAAAAAATTAAGTTGCTAGTTGATTTCTAATCCAAATATAGAGAAAATTTGTATTTATTGACTTCGCCACTCTATATCTAAATTAGTCCATGAATTAAAGTAAAACCAACTCTCAACTATTTCTTTTTTATGTGTTATTATTATATATACTGGCCGAGTTTATTTAACTTATTTATTTCACCCGCTTTGGTTCGATTATTTTATGAACGGTGCAGTAAAAGAGATTCAGGCAAAGCACAACTTTAGATCAACAAAACAAACATTTAATATAGGCTTACAAATTATACACTTTAGTTTAAATCACTGAATAAGGTATTACAAACATTTTATCTCATCTGGTAATATAATCATAAAATTTCAGGCAATGGTTAATCTGTTGTCTGAAATACAGCCTTCACAAAATTCAATTGACTATTTGATAAGTTCAATGTCATAAAGTTACTTAGTAACCAATTACATTAATATCTCGCAGTTACATAAGTTTCAAATACAATATAAGGGCGGCCTTCTCCACAAGTATACACTCTTAAATCCACACGCTAGCTATTCTCCACAAAAGTTACTGTTAATGTAAGGATGTTTTAGGAAGAAACACACACGTCTCCGCATAGGAGTAACAAAGTTGGTTAATTCTTACCTGTAAATCTCCTTGTTCATCTACTTATACACGGACACATTTTATAACTGTATTCACTTAAAACAATTAATAGCACTCATTAAAAACAGATCCTCTTAGTAATAACTGAAATAATTAATGGTCACAATTCACATAGTTAAAGGTTCTTGCTTGGAGCAAAACGCTTTTACTATCTTTGACATGACTTGACCAATTCAGTATTCTACTAATAACTCATGAACTAAGGTAACACTCAGTAAATCTTTAACTTGAAGTTTTTATGCACAGTTGCCTATTCTTCCAGCATTTAATTAATCTTTTAGGCACTATATCTCTTAGCACATTTATCGTTTAAATTTAACTTTGCTGCCTCTACTTATTCTCTATTCTCTTAGTTACTCTGTGCTATTCTTCAAGTTTCTGTGTGTTCCTGAAGGTTCGGTCCTGAATCAAAATCCCAATAAAATTATCGCTAGTCATCTCCAGTTGCTACCTTGCTATCTTCCGTTGCTTTATTTGTTGTTCTGCAACTTACTAGCTAACTCGCTCCTTAACTAGTAGATTTTAGCGCGTTTCTTGACTTACTCGCCAACTCGCTATTATCTCTCTACTCGCTATCAACCCACTTTGATTTCCCTCGAATGAATCGTTTTCTCTGTTCTTCGCTTATATATATCCCTTCTTCCCGCCGAAATTATTTTCGTGCTCTACTTCTACTAAAATCCTTTCCAGCCCTTCAATACCAATCTGCCACGCTCTGTTCTAAACTCGCGCTAGCTATCTCACATACGTCTCCATGACAACCAAAACAAAATATAATAAAACTGAGGCATTGCATAACATTATACTTCTACATACAGGAACAAATAAGGAATATTTACATAGCAATAAATAAAATAAACTTAATAATATTTTAATACAGAGTCTTTTCACTATTATTATATATCTTTGATTAATTAATTATCAATAGAACTAAAGGTAGTTACATGAATATTAATTTATAATCAAGTGATTTACGTTAAATAATAATTACAAGTCTAGCTTATGTGATGGAAGATTGTTGGATTCTGAATCAAATATTAATTACTCAAATCTCTGTATATATTGAGAATCCAACACCGTGAAGGATGACTGCCTGAAAGAAGATATGTGACTAGTGTGTCTAGGAACAGGAGCGAGTTTTGATTTTCGATTTCAGTGGTAAATTGTATGCATTTGTGTTGTTTGTTCAAGTGGCTAAGGAATGTGCTTACCATTTGTCGCCCGTGCGACCAGATCGTGAACACGTCGTTAGCGTGGAGGAATCAAGAACCCTTTGCTCAAAGGTTTCCATGTAGAAGTTAGTGATTGGGGGAGTAGTGGTGAGCCCATGGTTATACCTTCTTTTTATAGGTAAAATTTGTTTTGCCACATGAAGTAACTGGACTGTAGTGCGTGGGCAAAGAGGGCCATAATGTCAGGCAGAAATTTGTTCTGTAGTAGGAGAATTGTGTCATTGATGGACATTAGTGAAAAAGGCAGAAACATCTAAACTGACTAATAAGTTGTCTTTGTCGAGTGTTATGTTTTTAATTTTGTTTATAAAGTTGTGTGTTCTTTATGTAGGAGGGGGAATGACCTACCAACTCCTTGAGTGTTGATGCTAATTTCTTGGCTAAGTGGTAATTGGGGCTGTCTGTTCCTTCCACAGTTAGTTGAAGGGGCACATTTTGTTTGTGTATTTTTGGGACCCCATATATTCTGGAGGGGGCAAGCGTAGTGGGGTTTGAGTTTTTTAACCGTGTCCGGTGGCCAAGAAGTGACGGGCTTGAGTAGTTTCTCTATTTTATCCTTTATCCTGTTTGTTGGGTTATAATTTACCAGCTTATATGTGTTGTTATCGGCTGCTAGTTGATTCATCTGAAGTATGTATGTTGACCTGTCAAGGATGACAGTGGCATTGCCTTTATTTGATTTCGTTATTATTATGTCTTGGTTGGCTTTTAATTACTTAATTGCTGCTAGTTCTGTTTTTGTAAGATTATTATGTATGGTTTTCTTAATGTTTAGGAATTACTAGTTTCTAATCGTATTTTATTGGCTATATTGTTAGGTAGGGACCTGATGCCTTTTTCTATGTGGTAGATAAAATCCAATTTGTTTACCTTTTTAGGTGCTATTGCATAGTTAAGTCCTTTATTCATTTCGCCGCTGTTCAGGATGTGGCTTGATAGGTTGATCACATGGTTCTTGCTTGCCGGTGGTTGGTCGCTCCTTGTCTCCCTTGTTTGTTGTTCATTGTTGGTGTTTATCGGGGAGGAGGTCTCTTGATTGGATGGATTTCTGTGATTGGCTGTCATATTTTGCCGTTGTTTCAAACTGGAATTTGGTCTTGAGTTTTTCTTTATTCTTTTCCAGGGTATATTTGGTCGAATTGTCAGTAATTCTTTCATGTTATTGTAGAATGTCTGGATTAATATAGCTCAGATTGTAATTTTGAAACCAGATTTTGAGTTATTGCGATGTTTTGGCGGGCTGTTTGGATCTGTTCTCTTAGCATTGCTTTTTCTGTGCGGTCATAAATATGGAGTGCTTTAGCAGACATAAATTTCTTTTTTAGCCTGATGCAGATAGGAATAAGGGAGAATAGGAATAAGCCATGGGCTCACCACTATCCCCCCCCCCCAATCGCTAACTTCTACATGGAAACCTTTGAGCAAAGGGCTCTTGATTCCGCCATGCTAAGACCGACAGTCTGGCTTAGATACGTTGACGATGTGTTCATTAACTGACCGCACGGGCGACAAACACTAAACACATTCCTTAGCCACCTGAAGAAACAACACAAACGCATACAATTTACCATCAAAATCAAAACTCGCTCCCGTTCCTAGACACACTAGTCACACGTCTTCCTTCAGGCAGTCTATCCTTCATGGTCTACCAAAAACCGACACACACTGGCCAATATATACATGCTAATTCATACCACCACCCATCACAAAAATATGGAGTCATTAACACCCTTAAAAACAGAGCTACAACAATTTACTCTAACCAGCAAGCCCTGAAACAAGAACTAAAAATCATCAGCGACACATTCATAAATAATGGCTATAACAAAAATACTATTAATAAATTACTCCATAAAAAAACAAAAACGAATCTAGATTACAGTAAAACCATAGCCATCCCATACATTAAAGGGTTATCAGAAAAAATCAACAGAATCCTACAACATTATAACCTCAATGCCACCTTTAAACCACCCAATAAACTTAAAACCATATTCAGCTCCTCTAAGGATCCTCTCCTCCCATTGGCACATCCTGAAGTCTATTGCATCCGCTGCACCTGTAACTTACTGTACATTGGTGAAACAGGACGGACAATCCCTATACGTAAGAAAGAACACATTAGAGACATTAAATATAACCATTATGGTGAAGCACACCTCTCAGATCACGTGTTCAACACCTTACACCAAATCAACTGGAAAAGCACCTGCTTTTTACACCACACAAGAACCTGGTATGAAAGGAAATTTAAGGAAGCTTGCGAAATCCTGATAAACCACCCAAATATCAACAACAAAGATGGCATGAAAATTCCAAGGATCTGGATGGCACACATTCAGCCTACCTAATATATAAGATCCAGCATAAGTCAGGACTCTAGCCAATCTTCAGCTAGTATTAGAAATCATTCCATACCAACTGGCTGGAATGTACATGTATAATCATGATGTTAATATAGGTATATAAATAGATAGACTAGTTGTTGCACCCAGTGTATTTCTACAACCAACAGATAACACTAATAATAGGGCTCTAGCATTGATGTATAATTTTTTTTTTTCACCAGAGGTCAGGCCAACAATTGTTTGTAGCTGTTGGTCAGTAACTTTAATAAACCAATTTGATCGTAGTGTAGCTTGTTTTCTGTGTATAGTTGTATGCTCCAGAAGATGACCTTGACATAAACATTGAATGTACATTTTAGTTATATTAAACTAAAGTTTTTATTCAAACACTGTAGTTGTCTCCATAATTTTCAAAAACGCACGAGTAATTATACATGAATTATATCATGGAATTATACATAATGAAAATCTGTTTCCGTTTTTCTGTGCATTTTTCTGCCTCAGAATACACTGACAGGCATACCTGCTTCACCATAGTGAAAGAATGTGGCATTTCTGTTTGTCTTTTCTTGTTGGAAGAGTGCATCCTGTTTCCTCTTTGTAGGGTATGTTGCAAGTGCACTGGATTTTGTAAACTCCAGGGTGGGCAAGGCAAGAAAAAGACTCTTTGGATGAGCTGAGTATACTTTTTAATTTTGCAGGTCTGAAAGTGGTCTTACTATTGTATTTTTGTAGTGTTCTATTTTTTTCAATATTTTCCTAATGTATGATATGGAAATGACATTTTTTTATTGTTTTTATCTTTCATGGCATTATTTTTGAGGATCTTGTGAACTGTTTTTTTTTTTTTGTTGTAGCACTTTTCATAAAAGTTTGCTTAATAATTTCATATCAGAATTTCATGTCCTTAGTTTTTGTGTTGGATGATATATGAATCTTTGTGTATGTATTGGCATGTCCATGTAAGTTTTCAGTAGAATGAAGGACCAACTTGAGGGAAGATGTAACAAGTGTGTCTTGAAAAGGAAAAGAGGCATTGTTTTCAATCTTGATGGTAAGTTGGATATGTTTGTGTTGTTTGTTTAGGTGGCTTAGGAATCTATTTAATGTTTGGCAGCCATGGAGTCAGATGGCATATATGAGCCACACTTTTGACTTATGACTAATTCCATGTAAAAGTTAGCTATTGGTGTCTGTCAGGAGGAGTGTAATTGGAGAACCCATGATCATACTTCTTTTTGTAGATATAAATTATTTTGGCACACAAAATAGCAGGAGCAAAGTATGTGGGAAAAGAGGGCCATGATATTGGGAGGAAATTTGTTTTGTATGAGAAAAATCGTGTCATTGATTATAAAGCAGGCCTGCCAGACTATGCATTCCAAACATACCACAGAAATAACTGGAAAGGCACTAAGTCCCCTGCACAGCAGCAAAACCTGGTTTGAAAGAAAATTCAAGGAAGCTTGTGAGATGCTGATATATCATCCTGATCTCAACAAGAATGATGGATTAATAATTCCAAGAATCTGAAAGACCCATCTGTAACCCGTATAGGATCCACAACGTTATGGTAGAACCCTAACAAAGGAAAACCTTAAGACAAGAGTACTGTAAAGATGAATGTGATGTAGTTCTGCTGTAAATTTTTTCAGTTTATTTATTTTATATTATTATTTTTTCACCAGAGACCAGGTTAGCATGTTGCAGCTAACCAGCATGTTGCAGCTAAAAATACAACTTTCAGAATTTCAGATGTTGAAAGACTGGTCATGGAAAGATTTCAAAAAATTACTGAGTGCACATGAAAAAGTTGCATAACCCATGTTATTGAAGAAGAAGAAAAATTCTTCTTCCTTGATGGAATGATAGATGAGGTAGGTGGTAAACATGTTTCACGGTAGATGACAACTCTGAATCTTTATTTAGTGAAGATGCACAATTTGATGACACTACTCACAGCCTGAGTGGTGTTGAGAACTTCCTCATTAAATTAATGAAGTGATGAGTGTTTATGTATATTTTATTGTCATGTTCAGAAATGTGCATTGTGATGAGTGAAGTTCACTTCATAACGTAAACAATCGCTGCTTATCTTAAGCTAGTTCATAATAAACTATGTGATATCTACTTTGTTACAGCCTATCAGTTAATTCCAGAAAATTCAAAGGCACACAGTTGTATAGAGTCATGTTGGCCGTGCAATTTCATATTAGCAATCATAATGTAATGTTATACATAGAATGGTGTGATTCAGGCAGTGACTGATTTCAGCGGATTTTCCACACATGTGCATAGTAACAGTGAACTAATATCCCATTACCTTCGGAAGTGGTACAGACTGTAGCATATTTGTTTACTTCCAAGATAAGATGAAAAAGAATATAGATAGTGTTTACATGAGTGTAGGATAATACTAAATAAACATACCAGTAAATTTTATGATACATTTAAGATTTGTATTCATTTATTATTGACTGTTTACTGTAGTACACACGTGTCAGTTTTCTTATTTTTTATCTGTCATTATTTTCATTTGCACTTTAACCAAACTGCCTCCACACTGCTTAAAGAAAAGCTTGCCATTATTTACATATAGTCACAGCCAAACCACCTGAACCAGCTACATCTTCTTCTTTATTTATTCTTTAATTCTGTTCAATGGAACTGCCTTCCTCTTCCAGTTTCTTGAAAGGATTGTCACCCATGCAACATTTCATAAACATTTTTAATGAGTTCTTTGTTCTAATCTCTTGCCAACGTTCAGTACTGTGTGCTGTTCTGTATCTTGTTTTATGTGGGATTGATATTTCAATAGATGAAGAACAGAAAATAAATAAAATGAGATGTAATGAATTTTAGACATTGTGGAGGTCTGGAGATGATAATGATGGTATTCATAATCATAGAATATATTTAGGTAAAATAAATCATACTATTCTTTTCTGTAACCTATAGAAAAAAAAAAGCCATCAAATAAAGTTTGAAAAAAAAGTTGTTCTGAAATGAACAACTTTTTTTCAAACCTGAATAGAATTGGAGCAGGAAAAGACTCCCTGAGTAAGAAGTTTTTGTTCTGTCTATATGGCTTGGTTGGCCAAGTGAATAGTCTCTACTCCCCCCACTAATAAGTCATATGTTTCATTTCTACTGCTAGCATGGATGTTTGTGTATGTCTTTAGGTGAGAAGTAAATTTTATGCCCAGTTTAAAATTAACCATTGTTTATTTGATGCCCAAAGCAGTTTGCATAAAAATCCATGTTTGATTTCTGGAGTATCTAACTCTTAGCCCACCATGGCACTAATGGGGAGAGGGGAGTTTACAACCATTTTTGGGCAGGATTCACATAAAAAACAACAAAAGTTTATGTTGAAATATTTCAGAATATTTTTTGTGTGTTTATACTTTTAATATTTCATAAAGATTTCTGTCTAAACAGGAAACTTCGGATTCAGATGTCGTACCAAATGGAAAAGGTGAAGATCATGAGATTGATGTCGTTTGGGATAACAGCAGCCTTGTTTTTGTTAAATCTCTTGAACATGCTTCCCAGTGCCTAGATCCAAACTGCAATTTTCTCTCTTGCTCTTTACTGAAAGATAAAATTCAGCATACAAAGAATTGCCAGAAAGGACAGGATGAAGGATGTCCTACATGCAAAGAGACTGCTTCTTGGCCTAATATACATGTACATTCTGTTGTAAGAACTTTTTTTTTAAATCCCCTTCCCCCTCACAACGTTGTTTTAACATAAACGATATTTGAATGCATTTAATCATCACCGTAATTTCCTGAAAACAGATATGTCCTGTAATAATGCTTCATCATCAAATTCCTGCCATGTACCCTCAAGGGGGGTGTACAGGATATGACAGTACTACATGAAAAATTTACATCATTACTAACTTCCTATCTACAATTTTCCTCCAAATCAGTCTGTTACTTATCAAGACTCCAACATCATCAGATCTTATATTTCTATCGTCTAAGGCACTTTGTACTGTATCAATCCACCTATATCTTGGTCTTCCTCTGGGTCATTTTCCTGCCAACCTGGCAGAGAACACTTGTTTTGCTAATCTTTCCTCTCCCATTCTATTTAAGTGACCATACCACCTGAGATTAGCTCTGCTAACGCATTCCTGGATGCTGACAATGTCAAGTTCTTTCCTAATATCCTCATTTTTAATATGATATTGCCATTGATGCCATCTGTTCACGCCTGTAATCTTTCTCAGGACTCTCATATCTGCGGTCTCTAATCTTTGGTCAAGTGTTTTACTTCTGACCCAGCTCTCAGATCCATAAGTTAAAACTGGTTTGAACACAGCTAATTTAATGTTCCAACTGATTTCCTCTCTTATTCCATATGAATTTATTCAAATGACTTCCTACCATACCAGCTTTGTTGATTCTGTTGTCTATTTCCATATTTAATTTACCATTTTCACTAAAAATTGTGCCTAAGGAGGCGAAATGTTTTACTTGTTCCACAGGTTCTCCATTCACAACACAGTTGACATTTTCACTGATTCTGCCTATTTTTTATTGTCTTTGTCTTTTTATTGCTGACCTTCATACCATATCTATTACAACAGCTATTCAATTTAGTCAGAGAATCTTGCAGACTTGTAGCGGATTTATTTAGAAGTATAACATCATCCGCATAAAGAAAAGAGCTGACACTAACATCTCCAATTTTGATATCTGGTTTAATACCACTTTCCTTCATAATGTGATCCATATAGATAATGAATAACAGAGGGGATAATGTATATCCTTGTCTCACACCAGATTTAACATTAAACCATCTTCCTGTACTTCCTTCAATTCTAACTGCTGACTTACAACTCAAATAAAGACTAAGTATTGCTTTATAGAATGCCCCATTGACACCATATAACTGCAGCGTATTGAATAGCTTCTCTCTTGGCACCTTGTCATATGCCTTTTCCAAATCGACAAAACTTAAATACAGATCTTTGTTATATTCCCATGCTTTCTCGACTATTTGTCGTAAAGTGAAGATCTGATCCTGACAGCATCTATTTGGCCTGAATCCAGCTTGTTCTTCACTAAGCTTTTCTTCCACAATTCTTCTCAACCGTTTCTCAAGTATACTTGCATAGATCTTGCCAGGAACACTCAGTAGGGAAATACCTCTGTAATTCTCACATTCAGTTTTATTTCCCTTTTTATATATGGGTACTATGAGAGCTCTACTCCAATCATCGGGAATTCGTCCCTCAATCCATGCTTTCTGAACTATGCAGTGCAGCCACTGTAAGACTTTTATACCACCATACTTCAGCATCTCTGGTCGAATATCATCTACTCCTGCTGCCTTTCCACATTGCTAGCTTTTGATGGCTTTTTCTACTTCAAGTATGGATATGTATTCCTGACTGCATGCCTGGTCAGTGTTTTTTATCACTATGCTGTCATCACTGCTTGTTTCATTTAGCAGTTTTTCAAAGTAATTACTCCATACTTCAAGGATATCTTTTTTTCCTGTTTTCATGTCACCTTTAGCATCTCTAACTCCTTTTACAGCACTCTTTCCTCCATTTCTAAGCTTCTTCAACAACCTTCAGAATATTTTGCCACCTTCTTGATATTTATTTTCTATATTCTTGCCAAAGTCCTCCCATGACTTTTGTTTAGCTAGTTTTACACACTGTTTAGCTTTCTTACATTTGTCTCTGTATTCTCTAGGAGAACAAGTTGACTTATTTGACAGGAACTTTTGATATGCTTTCTTCTTTTCCTTCACTACCTCTTTAACTTCCTGTGTCCACCAGGGAGTTCTCATTTTTTTATCCTTACAGACAACCTCACCACATGCCTCTCTGGCAGAATCAATCAATGTTTTCTTCAGAGTTTGCCACTGAATCTCCAATGTTTGATTCCTGTTCTCAAACTCTTTCATTTTCTTTTCAATAATCTTTCTGTATTTTAGTCTACAGTTCACTTCTGAGAGCTGCTCAACTTTCATTCGCTTTAAAACTTTCTTACATGTTATTCTTTTCAATATGAAATTCAATTTTATCCTGCTCAAGACTAAATAGTGATCACTTCCAATTTCAAATCCTCTGTACACTCTGGTGTCCTGCACCAGTGAGAAAACATCCCTATCAACAATAATATAGTCAGTGAGACTTTTCTTATTCCTAGCCTCTTCTCTCCATGTGAATTTGTGCATATTTTTATGTTGGAACATGGTGTTAGTAATAACTAGTTCATGTCCTGAGCAGAAATCCAACAGATATTTGCCATTATTATTAGCTTTGCTCTTTTCTCCAAATTTTCCCAAAATATTTTTGTATGTCTCACAATCATTTCCTACTCTGCTATTTAGAGCCCCAACAAGGACCAACTTTTCCTTTTTCATTGTGTCAGTTGCTTTTTCTAAAGCATCAAAAAATTTCTCCACTTCTACCTTAGTAGAACCTTCTGTGGGACAAATAAGTCTCATTGTCCATTTGCCCGTTCTCATATTTGCCCACATTACTCTACTTGAGACTGACTGCCATTCAAGAAGATTAGCCTCGTATTTTGTGTTGAATACTATGGCTACTCCTTCTTTTCCTTGATTGTCATTGCCTGAATATAACATTTTGTATTTATTGCTCAGAAAGATCTCACCAGTTTTGGTCTTTTTTGTTTCAGTCACCCCTATTATGTCGATCTGGTACTTATTTAATTCCTCAGCTAGCTCCATTTCTTTGCTATTGAGGCTTCTTACGTTGAGAGTACCGATCTTTAACTCTGGTGATGTTGAGTTGGGGTTTGTTTTCAGATTTGTTCCAGTAGCCGACGTTTCGCTGTTTGCCCTGGTTCCCTGGCGAAAACAACGGGGGTCTTGTTTAACCGGGCGACGCCCCAGCGGCATGAGATTTTGTCATGTTGTACCATCATTTTTTATTTTGGTTTAACCAATAAGAATACAATTTGGTCAGCTAAATCCCAAATTGCCAGCCCATCCTTGTTCGTTCAGTATCAAAGTAGATACCCAACAGGGTGCACCACAAGAAGGTGAGGATTGGACATTAGGTCAGAAGCCCTAGTCGGTTCTCCGCATTCCTTTAAAGGCTATGTGGAGGTCTCCTCTCAGTTATACAGCTTTGACCCTTAAGCACCCTGTAATAATGCTTCAATATACAAAATATACCAACAGTTAGCACATGCAAACAATTGTAAAATTTATTAATTCATATACATTACTTCCTTGTACTAGAACATCATCAGGGACCAAAGTAAAGATTGGATGCTCATAACATTCAAAACTGAATGTCATTAAAGAAATTTACTTACTTATATCTCAGTTACAGCTGAGTAAATAGGACAGCACACTATAGCATTCAAAAGCAACAATGATTATGCCTTACAAAAATCGTTAATTTAAATATCTTCTTCTTATTCCTTCCTTTCTCTTTTACCTTGCGGCATCGAGGATTTTTCTACACTTAACCGCTACCTTATTGAGGATAGGTGGTTAGCCCTATGCTTCCTGGTGTGTTGTCCTATGTCTGAGAATGCATAGGCATGTTCACAGGGCCGGTTTGCCTGTTCTGGGAGACAAAAAACTAGAGTTTTCAGGTGAAAAAACCCCCTACCTCTGTATGAGACCAGCAAACTCACCTTTAGTCGAAAGAGACCAGATAATGGTTCCTCATATCACTAACAGAAATCGAACCCAGGTCTTTCCATCCAAAGGGCTTCGTTTATACTGACTGAGTTATGGAGACTCCTAATTTAAATATATAAGAAAACCTTGCTTAATGTGAATTCGATATGTGTGATTGACTGGAATTATACTATTTATCGCTTTAAGCGAGTGATTAATCGGTTAATGTGATTTTTTTGCATTACGCGAATTTTTTTGTTGCCAATCTGCAAGAAAAAAAATCATCTTTCATCAGAACAATGCACCTGCCCACAAAAGTGTTTTGGCAATAGGAAAATTAAGGGATCTGCACTATGAATTGTTGGAACATCCATCATATTCCCCAGATTTGGCTCCTTCTGACTTCTATCTCTTTCCAAAACTAAAATTCTTCTTCTTCGCTGGTCAGCGTGTTTCTTTGAATCAAGAAGTGATTGCAGCCTTAGAGGGGTATTTTGTAGATCTTACTGAGAACCACTACAGGGATGGGATAATGGCGCTGGAGCATCGTTGGAATAACTGTATTAGTCTTAAGGGAGATTATGGTGAAAAATAAAAATAATTTTTAAATTATAAATTAGTGTTTTCATTGTTTGACCGAGAACTTTTCAGCCCACCCTTGTATATACAGGCTGTTCCCAGGTTATTTATGACCTGACTTACGAACGGTTCCCAAGGCTCCCATAAGGATAATTAATAATTCGGGAACTAGTTTCTTTTGTGCATGTAAACAAACCTGCACTTATTAAAGCAGCTCTTCCTGTTATTTGGAAGTCAAATTTAAAAGCCTGAGTCACACTTGCTATGTTTGAAGATTGGCTCTTGAACTGTTTTATTCTTTCTGTGGAACGTTATTGTTCATAAAAGAAAATTTCCTTTAAAATTCTACTTGTGCTGGACAATGCTCCTGGACATCCAACATCTTTAGATGACCTTCACCTAATGTAAGGGTTGTATTTTTACCACCCAACACTACATCGTTACTGCAGCCAATAGACCAGGGAGTCATTTCTGTATTTAAGACTTATTACTTACGCCGTACATTCCTGTGAGCAGGTCCACGGAAGATTGTGATGAGACCTTGAGAGAGTTCTGGAAGTATAACATCTATGATGCGATCAATAACATTGCTGATTCTTTGGAAGAAGTGAAGCGATCATCAATTAAAGGGGTGTTGGACAAACTGTGCCCTCAATTCTGTGATTGCAATTGGCCATTGAAAATGATATCATTGACTTACTGGAGTCCCATTCACAGGAATTAACCAATGAAGACCTTATGGAGATAGAGAAGCAGCTTATAGAAACACAAGAATCAGAAGATTCAGAGCCAGCAAAGTTCACAACAAAAGAATTAGCTGAAGCCTTTCGTCTCATTGAATCAGGATTTGCTAAGCTTGAGGAGCAAGATCCTAACATTCAGCAGTTTACAAAGGTTTACCATGCAGTTAGCATCATAAATGACCTTGTAGAAGCTGAGTGAGAACATCAGCTTCTACAAGGTCATTTATGATGGAAAAAAAAAAGGGTCGTGCAACCAACCCTTGATACCTTTTTCAAGAAATCGACTTCAGTGGTAAGTCCCCTCCTTCGGAAACAGAATTAAATCCTAATTCTCCGTCACCAGGTCTATCCTCTCTAGCACCATTTCCATCGTCATCTTCCAATTAATGTTAGCCCACCTTCTTGCCTCAAATATGCCCCTTCCAGTAAGCAAGACATTGATGCAACCTTTAATATTCTTTTTTGAAATTTCTCATATCTAAACTTTTTGTATGAGTTTGTTTTTATATTCTTTTTGTTTGAATTAAAAGAAAGAGTACAATAGTTTCTGTAACTTATTATTACAGTACAGGGGTATTATTGTTATTACAGTATTACACTGTATTATTTTTGCCACATATGAGCCATTATCCCCCCCCCCCACCCCCCCCCCCCCCCACCCCCCCCCCCCCCCACCCCCCCCCCCCCCCACCCCCCCCCCCCCCCACCCCCCCCCCCCCCCACCCCCCCCCCCCCCCACCCCCCCCCCCCCCCACCCCCCCCCCCCCCCACCCCCCCCCCCCCCCACCCCCCCCCCCCCCCACCCCCCCCCCCCCCCACCCCCCCCCCCCCCCACCCCCCCCCCCCCCCACCCCCCCCCCCCCCCACCCCCCCCCCCCCCCACCCCCCCCCCCCCCCACCCCCCCCCCCCCCCACCCCCCCCCCCCCCCACCCCCCCCCCCCCCCACCCCCCCCCCCCCCCACCCCCCCCCCCCCCCACCCCCCCCCCCCCCCACCCCCCCCCCCCCCCACCCCCCCCCCCCCCCACCCCCCCCCCCCCCCACCCCCCCCCCCCCCCACCCCCCCCCCCCCCCACCCCCCCCCCCCCCCACCCCCCCCCCCCCCCACCCCCCCCCCCCCCCACCCCCCCCATGTTCGACGAAACACATAAGTCTGTCCACACGTCTAATATATAATCCTCATCTACTATGGTATATTACTCGATTGACCTGAAAACCAATCAAATGATCGTGGAATGCAAATAAATTTGGGACTTAGTAAACAAGTTGTATTTTTTTTTATCACCTTAAGATGTACAAATTATGATGATAAAACATGATCATGCAAGTTGTAACACTGCCTGGTTTTCAACAAGACCCCTACTATTTCATTAAAGAACCAAAGTGAACATTGAAAATGCAGCTACTGGAAAGCACTCCTCAAATGAAGAGAGCTACAGATAGATACCAATTTGTGTACCAGCATCAACATAAATTAGTTAAGCTAGCAGAGGAATTATCATGGAGACTAAATAATATAAAAATGGTGATACTTCTAAATAAGAAATATAATACAATATAATTAGGCAATGTGATCAGGAAAAGGAAAGAGATGCTATAGTATTTAATCAATGCTAAACATAAAAAGAAACTTCTGAAATGGCAGATAATTTCAGCTTGAGTGATGTGGGCAAATTTCAAAATGGAAAACTGAACAATTTACCTATGGTCCCTATACATCTTCCTATTAAAACCATATGGTCCTACTTTAAATTAGGAAGAGGCAGAACTTTCTGGGTCTTTAGAAAATGTAATTAATTGTAAAGTAAGAAAAGAATTCCAGACATACAGAAAAGTTTGAGAAAATTTGAGAAAAGAAAAAAGCTAATAATAATAATAATAAGTAACTACTAAAGTTCTGTAAAATGAGAATAAATTCACATGGAGATAAAATAGAAGAAATAAGAAGAGCTTTACTGGTTATATTATTGTTGATGTTTCTGAACAATTTACCTATGGTCCCTATAGTTCATTAGTTCAGAATACAGTAGAATAATATAGGCACACAAACACAAGAAAGATATTTAATTAACCAAATATTTCGGTTTGGAAATAGCAGACCATCTTCAGTGGCACTATAAAAAAAAAAAAAATACAAGGTAGAATACTAACAATAGATCATTTAAAAATAGAACAAGCCACGTGATGTTATATCACTAAGTATTAAAGGGGATATTTTTAAGCAGAGATATGATTGAAATAAAGATATTAATTAATAATATTAAATAACATAAAATTAATATGAATTAATGAGTTATCCTGATTAGACTTTTCCAGATTTTTGATATAGATATACAGTCATTCCGATTCAGGTTAGGACAATGGAGTAAGGCCTCTACGCTTTCTTTGAATAAACGTTCAAATTTATAATGGAATCCATGAACATCAATCCTTCATTCATCACAACAAACCTGAAAAATCTGGATTGGCTCAGCACGGGACTGAAACTAACCACAACATCCTTTGGTCAAAAACTCGCCTCTTACATAGATCCCGTTATAAATTCCAAGTTCTGCATAAATTACTTTATGCAGAACTTGGAATAAATCTGGTACAAGTCTGCAGGATTCACTGACCGTATTGAATAACTGCTGTAATAAATTTGGTATGAAAATCAGCATTAAAAAGACAAAGACAATGAAAATAGGCAGAAACATTGAAAACATTAACTGCATCCTGAATGGAGAACCTACAGAACAAGTAAAACATTTCAGCTATTTAGGCACAATTTTTAGTAAAAAAGGGCAAATTAAATTTGGAAATAACAGAATAAGCAAAGCTGATATTATAGAAAGAAAACTGAATAAATTTATATGGAATAAGAGGGAGATTAGTCAAAATACTAAACTAGCTGTATATAAGACAGTGTTCAGACCAATTTTAACTTGTAGACTTGAGAACTGGACTAGAAATACAACTTTTGATCAAAAACTAGAGACCACAGATATGAGAATCCTGAGAAAGATTAAGGGATTGAACAGATGGCATCAATGGCAATATCATATTTAAAATGAGGATATTAGGAAAGAACTTGACATTGTTAATACTCAGCAGTGTGTTAGCAGAGCTAATCTCAGGTGGCATGGCTACTTAAACAGAATGGGAAAGGAGAGTTTATCTAAACAAGTGTTCTTTGCCAGGATGGCAGGAAAAATACCCATAGGAAGACCAAGATGTAGGTAGATTGATACAGTAAAAAGTGCTTGAAAAGAAAGAAATATAAGATCTGATAATACTGGAATATTCACAGATAACAAGTCGGGAGGAAAATTGTTGATAGGAAGTTAGTAATGATTTAACTATTCATGTAGTACTACTATCATATGATTCTGTACACCCCCTGAGGCTATATATCAGGAATTTGTTGACGGTGAAGATGGTATATGTGTGGGGGGGGGGCACGTAATTCTCAGATAGATTGATAACCTCACATTTTCAACTCTATGTTTTATATGAGACCGATTGTTAATAATCTTACAAAGCTATTAATTATCATTCTTATAAACTAAGTCAAGCAAAAGGAGCATATGAAGTAGATTGTTCTATTTTTAATAACAGCTGATATACAGACAACATTCAAAATATGAGTCACACAGCATGTGCTTACTTGCTAATGTATCTGTCACACATTAGAGAATATATGCCTAGTCTAGCCATAAATACTGTTACAAATTAAACAGGGCATATACCTTTAATCTATCTTACATCTATCTATTATCATTAAAAAATATATCTTTAATTTAATCTTACATTTAATGTAAGTGTATATAGCACATAGCAGCATTCAATGTTTGAAATGCCCCCTTTTGCCTTCATGTATGCCCGAAGTCCATGAGGCCACATATCGATGGCAGCATGCATAATATCCAACGGAAATGCTACCACTGCTCACTCCAAATCCTCCTTCAGGCTGACAATGCCGGGGTGTCACTTTTTGCAGGGTATTCTTCAAGTTTCGATCACAATTTGAAGTGCAGCAGATTAAGATCAGGACTTCCAGATGGCCAATCAGATTTGGATATGTGGTTGGGCATATTTGCATCCAACCACTGCTGTATGGTTTTCACCATGTGAGCAGGGGCTGAGTTCTGTTGAGGGGCCACTGCCTACCTACCATGAAACAAGGTATTGTTCAACGGTCATGCAGAGGAATGTCTTGATAACTTTGGCAGGTTTTGTCCTCTTTCTCACAGAAATGTAACTTGGATACCCCCCCCCCAATACGTCATTCCATCTCCCACCAAACCATAATTGACACAGGGTGATGACCTCTCTGAATCCTGGGTGCTATAGCACATGATGTGGGACCATCCAGAGCATATACTGATCGTTTTGGCAGTTAAATGACTCTTCAATGGTGAAAATCTTTCTCGTCTCTAAAGAGGATATCTCTCTGTCTGTTATTCACGTACCACTGGAGAAGTGGTACGTGATTTAATTTAATCATCCTCTGCCACATAAGTTGTGGTGTTAGAAAGCGTCCAGTAGAACTATGATAGGCTCATCCCTAGGTCATCAATTAGTATAAGAGTGTGGTCTGAAACGTTCTCGGCCTAACAATGAAAAAACAAATTTATAATTTCAAAATTATTTTTAATTTTCAACATAATCTCCCTTAAGATTAATAGATTTATTCCAGCAATGCTCCAGCACCATTATCCCGTCCCTGTGGTGGTTCTCAGTAAGATCTGCAAAATACCCCTCTATCTGCAATCACCTCTTGATTCGAAGAAAAATGACGACCAACGAGGAAGAGTTTTAGTTTTGGGAACAGATAGAAGTCAGAGGGAGTCAAATCTGGGGAATAGGATGGATGTTCCAACAATTCATAGAGCAGATCCCTTATTTTTCCCATTGCCAAAACACTTTTGTGGCAGGCACACTGTCCTGATGAAAGATGATTTTTTTTCTTCTACAAACCAAACCGGGTCTTTTCTCACAAATTTTTTCATCTAGTCTGGTTAAAAGATTGGAATATAACTGGGGAATAGGGGTATTGTTTTACTCTTTTCAAGATAATTAATAAACAAAATGCCTTTAGCATCCCAAAACACCGATACCATGACCTTCCTGCTGATGGAACCGACTTTGTCTTCTTTGGCGCTGAACAACTGGCTTCTGTTTACTGTTTTGACTGCTGTTTGGATTCTGGTGTGTTATGGTGAATGCAAGCCTAATCTGTAGTAATAAATCAATGCACAAAATCAGTTTTATTCTTGTTAAAACGCTCCAAGCACTGTTCAGAGATTTTCATGCGAGTGTATTTTTGATCTGCTGTGATCAAGCACAGAACCCATCGTGTGCAAAGCTATCCTACACATTCTTTTGAAATGCCTATAGTCTCAGCAATTTCACGCACTTTGACTTGTCAGTCATCCAATACCATATCATGTACTTGATCAATGATTTCTGGTGTTGTTACACTTTTTGATCGTCCTTCATGTGGATCATCTTCAAGGCTGGTATGGACAGATTTAAACTTGATAGCCCATTTCTTAATTGCCGAAAACGAAGGAGAAGAGTGCCCATAAACTTTTATGAACTTCGAATGAATTTCTTTTGCCGTTAAACCTTCTTTTACAAAGAATTTTGTAACTGCACGATCCTCAATTTCATCCATTTCAAGGGATACAGACAACACTTTTGCTTCAGATAGCTGTATAAAACAAACTACTTGATGGAATGACTTGAATTTCACAAGGATGCTTATGACAGATGTACCAACTTGGAAAAAAAAAAATCTTGCTGATAGTTTTGCCATCTATGGTCGAGGCCGAGAACTTTTTAGACCACCCTAATACCCGTGACATCATTTTCTGTGAAATGTTCATCTCTTGCAGCATTACTTTCTGCATTCTCAGAGGATATCAGTGAAAATGTGCCTTCACAGTTCTCATAAATTGTTGTGCACTAATGCAGTATGGTCGACCTTTCTTTAGTATCGTTATAACAGTCAACAGTTCGATACACAAGTATCCTACTGATCTTGAGTGTTTTTTGCATGTTGAAAATAAGTGGCTGCATTCCAACCTTGTAAAGTAATATTACAGCTATATCGATTCTCATAATCCCCCCCCCCCACTGAATCGACCAGTACAGCTAGACAACTCTCTTGCTCTCTCTACTGATAAACATGTAAATATTGGCTGTGCATAGTGCCACTAACAGAATTGGGCCCACACAATTCTGTGGGCAGCATATGAGTTTGTAACAGTATTTATGGCAAGATTGTATAGAGTTCAAAGGGAAACAATAGTTAGTTTTTGTAATTCAAATACAATGTTACATAGCTTGTTCATTATTACAAAATAAATAACAAAGAAAGAAATAAAATTATGGAGAGGTTTATTATTATTATTATTATTGGCAACTCTATAGAGTCCTTAGACTCATCGAGGGAGGACCTAAACATCATGCCAAGCACTATCCAACATTGTCACAGTAACTATTATACTTTACGTTGAACATATTCATAGTCATGACATCCACAACAGACTCTAGCAACCTATTCCTCTCAATCACCATTCTACAAGCAAAAAATCTAGTCTTGACACCTCTGCTAATTAAACTCTTCCTCAGTTTCCAAGGATGGCCCTTAGTTCTTACACCACAAGACCTGTGCTGAAAAATTTCTTCTGTATTAATCTTGTAAAAGCTCTTCAGTAATTAGCATGTCTCAATCATACCACCTTTTCTGCCTGTCAACCAATTTCTGTAATACAAAAATCTTCAGCCTGTCCTCATAAGGTTCATTCCATAGACTTGCTACCATCTTGGTCACTCACCTGTGGATCCTCTCTACCTCCTCCTCATTCCCAAGAAATCTGGATCACTAGATCTGTGCCCAACAGTCAAGATGGGGTCTTACCAATAAAGAGGTATAATAAACTGCTTGTCAGGATATTCTTCAATAACTAAGTAATCCAATGAATTGCTTTAGTCACTTTTTCAATATGACCTCTAAACTTTAACTTCCTATCTGCTAACACCCCCAAATTCCTTGCTCCATCAACTTCCTGGAGTACAGTTCCATCAATGTGGTACACAGCTGGAAATCTTTTCAGCGTAAAATGCATAACGTTACACTGCCACATTAAACTGGCATCTGTTCTCCTCTGTCCTGTCTATCCAAATCATCTTGCAAAATTTTAACATTCTTTTTCTTAACTATTACTTTACCCAGTTTTGCATCATCAGCAAACTGAATAGTTTCTCTCAGATCATTTCCTATATTGTTAATGTGCAAATTAAATAGTAGAGGCCCAAGAACAGAGTCCTGTGGCACACAACTCATCACAGGCCTTGTACTGGACTCTATTCCTAAATAAACTACAGTTTGGTAACTCTCCATTAAACACCCTCTTATCCACTTCAACTTTATATCCATCCCCATGCGCTGCAATTTATTAGAATTCCATGCAATATCCTGTCAAAAGCTTTGCAAAGTCCAGCAGTATCACTGTAAACCCATTATTTTGATCCATCTCAGCTATCACTGTATTATAAAACAAGAGCAAGTTACTAAGGCATTACCTGCCCTTCACAAAACTATGTTGCTCCCCATATAGTATTCCATTTCTGTCTATCCATTCCTGTGTTTTGCTCCTGACCAACGTTTCTAGTACTATGTGTGTACAACGTTTCTACGACTTCTGATATGCTGATTGGTCTGTAATTTGCTACATCAGTCGTAGAGTTTCCCTTTATGCAATGGAACTATTCCCCATCCCCTCTTTCCACCCCAATGGAACTAACCCAAAATCTGGCGATAGCATACAATCAGAGCAGTTAAAATATGGATAATATTGTAAAATTTCAACAGACAGACGATGAAATTTAAATCAATAGGAGTGAAGAACTTGTTAGATTCCAAAGAACTCTGTGTTTAATGTCAATGCATGGTAAGCAAGGCCAGATTTATCATATTTCAGAAATTTGATGTAGTCCTAATGTTCTTTAGTTTATACTCAGAGCAGATTAGTACAAAAAAAAGACAGTTTCCAAGCAAGTCTGAAGGTGGCATATAGATTATACTTGCAAATAGCCTATGTTATTTGCTCTGATGTTCCTTTAAGGTTGGGTATGGTAACTCTTTTTTAGAACGCATTGGAATATGGCTGAGGAATAATGTGTATTAACAATTTTCTGGATAGTGATTTGGTTACATACAATAAAAAAGCCTTGGGCCAGCTATCTCTATTGGGTAGCAGTGGAGATTGAACTGCCCACTCAGTCTCCAAAAGTTAGATATTGCTCAACGGCCTCACCTACTCCCTATATACGGGAATAAAAAGACATTAGCTGATTTTATTTTTTTTTTTGACTAAGGTAATTTTTATTTTATTTTATTCTTCCAACAGAGAGGAATTAAAAAAACAGTTTGCTCATGCAACCTATTTTTCTAAATCTAATCTGTTTTCTAACCTGTTTCTAAATCTAATCTGTTTTCTAACCTGTTTCTAAATCTAATCTGTTTTTCTAATCTGTGTATAAGAGTTTTGACAATATCTGTCTTCTTTGATGAATGATGGCATGGATGGATGTAGATACAGCAAAAGATTTTCTTTCAACAGAAAATTGAATACTGCTTATAGAAGTACAGAATAAAACACCAAGAAAGAGGAAATTGCTGGATTCACATTCAATAGCGAACTCAATATGGGAGTATCGAGTTCGCTATTGTACATAGAGCTCATTTCAGCACTAAATTATAATAATTTTGTCTCAGAATGGGACCAAACTGCAGAAGTATTATTCATGATGCAAAGTCAGATAGGAGGTTGAGGGAAAGCGATGCTGAATTATTGACTTTCCAGATTTCCATAAAATAATCAATCAGAGCTAAAAATAGAAATGCTCATGGCTGTTCCCTCAATCTGCTTATACAATTTATTCTGCCATGTAAAGCAACCTGTTTCTGTGATGAATTAAAGCAAGTTAACAGCATCCTCATGGAAAGAAATCAGCTGAAGAGGTTTTTTTTTTAATTGGTATGTTGGTGAAAAGGGATTCTTCATTATCCAATAAACACAGATCTTTAATTTTATCTTTGAAGTCAATGCTATTTTTAATATAAGAGCTAATGGCCAAAGAGGTTTCAAAGAAGGCAAGATGGTAAGTGAGAGACAATCTAATTAGCTATATGATTTAAAGATAATAATTTTTATTTATTTAATGGATAACCTTGGAAAGACAACAGATATATGGAGGATGGATATGATGAATCTGCAATTTTCAATGGTGAAAATATTGGCATTTGTACTGTCAAAATGCTGATATTATTCCTGTGTGTATAAATCAAGGAATGCATTAAATTCCATACTGTGACTGAGATGCAAGTAAGCACATGCTACATGGCTCATAACTTGTGAATCATGTTTTTATTGTTGTCATTTGATCTTTGCTTCTTTCCATGATGATGTCCTTGTAACAAGGAAGAAATAAATTCTAATTTTCTGCACAGAAAATTAGAACTTACCATCTTGTCTTCTTTAATCACGCAGCCATGATTAAAAATTATTCTCACTGCTACTGCTTTTCTTGGCATGATGATTATCTACTTGCCCAAATTACTAATGGCTTCTTAACATGATTACCATCCTCTCACTGACTACTTAATTCAGAAAGAGATTTAATTAAACTGAAACTTAAATAATGACTTCTCTCCTCAGTCCAATGGTTGGTAGGAACAATGCTACATGACTATGAAATAATAATGAAACAAGGCAGTTTTTCCGATGCTTTTATTGTCCAATAAGCATTTTTTTTGACTGCAGATATGTGTTCATGATGCCAGTTTGCTGTTTTGAGGACAAAAAAAAAAAAAAAAAGTTTCTGAGAGAAGAAAACCTCCAGCTCCATATGAAACCAGCTAACTCACCTTTAATTAAAAAGTCCCGATAAAGGTTCTTTGCATCAGAGATGGATTTCTAACCCAGGTCTTTCCAAACAAAGGGCTCTTTTGAAACCAACTGAGAAATGGAAGCTCAAAACAATGACTACATAAAAATAAAATAGTTTTGCATTTAAAATGATGACTGTAAACATAATGAGTAAAGTGAAGGCAAGCAATAAATTATTAAAATGGGATATGTTTAAAACTAGAATTGCATGCATAATTTGATATGTGGCAGGAATACTCACTTTAATTTTCAAACTTGCATTAACATCATTCTTCTTGAATGAGTCCTGATAAGGACTACAATCTAAACCACTTTTGGAACATGAAGACTTTAAATGCTCAATGAAAACACTGCGATACATTTCAGCACTGCATCTTGAGCATTTGACTCTAGGAAAGCTGCAGTGGCACTTGAGAGATTTCTGTGTAAAAATATATTAAATGTAACTTAAAACTAGTATTATATTTAAGAAATTATCAAAATTCATCATTTATACATATATTTTACTTAATTTTAACTTACCATGCAATCTAATGATTATTTTAAATGCTGCATTAATAATGACTTGGATGACTATATTAATGTCTTCTGCTTATCATGGATTTTAGGCCAAGTGGCTTGTTCCAGTCTCATGCAATCACTTTCTTTGTCTTCCAATTCTTCTTTTTCCATTTATTTTATATTCAAATAGTATTTTTGGCAGTCTGCTATTGTCCATTCGATTTAGATGTTCTATCCATTTTTGTTTATATTTATTATATAACAGTTAACTGTTTTATATTCAGGGTTTGTAAAATTTCATTTTGGCTACTTTGAATCCATTTTTCTTTCTTCTTTTTTTATGGCCCATGTTTCACTTCCGTATAATAAAGTTGGTTTAGACAGGATGTTATATAGTCTGATTCTGGCATGATTTTGTACCAGGGATGGCTTAAATATATTATTTATTATGCCATTTACTTACAATCAATAAATCGATTCCTAGGTATTTGAAAGTATTTCATCATCATTATCATCAAATTCCTGACATGTACCCTCTAAGGATGTACAGGTTATGATAGTACTACATGAAACTTACATCATTACTAACTTCTAATCTACAATTTTCCTCCAAATCAATTTGTTACCTGTCAAGACTCCAACATTATCAGATCTTATATTTCTATCTTCTAAGGCACTTTCTTGAAAAATATTCAATAAATGCATCAAAAAAGGTAGAAACACCCAAAATATGGAATAATGCAGACATCATTTTACTGCATAAAAAAGGGAAGCAAAAAAGAAATTAAAACTAGAAAACTACAGACCTATTAGTTTGTTATTCCATATTTATAAGCTTTTCACAAGAATTATAACCAATAGAATAGAAATAAGACTTGATTTGATACAACTTTCTGAACAAGCTGGTTTCAGAAAGAACTTCATTACAATAGATCATATTCAATCAATAAGCCAGCTTATTGAAAAATGCAATGAATACAACCTTCCTCTTCACATGGTCTTCATAGATTTTAAGAAAGCTTTTGACTGCATAAAAACACCATTAATAATAGAAGCCCTTAGAGATTTATGGTACTGAAAAACAATTTATTGACATAATAAAATATATTTATGAATATGCTACAGCAAATATCATTCTCAATGAACTAAGCAAAAAATTTCACAAAAATCAAGGAATAAAGCAAGCAGACACCATTTCTCCCAAACTCGTCACATTAGCACTGGAACATAGGATGAAGCAATCAGGAATAGTCCAATAAAGGAGTCAATATTAATGGAATTAAATTAAATAACCTAAGATTTGCTAATGATATTCTTATTATTTCAAACAATATTAAAGATTTAAAAGAAATGATAGAATATCTAACAAATAAATCACTAGAAATTGGACTAGTCATTAATTCTGAGAAAACCAAAATAATGACAAACTGAAAACCAAAATAATGATAAACTGAAAAGGATATGATGAAAGACAGCATTATTAAGGTAAACAATAAAGAAATTGAAATAGTAGATGAGTAGGTATACTTAGGAAAATTGTTAATAATGAAGAAACAAGGAGTCATGGAAGAAGTGAAAAGAAGAATAGCAATGGATGGTCAACTTTTGGAAAATTGAAGTGATTTTTACACAGCAAAATAAACCTGAGAACAGAGTAAGACTGTTCAATCAATGTGTATTGCCTGTTATGACATATGCAGCAGAAACCTAGCCAATCAAAAAGGAAATAATAGATAAAATACAAAAAAAAAAAAAAAAAAAAAACAGAAAGTAGAATGGAAAGATGTCTGCTAAACATAAGACTTAAAGATAAAATCAAAAATGAAGAAATAAGAGCTAAAACAAAATTTTCAGATATAGGAGAAAACATACTTTAAAAGAAATGGAAATGCACATGACACATCGCAAGACTCAAGGACAATAGATAGACAAAAGTTTTACTGGAGTGGGAGCCATATGAAGGTAAAAGATCTGTGGGAAGACCTGAAAGAAGATAATCACATGATATAAAGAAAACAATACAGGGCAATACATAGCTATATTTAAGTTACAATTGAAAGAAATATAGGATAATGTCAGCAGTTACAATTGAAAGAAATACAGGATAATGGTTTGATGTAAAATCAGGGGATAAGACAAGATGCACGTTATAAATTAATGATACCAAGAAATTATATACTTGGTTTAATCCTTTATACAAGTATAAGCAAACAAAGTTTGTGCCTAAATTATTTTCAGGACTGGGGAAACTCATATAACTTCCCATCGCTTGCCTTAGTATCCCATAATGCAAAGCACATTTCCTTGCATACATGTATAATGCTATGCATAATAGGAAGGGTCACTACCCAGACTGGTTTCAACCTTTATTGAGGTCTGTTCAGTGGGAGCCAGACCTAGAGGTGATACTAAAGTTGAAGTAATGCAGAAGTCATATTTTCATATACGAGTTGCCAAAAGGTGTCACACCTTATTATTAAATCACTCTGGATTACAGAAATTTAATAATAAGGCGTGACAAATTGTATATGAAAATATGACTTCTGCATTACCTCAACCTTAGTATCACCTCTAGGCTACTACCCAAACCAGTTTTACCCTTTGCATTACTTTAATATTGGTATCATTTCTAGGTCTGGCTTCTGCTGATGGGACCTCAATAAAGGTTGAAACTGGTCTGGGTAGTGGCCCTTCTCATAATGCACAGCATGTCATCCCTAAGGATATGTGCATTGCATTATGGGATACTAAGGCAATCGATGTGAAGTCTCTTGTTGTGAAGTTGTTGTGAAGCAGTTGTGAAGTGACTTCACATGCAAACTCTGTTTGCTTACACTTGGATAAAGGATGAAAAAAATAATATAATTTCTTGGCATCCTCAATTTATAAGAGCATAGATAATGTGCATCTTTGTTGGAAGTTTTGTCACTTGGTTATAATCCTTTTAATCCTTTATCCAAGTATAAACAATCAAAGTTTGCACCTGAAGTATTTTCCATAATGCATAGTATTATGATCCTCAAGGGCTCACTCTAGTGAGTACGGGAATGGCAAACCCGAGGCCTGATGCTGGACCATGCCTTACTTCATGTAATTCACGTCTGTTATGCTATCTGTAGACTGGTCCCTATCTTCTTTCTTTATACTTCCTCTCTTCTTCTTGTTCCTTCTCCCCAATGCTATTAGAATAATTCGAGGGCTAGGGGTGAATCTCTTCTATTTACTTTATTTTCTACCTTTTGTAGTGAGAGGAGTAGCCTATTTTAAGCAGTGGGAGTCTGCTGCTCTCCCAGGTTTGAAACCATACCATAATGGTTTCCTGAAGGAAACCACCTCAGTAATATTTCCAAGAAAATACGGTGAACTCAGCAAATTTAGTTTCCACGACTGGCAAAAATGGGGTCTATCGGCAAACGATGGATGTCATGTCCAGCAGAAAATGAAATGAGGCTTCTCAGGTCATTAACCTACGAAATCCTCAAATGGACAACGAGGATGGGATCCCAAGTATTGAGGAAAATAGGAAGAAAATAAAACATCCAAGAGAGAATGAGATAGAAACTATACATGTTGCAACTTGGAATGTAAGAACAATGTCAAGAGCTGGTAAATTAGAGAACTTGAAGAAAGAAATGGAGTAGAATAAATTGGATGTGGTTGGTCTAAGTGAAGTCAGATGGGAAGATATAGGAGATTTTGAAAGTGATGGTTACAGAATTATATATTCCTGTAGAACACGGGGGGGGGGGGGATGGAGTAGCGTTTGTTTTGAATGAAAAGGTTAAAAATTCAGTGGAAAAAAATAATATATAAAAGTGACAGGGTGATTATGATTAAACTGAAAGCAAAGCCTGTGGACATAATGATTATACAGATATATATGGCCACAAGTAGTAACCATGATGAAAATGAAGTAGAAGAGATATATAATCAAATAGAAGAGATAATGGAAGAAGACAGAACTAAAAGGTATACCATCTGGATGGGAGACTGGAATGCAGTGGTAGGTAAAAAGGTAGAGAAGGGAATAACAGGAAGATATGGCCTTGGAAAAAGGTATGAGAGAGGTGAAAGACTTATAGAGTTTTGTAAAAGACACAAACTAATCATTGGTAATACTTGGTTTAAACTTCCAAAGAGAAGAAGATATACATGGAAAATGCCAGGTGATATCGCAAGATACCAGATTGATTATATGTTAATAAAAAACAGGTATAGAAACAGTGTAAAAAGGATATCAACATATCCAGGAGCTGATATTGACTCAGACCATAATTTGCTCATTATGGAATTAAGAATACGATATAAGAAAATAAACAAAGGTAAAAGCAAGAAAAGGTGGAACCCAGAAAAACTCAAAGGAGATGCAGGTAGGAAATTCAGAGAAGAACTGGAAAATAAAAAATGAGGAACAAAGAGAATATATATGAAGAAACAATGGATGTTAATGCAAAATGGAATCAACTGAAAAACTTGATATATGAAACAGCCTGAAGAGATAGGTTTTGTGGAAGGGAAAAGAATTAAAAAACCATGGATTACAAATGAAATGATAAGAAAAATGGAAGAAAGAAGAAGATGGAAAAATGTAAACACTGAAGAGGGAAGAAGAAAATATTAAATAATGAACTGAGAAGAGAAACTGATCAAGCGAGAGAGGAATGGTTGAAAACAGAATGCAAAGAAATTGAAGAAATGGAAAAAAGGGGGCGATATGATAAAATGTTTGAAAAAGCAAAAGAAATTACAAATATTAAAAAAAGCATAAGAAATCTGCCATTAGAAGATAAGCAAGGAAAACTGATTTATGATATTGAAATACAGGAAAAATAGGAAAAAGAAAACCAGGACATCCTCTTAAACGATTCAACAATGACTTCTAAGGCCGGAACAGGCCATGCTAGGCCTAAATCCTTGATATGCATGATGATGATGATGATACTGAAATACAGGGTGAAAGATGGAAGGAATACATCGCAGAACTTTCCGCAAAAAATGACAGACCAATAAAAATTCAATTGGAAGAGCAAAATGAAATCTCAACAGAAGAAAGAGGTCCTGAAATACTAAAGTAGAAACAGCAATTAAGGAATTAAAAAGTGGAAAGATGGAAGGAGTGGATGGAATACCTAGTGAAATCCTAAAACAACTGGTGAACAAAGGTATAACAGAAACATGGAAACTCTGTAACCTCATTTACAAAACAGGAGTATGGCCTAAAGATTTCACATAGAGTATTCATATACCAATTGAAAAGAAAAGCAATCCTACTAAGTGCAGTGACTACAGAACTATAAGCATACTCTCACATGCCTCCAAAGTAATGCTAAGAATATTAAATCAAAGATTGTATAATAGAGTGGAGTATTTTCTGGGGGATGATCAATTTGGATTTAGAAAAGACAGAGGAACTAGAGATGCAATTGGAGTAATGAGGACTACATGCGAAAGGAATAGAGAAGTAAATAAAGAAGTTTATATTTGTTTCATCGACCTTGAAAAAGCATTTGACATGGTGAAATGGGAAAATCTGATGGAAATATTACACAAAATAGGTTTAGATTGGAGAGACCGAAGGTTAATAGCTGAATTATATATGAACCAGATGGCCATAATAAAAACAAAAATAAGAAAAACTAAAAAATGCGTGATTGGCAGAGGTGTAAGACAGGATGCTGCCTGTCACCGACACTCTTCAATATATTTGCAGAAGAAATGATAAAAGAAGCATTTTATGAAGAGGAAAGAGGAATCACTATTGGAGGAGAACAATACAAAATATTAGATTTGCAGATGATCAAGCATTAGCTAATACTGAAGATGAACTAATGCAAAAATTTGAAAATATATGCAAGAAGTATGGTATGAAAATTAACACAAAGAAAACAAAAGTGATGAGAGTCTTCAGGAAATCAGGAAGTATCAAGGTGATGATGAATGGAGAAAGTGTAGAGCAAGTGAGACAATACAAATACCTTGGTAGTATAATACAAGAAAATGGAAAATGTGACATGGAAATAAAAGAAAGAATTAACAAAGGAAAATATGCCTTTTATAGCAAGAAAAATTTGTTTATTAATAAAATGAATAAAAATCTAAAGAAAAGGCTTATTAAGTGCTATATTTGGAGTATGACCTTATACGGGTCAAAATCATGGACAATTATTAAGAAAGAAGCTAAAATGTTGGAGGCATTTGAAATGTGGTTTGGAGAAGAATGGAGAAATTAAAGTTTACTGAAAAAATCACCAATGAAGAAGTATTACAAAGAGTTGAAGAAAGAAATTTACTAAAGGCCATAAGAAGAAGAAAGCATAACTGGATAGGACATGTATTAAGAGGAGACAGCCTACTGAAAAGAATGATAGAAGGGAAAATTGAAGGAAAGAGACCAAGAGGAAGAAGATGACTAACGATGCTTGATGATATAATGGGAACAAGAATATATCAAGAAATGAAGGAGGAAGCAAGAGACAGATGAAATTGGGGGAAGAGAATCTGCTGAGTTATACCATTGGACCTGTCAAGAGACAGAACACTAATGATGATGATAGTATTATGGAATACTAAGGCAATTGGTGTGAAGTCATTAGCCTCTATATACAAGTAGCCCAGTCATGAAGTGACTTCATGCACAAACTTTTTTGCTTACATTTGGATAAGGATGAAACGAAGAATATAATTTCTTGGCATCTTTAATTTATAGCATAACCAAGTGAAAACACTTTCAATATAAATCTCTGCTCTTATTCATCTATATGGATTGCATTATGAAAGAAACTGGCATTAAACCTGATATTAGAACTGGAGATATCAAACTTAGCTCTATGCTTTACACAGATGATGCTATGCTCCTAAACACATCCGGTGGAAGTCTCCAAGATTCTCTAATTAAACTGAATTACAACTGTAACAAATTTGGCATGAAAATCAGCAATAAAAGACCAAAACCAGGAAAATAGGCAAGAACATAAAAAACTTCGACTGCATTCTCAATGGAGAACCTAGAGAACAAGTAAAATATTTCAGCTATTTAGGCACAATTTTTAGTGAAGATGGCAAATTAAATTTGTAAATAGACAACAGAATAAGCAAAGCTGGTATGGTGGAAATCCAATGAATTTATATGGACCAAGAGAGAAATTAGCTAAACCATCAAACTAGCAATATACAAAACAGTGTTCAAAACAGTTTTACATTATGGATCTGAGAGTTGGATTAGATATAAAGCACTTGATCAAAGACGAGACAACAGATATGAGAAGTCTGAAGAAAATTAGGGGCCTGAACAGATGGTATCCTTGGCAAAATTGCATTAAAAATGAAGACATCAAGAAAAAAATGTGACATTGTTCACATTCAAGAATGTGTGAGCAGGTTATCTAATCAAAAAGTGTGGTCAACTAAACAGAATGGGAGAAGAATGAGAGCTGATCTGGTGAGCCGAGTGGTTAGTATATCCACTTTCCATCCAAAAGTCTGTGGGTTCAAATCCAGGCATGGCCATGGATGTTTGTGATTGTCTGTGAAAATACTAGTGGTGGATGGCAGCAGATAGCATTGGTGTAGTTAAAGTGGTTCATTGTAGTTGGCGGATTGAGTGGTGGAGAGTTATAGAATAGGTGTCCTCCCTTGATGAGTCCTTGGAGGTGTCACGTAATAATAATAATAAGAAAAAAAGATTAATAAAATGTATGATGCCAAGATGGCAGGAAAAAGATGCAGAGGAAGGTCTAGGTGGATTGATTCATCCAAAGTGCCTTAAAAGAACAAAATGTTAGAAATGACAATATTGGAATGCTGACAAGTAATAGACTGACATGAAGAAAAATCATTGATAGGAGATTAATAATGATGTAAACTTAATCATGTAAATTATTAAAATTCAATTAACAAAAGTTTTGTTGAACTGATGGGTTTGACAAATAGTTTTCAAAACACTACACAAATACACGTTATAACAGTTAATGATATACATAAAGAATGATAATCGTTAAGATTTCTACCTGATTAGATTAAATAGTTTTCTTGTTTGAAGGAAAAAGGCAGTTGTATGCTAGAGATGGACTGCATCTTAACATGGAAGGACATAAGCGATTGAAGAAGTTATTGTTTTCTGAACAGGTTGAAGTTATTGGGCAGGGAAACTAATATTGAAAAGGTTGAGTGTAAGAGAGAGAAACTTTAGCACTGATTGTGTATTTATTGATCCTTATAGGCTGAATAAATTGCAGAAGAGAGGGGATAAAAATCGGCATAGGACTACGGTAGTTAATGACTTATATATCAGTTCTAAAGCCAGTACAAGATCTAGAGGGAATCTGCAATTTTTGTATACCAATGCTAGAAGCATTCGAAATAAGAGAGAAGAATTTTTGGCATTAGTCAGTGAAATCTCACCAAAAGTTGTAGGCATTAGTGAAACTTGGCTGTCAGCAGAAGATGTGGTCACTGGAATTGAATGTGATGGGTACACTATTTTCAGGGAGGATAGAGAAGACAGAACAGGGGGAGCAGTACTGTTGATGATAGCTGATGTGTTGCAGCCAAAGAAAGTAGTATATCATGATGATAGACATGTGAATAAGAGTTCATTTGAGGCAGTCTGGTGCGAAATAGCGACCAACGCAACCAAATATACAGTTGGATGCTGCTATAGGCCAGGGAGTACGGGGGAAGATATTGAATTCATGCATCAGCAACTTAGTGCAATGAGTGAAGGCTTGGTGATTATTATGGGGGATTTTAATTACGGTGATATCAATTGGAAGGAGGAAATATCACGTAGCAAAAAGGAAATGGAATTCATACATCTTCTACGAGATAATTACTTGAAACAGCACATAACTGAAGGGACACGTGGTGTGAGAGTGTTGGACCTGGTTATTGGTTCAGAGGTTATATGCATAAGTAAGGTGTCCTCGTTACCTCCAGTTGGTGAAAACGATCATGTGGTATTGACTTGGGAGGTTGCAAAATCTGTGGATTTTTCTATTAAGAAGGGGTATGTACGGAACTACAGGTTAGGCAATTATAACAAGCTTCGGAGTGAGCTTGCAGCCATCCCATGGCAGAACATATTGCAAGGGAAAGATGTTAGCAGTGCTTGGGATAAAATCAGCGGGTATCTGAGGAAAGCAATATCAGATTGTGTCCCCATGGTTAGGAGGTCAAACAAGGCAGGCATTAGATGGATGAGCAGTAGTATCAAGCTTGAACTGCAAAAAAGAAAATGTTATGGAGAATTTACAAGGAGAAAGGCGATCAGGACACCCATGAGCAGTACAAGGCTCAAGCTAGGAAAGTTACCAGCATAGTAAGAAAAGCTAAATCAGATTATGAGAAGACCTTAGCCAAAGAGATCAAGGGTAATCCCAAAGAGTTCTTCCGCTATTTGGCAAGTAAGAGGAAGAATGACTTCGGAAGGATAACCTTAGTGGGTGCTGATGGTATTGAGGTGACAAAATCAGATGTAATAGTCGAGTTACTGAGTGATCACTTTTCAAAAGTCTATCACCCAAGTGAGGATATCTCTATACCTACAGCAATACCTAATGTGAGAATTGAAGCTAAAGAATCAGAGGTATTAAATATATTGCAAAACTTAAATGCAAACACTGCGGTAGGCTTAGATGGAATATCAGCTCGGGTGTTGCGTGAATGTGCAAATGAATTGTCAACCCCTCTCACCTGGATATTTAACTTAAGTTTGAACTCTGGTATGGTCCCTAGGGAGTGGAAGTTAGGCAAAGTGGTTCCTTTGCATAAGGGTGGCTCTAAAACTGCGGTATTGAATTACAGACCAATCACCATCTCAGGAGTAGTGGTAAAAGTATTGGAAAAGATGGTTAAAGACAAAATTCAAGAATGGGTGGATCAGGATATGATACTCTATAGAGGCCAACATGGTTTTGTTAAAGGTAGATCCTGCCTTAGCAATCTATTAACTATTCATAATAGAATAACATCTGAGTTGGACAAAGGAACTGGCTACACAGTGGTACTTCTGGATTTTGCTAAGGCTTTTGACAGGATACCCCATAGAACACTGTTACGCAAATTGGAGCAGATGGGAATGGATATTAAATTGGTGATATGGATAGGAGAATGGCTCAGGGAGAGATACCATAAGGTGGTGTATGGAGGAGCCGAGTCCAGAATGAAGCAGGTGACCAGTGGTGTGCCTCAGGGCTCTGTGCTTGGGCCAATGTTGTTTAATTTGTATATAAATGATATAGGAAACGGCTTAAAGGGAGATATTCAGTTGTTTGCTGATGATGCAAAGTTGTGTAGTGCAATAAAAAATCAAGCTGATGTTGAAAGTTTGCAGGAGGATTTAAATAAGCTGGTAAAATGGGCAAAAGAAAATGGATGTCAGTTCAATGTGGAAAAGTGTAAAGTCATGCATTTTGGGATTAAAAGATTACCAGCTGTGTACTACATCGATGGAAAGGTACTCCAAGAGATTGATGAGGCTAGGGACTTAGGGGTATTGGTAGATAGGGAGATGAAGTTCAGAGGACACATTGCTAAGGTGTCCGAGATTGCACATAGGATTACTTGGTTGTTGAGGAACACACTGACATCCAGAGATAAAGAGGTTATAATTCCCCTTTATAAAGCATTGATACTTCCACATTTGGATTACTGTGCTCAGGTCTGGTCACCTGGATTCCTTGGAGATGAGGAGGCTGTGGAGAGGGTTCAGAGAAGAGTGACCAAGTTGGTGAGTGATATAAAAAATGCTCCCTACATTGATAGATTGAGAGCTTGTGGATTGCAGAGATTGGTTGATAGGCGAAGAAGAGGGGATATGATAGAAACATTCAAATTACTAAAAGGTTTTTATAGGATTGATGCAGGGGAAATGTTTCAGCTGTGTGAAAGTGATGGAAGAACAAGAGGTCATCTCTGGAAATTAAAGAAGAGTGTGGTTAACAAAGGTGTCAGAACAAGGTTTTTTGCCTGGAGGGTGGTGAATGAGTGGAATTCATTGCCTGACTTAGTTGTGAGCTCTTCGTCTGTAAATGAATTCAAGAAGAGATATGACAGATATTGTTTTGCTAGTTTGGGTCTCCCGCGATGAGTCTACTGACTCCATGGAGATACCCGTAATAATAATATTTAATAATAATATTTGTTAAGGTAAAGTTTTAATCGTAACAAAACTAGCAAAATGCCACACCCAAAATAGAAATTTGTTTAAAATTTGCCAAAATTTTAAAATTTAAAATTTGTTTAAAATCAGCCAAATTTTGAAGAAATTTTCAATCCTCCTTACTATGTAAGGAAGATTTAAAACAAAGAGCGGTCTTAAGAAATATTTAGAAATCTAATTTTTAATTAAAACTATATTTCATAAGTATTTTATATTTCTAAGTATTCTAGTATTCTAAATTTCTAATAAAATCTAGTTTTTCTTATCAAATTCGTTCTATGATAAGTTGGGCTAAACGTTTTATTTTTTAAATAATTTGAAATCCATGCTCTAAAAGCCTAATGAAAGTATTTCAAGCCACTTCAGACCTCCAATAAACAAGGCAGTGATCTTGCATAGTGAAATGAAATTCATCTTCCATCTAAAGCATTCAAAAAACATCCATCTCAACAGCAGAAAAATGCATTACAATTCACAAATATGCACCTGGGGAAAAAAAAAAAAAATTAAGTTTCTCTCTCTCTCTCTCTTAGTATCAGAGACGTATAATCAGGGTGTACTATGTGCACTAAAGACTCCCCTAATTGTTTCCTGGTTTTATGTGATTCCTAAAATTAAACACAGCATACTAATACTTCATAAGACACTTTTTGACACAGAAACATTTTGCATTCGTGTTAATAGGCCAGGTGTGCAGTCACAAATATGGACATCTTTGAGCCTTTGAAAAGACGTACAGATGGCACAGCAGTTAATTTCTTAGTGTTCCAGTAGTTTTTAACCACTCAGAAGGCAAAGCAGGGCATATACACTGAGACAACAGCACCCAGAAATCAATGGCTGTGATTGGTTATTGTGTAAGCCAATCCAATTGAACATTGTAATTTGTCATGAGTTGCTATTTTTATTTTCGGAGTTTCATCTTTTGTGTGCATGATGTGTAAACTTATGTGTTTCGGATGTAATTTTCTATAAATAATTTATACATCAGGAAAATTATGGAAACAACTACTGCATTAGAGTAAACTTTAATTTAACATAAACTAAAATAAATACTTGATGTTTCGACCTTCACATTAAGGTCGTCATCTGGAGTATACACATATATACAAATTCAAATACAAAAACAAGCTGTACTACAATCTACATGGTATGCTAAAGTTAAATATCAACTGTTAAAACTATTGGCCTAAACTCTAATGAAAAAAAAAAAAAAAACCCTTACTACATCAAAGTCCTGTTATTATTATTATCTATTAGGTTACAAAATTAAATTAAGCTGGAGAGCAACATGTTCACACCAAAAAATTACTAATACAGGGAACTGCAGTTGTTGAACGACTCTGATCTCGAACAAATCGGTTCCCGAACATATTTTCTGAACAAAAAATGCACCGATTTCTGAACAGAATCTTGGTTCCCGAACAGACAAACCGGTAACTACATGCTATGAAGCTGAGATGTAAGGCAGGAGAGTGTCAGTAATGCGGCAGCCTCTGCTCAGTGCAAACACCTGCTCAAATTTGCAGTGCATTTTCTTGATTTTCTTTGTGTTTAGTTGTTTCTTCATAAATTACAACTCTCCTCCATATAGTTAAAGTGAAGTTCAATTTTCATCTATATTTTATCTATTTATTGTGTTAATTCTTTTTGTGTAAGATTTTATGCATTTTCATTGATTTTGTATACGATTTTATTCATGAAGTACTGTTATAAAGATTTAAACAAGCAATCATTTGGGTTCAGGAACTGATTAATCCATTTTACGTTAATTCTTATGGGAAAATGGTTTCAGTTTTCAAACAAATCGGTTCCCGAACAGCCTTTAGGAATGTTCGACAACCGAGGTTCCACTGTATAAGTGTACATATAAATTATGACAATTTATTATTATTATTACGGACAACTCCAAGGAGTCGATAGACTCATCAAGAAGGCCCTAACATCATGTCAAGAACAACTATTCGACATTCACACAGTATCTATTATACCTCGCCTTGAACTCATTCACGGTCATAGCACCCACGACAGACTCTGGCAGCTCATTCCACTCATTCACCACTCTCCAAGTAAAAAACCTAGCTCTAACACCCTTGTTAACCACATTCTTGCCCAGCTTCCACGTATCCCCCCCCCCCAAGTCCTCCCACCACCAGGTGGGAGGACTTGGGGGGGATACGTGGAAGCTGGGCAAAAATATCTTCTGGATTGATCTTATAGAAACCCTTTAGTAATTTGAATGTCTCAATCATATCACCTCTTTTCCGCCTATCAACGAATTTTTGCAACCCACAAATCTTCAATATGTTCTCATAAGGTTCATTCCACAGACCTGCCACCATCTTGGTCACTCGTCTCTGGATCCTCTCCACCTCCTCCCCATCAAGAAGAATCCCTGGCACCCATATCTGGGGACAGTAGTCCAGACGGGGTCTTATCAGGGCTCGATATAGAGGAACAATAACTTGTTTGTCTCTGCTTGTTAACATATTTTTCAGTAACCAAGTGATTTGATGAGCTGATTTAGCCACTTTTGCAATGTGTCCCCTAAACTTCAACTCTCTATCCACCAACACTCCCAAATCCCTGGCCTCAAGGGTACTGACAATTCTTTAGCCGCTTCATGTACGACACGAGCTGGTATACCATCCAATCCCACAGATGTATTGACATTGAGGTTTTGCAATAGACTACTCACCTCCACCTCATTCACCACAATTCCCATATAATCTATTGGTTCATTCAATTCTGCAATGCCACCACCTGGATGATATACTCTTGCAAAGTGCTCGCTCAGTAATTCAACTATATCAACTAATTCGGTTACCTCCCTACCATTGGCATTCTTTAAAATCATTCTGCCATATACATTTTTCCTTTTACTTGCAACATATCGAAAAAAATTGTTTAGGATTCTCTTTAGCCTCCATGGTCAATGTTCTTTCATAATCCTTTTTTGCTCTTATTACCACACTCGTTACCCTTCTGGCCTGGGCTTTATAGTGTTCATGTGCCTGCCAGTCACCTTTCTCCTTAAATTCCCTCCATAGTTGTTTCTTTTTTTGCAGCTCAAGCTTAATGGTGTTATTCATCCATTTAACTCCTACTTGATTTATTATTCGGACTCTAGGTATACAGTCAGCCACTGCTTCATGCAAACACTTTTTAACTGCCTCCCATGCACTCAACTTCTAGCCCTTGCAGTTGTACATGCCATGGTACTGCACTAATCAATCTCCTAAGCTTGTCATACTTACCAGCCCGGTAATTCCACATGTACCCTGTCTTAATTGAAAATTCCACACCTTTAGCCACCTCCCAAGTCAAGACCCCATGATCACTCTCTATGGATAATGGCCAATAAAAAGTGAAAAACTAAGTGGGCTGAATGTGTGTCATCCAAATTCTTGGTATTTTTATGCCACCATTATTGTTAAGATTAGGGTGGTTAATCAAAATTTTACAGGCTTCTTTAAATTTCCATTCATACCAGGTTTTTTTATGATGTAAAGAACTAGTACTTTTGGTATAGGGCAGGGGTTCCCAACTCTATGATCGCGGTCACCATGGCGCCCATCGACCAATTTGTGTGTGCCCGCCGCTGTTTAACCGTGTGCCGTATAGTTTGAAATAATCACGCAACAATTCATGGCATGCTATATGACGCATGCGTTAATGACACATTACTAGTATTAAACGCATACAATGTAAAGTAGATGCGCATTCGAAGTTGTTCATTCCAGTTTAAGAACTGAAATATCATCATATTCTCCTAATTATGAAGCACTGGCCAATGAAATGCAATGCCAAAGATCACACTAACTTACATATATATATATTTAAATTTTTATATAATGTAAACTTTTAAGTAATAAAACATTTGATTATAAGGTAAACTTTGTAAGTATTCATTTAACAAAAGAATTCAAAAAATTTGCTTGAAAAAATAGATGGTGCCTGTCGCTCTACCAGTATTTTAGAATGTGCTATAGGAAACAAAAAGGTTGGGAACCCTGGTGTAGGGTATTAAAAGCATGATCTGAGAGGCCTGCTTCACCAAAATTGTTAAATTTAATGTGTCGTTTGTGTTCTTTTTTAAAGATAGGGATTTACATCCATAATTTCCATGATGTATTCTGATCACTGTGTAAGCATGAAGGAAAGGATAAATAATTTATAACTTTTTAAAGCATCTACACTGTTTCATATTTACAATAGGAAACAGTGTAGATGATCTACTGAATGTCCTGTTTTCGGCTAAAGCTTTTGCAGATTCTTTGATAACTGAAGTAGGTTGGAACTTGTGCATAAATAAGTAAGTAAAAAAACTTATTTCAGCCTTTCTTTGGTTCAATCTGGAAAAATAATAATTTTCCAAGTGATTACTTTTTCCAATTTCTATGCATATTATATGGCTGTATTTAAAAATCATATCAAAATTGAAATTATCCGTGTCTCACTCTAGTAGTTACCAATGATAATCTAATCTCACCACAAAGCACAAACCCTTGTGCTTCTCACGTAAACGGCATGCATGAAGCATAGCTGTTGTTCATTTGACTTTTATGTTTTCCATATTTAAAATTATATTAATTGATAAATTTAAGTAGGCAAAGCTATCCTACAATCAATGCACTGGACCAATTAAGATTGGTACTGATGTGCTATACACTATTAAAACTTTGAGATATCAATAAAAATGCAATCATATGGTCAAATTGACCTGAATTTTGTAGTATGGGTTATATAAGCCATGCAACAGCACACCAAACCTAATTGGTCATGCAACAGCACTGCTCAGTATCTATGTATTTACTTACCTTAAGCTTACAGTTTTGGAAATGTCCATTGCAATAACTACACTTCACCACAATGTCATTCTGAATGCCTATTTCTTCTGGCATGCATTCTGGACCTAATGAGAACATTTTACTTTCTGCAAACCTATTTCTGAAAAACAAATACAATTTTTTAAGAGTACAATATAAAGAAAACACCTTTTTTTTTTGCATAAATAAACACAATCACGAAGAAAAAACTGCCGTAATGACATAAAATATCAAAAAGAGTACTCTTCACATATCAGGAAATATTTCAACATCCCTTTGTATTCATAGTTACACTTCTGTAATGTCATTACCAATCCGTTCAAATTGGAAACCTGTGAAATCCCATTCAGGATTTCACAGGTTTCACATAATCATTACCGCACACATACTCATTTATCAGGAGGGTAGCCAGACACATGCTTGATTTCATCCTCCTTAATATTTCTAGTTTCCCTGGTTTTGCACCCACACTCTCACTAAACACTTTCTCCAAACTCCAAAACCATTTAAATATATCCGTCAGACATATATATGTCCTTTCGTCCATCAAATTCATGATATACATGAATAAATTGCACGCCATTCCTTCTGCACAATCTTCTCATTGACTTACTGGCAATCATGGCCCTTTCTCAGTTCTGTCCTATCATACCAAGTCAGTAGACACAATCTTCATTTTTGCTTCACGAACATCCTTTATCTTCGCTCCTGGAAAACATGCTTTTGTCACTTTCTCATTAATTATACCTCTTGTCATTGAACCCCCATACAATACTATATCTTTTCTCCCAGTTTCTCCAATTGTTCAAGCTCATGTGTTGTCCTGTGAAGGAGTCTGCGTAAGCATGAAATTTCTTTCCATGCTAGCATCTCATCATCCACATTATTATTGCATTCTCCACAACACTTTGACAATCCTGCTTTATATCCATATTATCAGCCAGTTCATTCTTTTGTGACTTACATTTTTTATACTTGCTTATGAAATATTTGTGACAAATATTTTCTCCATTCTCATACCACATACTATTTACTCTCAACAACAAATACATTAAACACATGCTACATTGCACAAAATCCCATATGTTGATATCAGTCGATATCGATGTCTTGGTGGCCATTTTTCTCGTATGCATCGGTGCCATAACAAAAAACATTTCAAAAAGTATATTTAACAACACCACTTGGCAATAAAGTCAAAAATAAACAAAATACTACCAAATATATATATAACAATATTTCTAATATCCACAATATCAGACCTTGCGGCCTGTTCCAATCTCATACCATCACTAAAAGGTGTCTTCCTCTATTTCTTTTTTTAATACTGTCTCTGATAGTAAATGTCACAAAATATATTATTATGAAAACAATTCTAAAATATAAACCAAAATATGCTATTCATATTTTGGATCCATTTGTTTCTATAATTATCTACTTATTATAAAGATGTTTCTTGTAATAGTTCTTGAAAAATTTTTTTTCTTATCTAGTTTACTTACTGCTGTTCTTCTCAAGTATTTCATTCCTTCTGATATTATTCTCTATTGGCATTGTCCATGTTTCACTTTTATATAATATAACACTACTATTGACAAAACATTGAATATAACACTGAATATTCTTAATGCTGTACTTCTGTGTATTACATTTGGTTTTAAAATATTATTAATTATGCAATAATTATGGTAAATTTATTAACTGTATATTTTCAATCCGTTTTTGTTCAACATAGCTTATATTAACCATGCCACACTGATTTGTTATTCAGTACAATTTTGCTTCTTATTACCTCCCTACTTTAAATGCCATAACGTTTGTTCTATCAAATATATTCAATGCCATATTTGGTAACAATCTTGTCAAAGTTGTAAAAAGATAATTGAAGTTCATCTTCTGTATCAGCAACCTTTTTTTTTTTTCATCTGTATCTGAATAATATGTTTAGGTAATTTCATAATTATATTGCTATGTTATTTAGTATAACTTGATCCATAGAGACCCCAGTTAAGACTGTAGGATTATACTATTTTACATTCATTCTGTACTTGAATTCCCTTCTATAATACCTATACCTACACTCACATTCATATTCCTATCTTCATGAGTATGAAGATGCCTTGGTGAAAGACTGGCTTCATAATTATACTTAAATTATTATTATCATTATTATTATCTGAGACCTCCAAGGAGTCAAGGACTCATTAAGGGAGGATGTAAATTATCAACGCAGCTATCATACCTACACTTGAATTCATTCACACTAGATGCTGGAACCAATGAATTGAATCTGACTCTGGGCATTTCAGCAGTGGCATAAGGGATGAGATGTCTACTTGTAAATGGTTCCAATCTTCCTATAATCGGTACAAATTACACCATACATGACGTTTGCATGTTATTCATGTTGATGCACATTACTGAAAATCATCACAATTACAATTTTATCTACAGAGCAGGTTCCTAATAATTAAATATGTCAATGTAAATGGTTGATAATGACAAATACATAATTTGAGAATCTGTTGAAAAAATTTATGAAATACCTAACAAAAAAAAATGGAAGGAAATAGTTTAAAGTGATGATTCTGAAAATGTCTACTTTTCTAAGTGATGACTGCTAATATTTGAATAATATTTGGAATAATACACACTGGTAAATAAAATGATACATGTTTCTTAATGGTTATTTTCTCCCCATTATTATTCTGTATAATTAGCCTACGTACATAGTCAAAAGAATCAACCGTAGGGTCGAGAGATCACTGCTTTTAATACAATATCCTCTCGTTTTTAAGTTTTTAAAATGCAAAGAAACATCTAAAATAAGTGATGCAATCTATTACTAATTTAATTATAATGTTATAGTATCCATAGTTGTAAACCGATATTTATAACTAACCTTTCCCTGGCAAGGGTTACAGGAAAATGCTAGGAATAAAAACAATCCTTGCTAAATATAAATGAAAGCCCTTATATATACATACACACCTGTCATTAGAATGTTTCTCTGAGCTCTGTGCTGAATTTATACTGGATAGAAAGAGGTAATTTCCCGCTTTACTTAAAGAGACTTCGAGCTCAAAATTATCTGGTTATCTTCTGATAAATGGATGGAGAAAAAACAATTATTGATAAACGCTGTTTATATTATTTTATCAGTAAAATTGCGGAAAGGCAGTTACGTGGAAAAAAAAAAAAAAGTTTAAAACACAATCTCTAAATTTATCTGGAGTCATTAATACTGCAGATACAAATGTCGCAACATCATTCAAACACTGATTAAGGTTTGAATATGTATAATTGATATGTATAATGAATACATATTATACGTACTCCGATAATTATTTATGTTAGTTTCTGCAGAGCGATTAGCATCAACCCCTATATCAAAATGTGAATCAAGACAATCAAAACAAAACGGCTTATCGTTATCGTTGTTTGTACACACGGTCTATTTTTGAAATACGGGCGATAACTCACGTGGTTAAAGCAGCGCTACCTACTGGCGAATTTAAGTTTTTCCCCAACCATCGGTTTCGTTTCTACACCTGCCTGTTTACAAACACAAGCGTTAAAGAACGTGGTTAAAACAGCTCTACCTGCTGACAAACTTCATATTTTTACTCGAATTTATGTCTGAATTCGTATCTGTGATTTTGGTAGATACCCTTCTCACACATTTTCCCTCCAATGTTTAGGCCTTTCTCTGTGATTGTGAGCTGCTAAAAAGTGCCAGAAATGTTATTATATTATTGACCGATTACTTTACACTGTAACTATGGTTATGTTTTGAGGTAGAGGTAGAGAGGGAGTTGAAATTCGGAGGGCATATTCCAAAAGTGTCTAAAAAGTTCATAATATTACCTGGTTATTTTGAATATCCTGATAAAACTTCATCTTGATTATTGTGCACAGATCTAGTCACTTAGGTTTCTTGGAGATATGGATGAGGTGTACCGGATTCAGAGGCTAGTAACTAAGATGGTGGCAGGACTGTATGATGCTACAAGGAGAGACTGAATGTTTGAGTTAGAGAAGCTTGACCGCGAAAAAAAATGACATATGATAGAGACATATAAGTTTTATAGGGGAAGGAATTTATAGGATTCATGTAGTTGAAATATTTCAGTAGATGAATAATATGATGAAAACTAGAGGTCTTCCATAGAAATTAAGAAACTGTTTAGTTAATAACGGAGTAATGAATAGATTTTTTGCTTCGAGAGCAATGAACGGGTGAAATAGGCTGCCAGAGTCAGTTGTGCTTGCTTTGTAAGTGAATGATCTAATCATCTATCAGTTACACCTTTTATTTTATCCCAACAAGGAATACGCTAAGCCATTTTAGCCGACTAGTCAATCAGAGATAGATGGCCTAAAACTAATACATGGCATTCAGTAAAGAGAGGTGGCTTATAAGTGACGCTATCTCGTGGTACATGATCCTAACTATATTTACTGTCTGAAAGTGTGGGTGCTTGAGTTTACGAGAGAAAAACCCAAGGGAAGAAAACTCTGTTTCCCTTGCACAAGATCGACTAATGAATACCAGCTATATCGATTGCAATGGATACCAGCCCATGTAAATATTGAAGGCAATGATAGAGCAGACAGTCTAGCCAAAGAAGCAAGACGTTTAGGCCTTGCTTTATCTCAAAAATTATACCCACTATCACTAACCGATGCCAACTCAGTAGCCAAAATAAGATTGGTAAAACAAACACTCAAGAAGAAGAATGAAATCAGTGAAATTAATGAAAATAGGGAAATAACCACAATCATCACCACACTAAGAATGGGACATTTTAAAGGCATGAAAATGTAGCCAGATGGTAGTAGGGGGATATGAAGCAATCAAGAACTGTCCAGGAGTTGAACAAACATCTGTCCATATTTATTCTTGTCTAGCAATTGCTGCTGCTCTAGAGACAATTGAAAATTATCCTGGAGTACAGCTCTACTACATCAAAGTTTAACATATTGCAAAAGTAGTTCTGCAGTTCCACGATCATATCTAGAAGGTCTTCAATTGACCCGACAACAACAAGGCCTTGATATGCCCACATCTGGATTACTGTGTTCAAGTTTGGTTCCCTGGGTTTCTTGGGGATGTAGAAGTGGTGGAGAGAATTCAGAGGCGAGTGACCAAGATAGTGAGTGGCCTATAGAATGTGCCTTATGATGATAAATTGAAGGTTTGTGTATTGCAGAAGTTGGTTTATAGGGAAAAAAGAGAGGGGATATGATAGAAATATTTAATTGCTTAAAGGATTTTATAGGATAGATGCAAGGGAAATGTTTCAGTATTTGTCTAGAGCAACCAGAACAAGGGGTTATCCCTGGAATTTAATAAAGGTGCGATCAGTAGGGGGTGTGAGAACTAGATTTTTTGCTTGGAGAGTGCTGAATGAGCAGAATGAGTTGCCAGAATCAGCTGTGGGTGCATTATCTGTTGATGGATTTAAAGAGAGGTATGATAGTTGTGTCGATAGATTGGGTCTTCCGCGATGTGTCTTCGGACTCCATGGAGGTGCCCTTATAATAATAATAATAATAATAATAATAATAATAATAATAATAATAATAACATATTTTTTAACATTAACATTTTATTTATCATCTTACAGAGCATTTACATATACAAATATTTACATATATTTACATATTATACATACTTCTTTTTACAGTGAATTTCATACAAAATTTTCCGTTCTTTATATTCTAAAATGAGTTAATAGTAGTTACTATGGATGGTAATTTATGGTTTGCAGTATGGATAATGTTACATTTTTAACCGCATTTATAGTATAACATAAATATAAGAGGAATTTATATATATTTTACAATTTTTTGCTTTTTAAGGTTTTTAACCACTGTAACTACAGAACTTCAATGTAATAAGTAATTCTTTTTTTTCCTTTCTGTTGATCTCAGTTGTAATAATAATAATAATAATAATAATAATAATAATAATAATAATAATAATAATAATAATAATAATAATAATAATAAATCAGTAAAATTGTCATTAATCAATGCAACTGCTCTCTGGTGAGCAAAATAAAACTTTTAAAAAGGTTCTGGGGATTACTCTGTAATGGGAACCCATTCTATAATGTGATAAATATGGTGCAGTTACTTGATCCATCAAAACTTGAGATTGAGGCCTGGTGTTTGAAATAATTGGAGCATTATTCCAAGCAATTATACCAGAAGGTTTTATTATGTATTAGCACAGTGTTTCTCAAAGTGTAGTACGTGTGCCTCTGGGGGAACGCGAAAGGTCGTTAGAGGGTACGTGGCAATTTTCGCTATGCATAATTAAAGGAATCATTATATTTTTCAACAAACAGTACAATTAGAGACAACTGGGATAAAACAACACTAACTAATGAATCACATCCCCTCTCCAACAGAAACTGCTATATAGACCAAGCAAAACCATATGTTGCTGGTGGAACATATTATTATTATTATTATTATTATTATTATTGTTGTTGTTGTTGTTGTTGTTCCAGGCAACTCCAAGGAGTCGACAGACTCATCGAGGGAGGCCCTAACATCATGTCAAGAACAACTATTCGACATTCACACAGTATCTATCATACCTTGCCTTGAACTCATTCACGGTCGTAGCACCCACAACAGATTCTGGAAGCTTATTCCACTCATTCACTACTCTCCAAGTAAAACATCTAGCTCTAACACCCTTGTCAACCACGCTCTTACCCAGCTTCCATTCATGGCCCCTAGTCCTCCCACTACCAGTCATATTTTCAAAAATATCTTCTGGATCAATCTTATAGAAACCCTTCAGTAATTTGAATGTCTCAATCATATCACCCCTCCTTTGCCTATCAACCAATTTTTGCAACCCACAAATCTTCAACCTATTCTCATAAGGTCCATTCCACAGACCTGCTATCATCTTGGTCACTCATCTCTGGATCCTCTCCACTTCCTCCCCATCACGAAGAAACCCTGGTGCCCATAACTGGGCACAGTAGTCTAGATGGGGTCTTATCAAGGCTCGATACAGAGGAACAACAACTTGTTTGTCTCTGCATGTTAAAGTATTTTTCAGAAGCCAAGTGATTTGGTGAGCTGTTTCAGTCACTTTTGCAATGTGCCTCCTAAACTTCAATTCCCTATCTACCAACACTCCCAAATCCCTGGCCTCATCAATCTCCTGGAGTACAGTTCCACTAATAAGATATACTGCTATTCTTTTCACCCCAAAGTGCATAACCTTACACTTTGGCACATTAAATTGACATCCATTTTTCCTATCCCAGTCCTCCAAACTATCCAAATCATCCTGTAAAATTTTGACATCCTGTGCACTCACCATTGCTCTTCCCAACTTTGCATCATCAGCAAACAAGTGAACATTTCCTCTCAAATCCTTTCCTATATCATCGATGAACAAATTGAAAAGCAGTAGTCCAAGAACAGAGCCCTGTGGCACTCCACTAGTCACAAGCCGTCTTTTAGACTCCACTCCTGAATAAACCACTCTCTGGTATCTCTCCTTCAACCACCCTCCTATCCATCTCACCAATCCTATATCTATCCCCATCTGCTCCAGCTTACTGATTAGGGTTCTATGTGGTATCCTATCAAAATCCTTGGCAAGGTTCAGTAGTATTACTGTAAACCTTTACCCCTATCCAGTTCAGCCATCACTGTGTTATAAAACGTGAGCAAGTTACTGAGGCATGATCTACCCTTCACAAAACCATGTTGTCTCCCATACAATATCCCATTTTCATCTATCCAATTCTGTATTCTTTTCTTGACTAATTTCTCTAAGACCTTGACAACGATTCCTGATATGCTAATCGGTCGGTAGTTTACAACAGCAGTCTTGGAACCACCTTTATGCAGTGGAACTATTTTCCCCTCTTTCCAAGACTCGGGACTAACCCAGACCCGAGACTCAAATTAAACAAAATGGTCAAGGGTACTGACAATTCTTTAGCTGCTTCTCATACAACACGAGCTGGTATACCATCCAATCCCACAGATGTATTGACTTTGATGTTATGCAATAGACTACTCACCTCCACTTCATTCACAACAATTCCCGTATAATCTACTGGTACATTCGTTTCTGCAATGTCACCACCTGGATGATATAGCGCCTCCGTAGCGCAATTGGAAGAACGACGGTACATTGCGCCCTTCGATTGGAATAGGCCTAAGTTCGATTCTCGTCGCGACGGGAGGAATCTTTATCTGGTCGATTTCAATCGAAGGTGAGTTAGCCGATCTCATATGGAGGTAGCAGGGTTTTTTCTCCCGGAAACTCGGGTTTTTCATCCCGCATACATACAAATCGGCCCATCAGAACACACGCAATTTACAGACAAAAATTACTAGTTGTGGTGGTGTTGGAAGTGGGCGGTAGATGGCGTTGATGGAGATGATTCGTAGTAGAGGTTAGGTGTAGAGAGAATTGTAGATGTCCTCCCACGATGAGTCTTCGGACTCCTTGGAGGTATCAGGAATAATAATAATAATAATAATAATATATTCTTGCAAAGTGCTCACTCAGTAACTCAACTATATCAACTGATTTAGTTACCTCCCTACGATAGGCATTCTTTAAAATCATTCTGCCATGTACATTTTTCCTTTTACTTGTTACATATCTAAAAAACTGTTTAGGATTCTCTTTAGCCTGCATGGCCAATGTTCTTTCGTAATTCTTTTTTGCTTTTCTTACCCTTCTGGCCTGCGCTTTATACCGTTCGTGTGCCTGCCGGTCATCTTTCTCCTTAAATTAATTAAAATTTAATTAATTAATTAAATTTTAATTAATTAATTTTTAAATTATTTAATTTAAAAATTAATTAATTGATGAATTAGGGGTACTTGCTAATAATGAAAATTTAAGAAGGGGCACATGGATATCTGAAGTTTGAGAAACACTGTATTAGCAGGTTGTTGAAATAAAAAAAAAAAAAAAAAAATCAGCTAACGCCATTTTATTCCCGTATACGGGAGTAGGCGAGGCCATTTAGCCCTATCTAACTTTTGGAGACTGAGTGGGCAGTTCAATCTCCACTGGTACCCAATCAGAGACAGATGGCCCAAGGCTATCACTAATTAAGCGGTACGCAGTGAAGAGAGACGGCTCAAATGTGCCGCCATCTCGTGGTCTCTAACCCTAACACAATATATTTTAATGTCTGAAATAATGTGGGTTCTACGGTCGATTTTCTTGAGTTTACAGGACGAAAAACCCGAGTTTCCGGGAGGAAAAACCTGCTTGCCCGTGCCAGAGATCGACTAACTCGGGAACCGGTCGAAAAAAGGCTTAGAAAAATTTCCTCTAGTCGCCGACTAGACTCGAAACCAAGACTTCCTTCATGCGGCCTAGCGCGATGGTGTGCAAACGCCACATCCACTGAGCTACACAGGCTCTTTCTCAAATGTTGTTGAAATAATCAATGAAATTGTAAATCACAAAATTTAGAACAATAAACTTGCAGGCTTCTGTGATGTTAAGTAGCGAATCAGTGTTGAAATAATCAACAAGGTAGCAAACTGGATATCAGAACAGTTTGATCTGATAAGCTCTCATAGCCAGATGATCAGTATTAGGAGTTCTGCTGATATGCACCTTATTGTCCTTGTAATTGATAAGCATTTGTAGGTAGAGCAACACCAGGAACAGAAAGAAAACTTATTTGTTTATTTTTTGGACTCAGTTGCAGATATAGGCAAGATATTATCGTTGCTATATAGCCATCATGAAGTCCAAACACTCATCTCAAGAGATCTACACTAACTGATATTTATTGACAAAGCACCCAAGACCACTTCTGGAAACCCATCCTACTCACACGTTTATTCATGTTTATCTTTACAGTCAATGTATTCTTCAAATTCTTTGAACTGTTTTGCTCACTTTTGAAATATGTCCACTTAACTGCATATCCCTCATCACGTCCAAATTTCCAGGCTCATTAATTTCTGCATTAGTTCTGTCTGTGATTGCACAGCATGCGCAATATTTTCATCCCGCAATATTCATCCCGTGTATAACATTACATTTGTGAAATTACTCCCAATCTATTTAAATAATACTGCAAGATTTCTACATCATCTTTGTTAACTATTTTCATTAAGTTTTGCATCATCAAGAAACACCTTGACGTTCTCGCTCAAACAATACTCTGCATTAATGCACAAATTAAGCGACATTGGCACTATCATCATCATTACATCATCATCATCATCCTATTAAATTACACTATCACCCTCATTTTCTAGGTTCCACTTCACTATGTATTCCCATTTGGTCAAATGTCTTCACAAGAGTCTAGAAGTATTGTGATATGGCCATTTCCCTTATCCTGCTAGTCTGTCACTTTGCAGCAGATAGTAAGTAAATTATTACAAGAACAGATCTCCATAGAGTATCATATTCCTTTATACCCCTTCCTGAACTTTCCTTAACCAAATGATCCGATACCGTAATCATTACGCCTGAGATACTAATTTGCTACTTCTCTCTCAGCGACTCCTTTATACACCAGAACTATTTTCTTCTCATTACACTCAGCTAATAACCTTGTCAGGGCTGGGATAAACACTTTAGTCGAGTGCAAGATTGTCTGCATATTCTCATAATATAGCGGCCAATTTCTTATCCAATACGCAAATCCATTTAGAATTGATGTTACTTAGTATGCTGGGCATCATATTGTAAATCTAAAATGACTTGGAAAAGTTTCAAATTGGTCTCTAGAGCAGGGTCTCTGAATTATGCAAAAAAGTTTTAGAAAAAAAAAAATATATATATATATATATATTCAATCACATCCTCCATTTCATATTAAGCTCAGTGGCCTCTTATGGCCACACAACTTATCTTTTTTAGAAACCTGATACTGCTTAAGGAAGTGCAGTTAATCCTATCTGAACTGTCTTCTGGCCGGTTTCTGTTAAAAACCAGAGTTCAGGGGTGTGGAACCATAGTATGAGGCTGACCAACTCACCTCCAGTTGAAAATCCTTGATGTTCTTTTTTATATCTTTTAGGTCTTTATATCCTGGACTGATTTCAGAGGCGGATCAAGTGGGCTAGGACTTGGAGGCCACCAGGGTCCCCGAGCTCAAAGGGGGTCTTGGGTATAAACTTTTCTAAATGTAGAAATTATTTAAAAATTTTTAAAACTCTTGTTGCTTCTAATTCATCAGGAGAACGATCTTTCTCTGGGTAAAAACTATCTAAGAAGTACGATGTCAGAAGAAAGGTTAAACAGTATGGCGCTATTGTATATGGATCAAGAAATATTAAATAACATCGATACTTCGAAAATAAGTGATGAATTTACTAAAGAAAAATCGAGGAAAAATGTATTGAACTTTTTACTCCAACTTAAATATATTTGTTTCTTTTCGTCTTAAAATAGTTTATTATGTTCTTGTAATTTAATTTTTATATTTATTGTATATTTTATGCCTGATGATATCCTAAAGAAAAAAATATTGCAATGTTTTGAAATAAAAATATTAAATCACATATTATGTCTGTTTAATTTTTTATTTATATCCTGGTTCTCTTTATAGCATATACATATATAAATAATTTTTAGGGACCTCATGAATTTTACCGCCACGGGATACCAGCCGGTTTAATCCGCAACTAACTGAATTTAGACATAGATCTTTTCATCCAAAAGATTTGGCAATACCAAGTTAGCATAAGCTGACCATAAGTACTGCTTTGAACGGGACAGTACCGTTTTTTTTTTTTTTTTTCATATTTACCGGCAGTCCCGTCATTTTAATAAAAATGTCAATTTTGTCCCATTTTTAATAAAACCTAAAAATACATTTACTAAAATTATATAAATTAAGTGGATATTAAATCCAATATTATTTTAATAAATATACTTTAATATTGGTCACTAAAAAATTATTATTCATAACCTATAATCGTATATCGATATCATGGATACCAGTAATTTGTATATATGGAACAGCATTGTTCGATACTAAATATCGATATCTGCAGTGATTTATTCAGAGAAAATAATAAATACATTTTGGCAACACTTTGGTCTCAGATGCAGCGTATGTTCTGCTGTAGTGTTAGTTTTTCTTTTGTCTGTATGCTAACCAGTGGCTTTGTTGTTCAATGCCGGTGATTTAAATTTCGCATTTTTTTAAGTTTTAAGTTTTATTTTTTAAAGCTTTAAGTCTATCCTTGCAATGTCAAAGAGACGAAATTGCAGTTTTAATGACGATCTCCAGAAAGAATAAATTTTATTAAACTGGACAAGCTGTGTAGTGACGAAACCAAAGTGGTATTTCAACATTGTAATGTTCCTTAAATTACATAAATATAAAGAGCTAATAAGCCTCATTTCGGCGATATAAACATTATTTAAATTAAGGGGATATTAAATCCCACATTGTTTTAATCCCACATTGTTTTAAAACCGAATAAGAAACTCAAAGATTGGAATCAGAGAGTTTCTTGCCGAATATAGTAAACTATAAAGTATCGGCCACCACTAGCGTGAGCTAATGCAAGTGATCCTAGTACGTAGTACAATACCGGAGAACTCGCAGCAAAGACGGTAAAGTTCTGATCGCTATTCTTAAGTATTTCCATAATGTAAAAACACATTTCCTAGGAAATGTATGCTGTTATTACATTATGGTGGAAGGTCACTACCCAGACCGGTTTCAGTCGTTTTTGAGGCTTCATCAGTGAGTAGCTAGACCAAATTAATACCAAAGTGTATAGCGAAAAGAACTTATATACTCTGCTATACGAGTTTCCAAACAGGTGCAACCATTAAGTTACTTAATGGTTGCACTTGTTTGGTTGTTACTTAATGGTTGTTACTTGTTTGGTTGTTACTTAATGGTTTCCAAACAGGTGCAACCATTAAGTTACTTAATGGTTGCAACCTGTTTGGAAACTCGTATAGCAGAGTATATAAGTTCTTTTCGCTATACACTTTGGTATTAATTTGGTCTAGCTACTCACTGATGAAGCCTCAAAAAAGACTGAAACCGGTCTGGGTAGTGACCTTCCACCATAATGTAATAACAGCATACATTTCCTAGGAAATGTGTTTTTACATTATGGAAATACCTAAGAATAGCGATCAGAACTTTACCGTCTTTGCTGCGAGTTCTCCGGTATTGTACTACGTACTAGGGTCACTTGCATTAGCTCACGCTAGTGGTCGCCGATACTTTATAGTTTACTATATTCGGCAAGAAACTCTCTGATTCCAATCTTTGAGTTTCTTATTCGGTTTTAAAACAATGTGGGATTTAATATCCCCTTAATTTAAATAATTGTAATGTTCATTCTTCCGTTGCTCATGGGGTAGAAGCAACATCAACATAGTCAGAAACATAAGGATGCTGAAAACACACTGGCTTCAGTTAATTTAAAAAGAAAAAAGGGGAAAAAAAGATAAACATTAGCTTGTTTATGGTGAGTTTATGATGGTGATACCGAATGATAAAATTTAAGCCAGTGAAGCTCTTGTTGCTTATCATACTGTGCGTCACTGCCAAAGGTTTCGCGCAAATGACAACTTGTCGACATTGATCAATAAAATTTATGAACCAAAATTTTCTTCAGCAAGTACCAAATCAGAAGCAATAATTACCAACGTTTTATCACCATACATACTGGGCAAAGTAAAACTTTTTTATCGTCTTACTTTTTCATGAGTGCAGAATATCACATAACCCCCGTCCCGTTTTTGCCATCCCAATCTCCCGTTTTGGTCTCAAGGAAATATGGTCAGCTTAAGTTAGCAACAATACAGAGACTTTATTAGAAATAAAGAAATTGGAAATATTAGAAATAATAAAGGATTGCTTTGGAAGCATTAACATAGTGTCAGAGAAAAGTTTCGATATAAATTACATAGTGTTCTAAATTTCCAATGAGTTTTGTCGTCAGTGAATGATTTCAAGGCAATATAAGACAGTTATTGTACAGCTATTGATAATTTTTATTAGTGCGTTTGAAACTGACCACCCGAGATGAGCGTAATGACTCCATGGAGATGTCTCACAGTGTGTAATATAATAATAATAATATATTTTTTTTTTCACTTTTAAACATTTTATTATGTCTCAGATAAATTACATACATAGATACAGTGATAATTATAATACATTACAATTGTGAATAACAGATACTTGCAAATTAATAATATTTTTAAAT